>NC_064572.1:3005931-3305931 GCF_937001465.1 Orcinus orca
ATCCACATGGGGCTGTGGGCCTTATGCTCTGTGGTCCCAACGGCTCGGTTACTCACAGTTTCATGTTGTGGGCTCTCTAGTGAGAGTTCACTCCGGCCTGCATCCCATAGGCTCGGTGCTCTGGGCCGCCTGCTGGGAGTTTCCAACTGCTGGATTCCTCACCATTTTTATTGTATGGGCCCTCTCTTTTGAGGCTACTCCTGCCTGCCTCACTCCCAGCCGCTTTGTGATGTGCTTCCTCTGGTTTGAGTCCACATGTGCTTGTTTCCTCACCTTTCGATGGTGTGGCCCCACTGGTGTGAAGAAACTCCTGCCTGGTTCCCGTCCCCTTGGTGTTGTGGGCCCTCTGGTGAGAGTCTGTGGCTGAATGGGTTCCTCACCCATCTGTGAGGTGGGCCCTCCGCTGTGAGATCACTCCAGCCTTGCTCGCGTACGTCGCCTGGGCGATGTGGGCCCTCTGGTGGCAGTTGGAGCCGGCTGGTAGCCTTCTCCCCTTGGTGATGAGAGCCCTCTGGCGTCATGCCCTAAATTCTGGGCTCCCCACATTTTCTGATTTGCGTCCAGTGGTGCGAGGACACTCCTGCCAGGTTCCCATCCCCATGGGGCTGTGGGCCTTATGCTCTGAGGTCCCTACGGCTGGGTTGCTCACATTTTCATGTTGTGGGCCCTCTGCTGTGAGTTCACTCAGGCCTGGATCCCATAGCCTCCTTGCACTCTGTCGCCTGCTTGGAGGTTCCAACTAATGGATTCCTCACATTTTTTATTCTATGGACCCTCTGTTGTGAAGCTACTTCTGCCTGCCTCACTCCCAACCCCTTGGTGATGTGGGCCCTCTGGTTAGAATATCCCATAGCCTCGGTGCTCTGGGCTGCCTGCTCGGAGTTTCCAACTGCTGGATTCCTCACCATTTTTATTGTATGGGCCCTCTGTTGTGAGGCTACTCCTGCCTGCCTCATTCCCAGCTGCTTGGTGATGTGGTTCCTCTGGTTTGAGTCCACATGTGCTGGTGATGTGGTTCCTCTGGTTTGAGTCCATATGCGCTGGTTTCCTCAGTTTTCGATGGTGTGGCCCCACTGGTGTGAAGAAACGCCTGCCTGGTACCCGTCCCCTTGGCATTGTGGGCCCTCTGGAGAGAGTATCCCATAGCCTCGGTGCTCTGGGCTGCCTGCTCGGAGTTGCCAACCGCTGGATTCCTCACCATTTTTATTGTATGGGCCCTCTACTGTGCGGCTACTCCTGCCTGCCTCACTCCCAGCCGCTTGGTGATGTGGTTCCTCTGGTTTGAGTCCACATGTGTTGGTGATGTGGTTCCTCTGGTTTGAGTCCTCATGTGCTGGTTTCCTCACCTTTCGATGGTGTGACCCCACTGGTGTGAAGAAACTCCTGCCTGTTTCCCGTCCCCTTGGTGTTGTGGGCCCTCTGGTGAGAGTCTGTGGCTGGATGGGTTCCTCACCCTTGTGTGAGGTGGGCCCTCTGCTGTGAGGTCACTCCTGCCTGGCTCGCGTACGTCGCCTGGGCGACGTGGGCCCTCTGGTGGCAGTTGGAGCCGGCTGGTAGCCTTCTCCCCTCGGTGATGAGAGCCCTCTGGCGTCAGGTCCTTAATTCTGGGCTCCCCACATTTTCGGATTTGAGCCCAGTGGTGCGAGGACACTCCTACGAGGTTCCCATCCCCATGGGGCTGTGGGCTTTATGCTCTGAGGTCCCAACAGCAGAGTTGCTCACATTTTCATGTTGTGGGCCCTCTGGTGTCAGTTCACTCAGACCTGGATCCCATAGCCTCCGTGCTCTGGGTCGCCTGCTTGGAGGTTCCAACTGATGGATTCCTCACATTTTTATTCTATGGGTCCTCTGTTGTGATGCAACTTCTGCCTGCCTCACCCCCATCCCCTTGGTGATGTGGGCCCTCTAGTGAGAGTCTGACAGTGGCTGGGATCCTCACCGAGGCCCTCTTCTGTGAGGTCTCTCCTGCCTAGATGGCACACGTCTCCTTGGCGATGAGGGCCCTCTGGTGGCAGTTGGAGCCTACTGGGCGCCACCTGCCCTGGGTGATGAGGGCCCTCTGGGGTCAGGCCCTAACTGCTGGGTTCCCCAAGTTTTCTGATGGGCACCCAGTGTTGCGAGGATACTCCTGCCAGGGTCCCACCCCCATTGGGATGTGGGTCTTCTGCTCTGAGGTCTCAATGGCTGGGTTGCTCACAGTTTCATGATGTGGGCCCACTGGTGGGAGTTCACTCCGGCCTGCAACCTATAGCCTGGGTGCTCTGGGCCGCCTGCTGGGAGTTTCCAACTGCTGGTTTCCTCACCATTTTTATTGTATGGGCCCTCTGTTGTGAGGCTACTCCTGCCTGCCTCACTCCCAGCCGCTTCGTGATGTGGTTCCTCTGGTTTGAGTCCACATGTGCTGGTGATGTGGTTCCTCTGGTTTGAGTCCATATGCGCTGGTTTCCTCAGTTTTCGATGGTGTGGCCCCACTGGTGTGAAGAAACTCCTGCCTGGTACCCGTCCCCTTGGCGTTGTGGGCCCTCTGGTGAGAATATCCCATAGCCTCGGTGCTCTGGGCTGCCTGCTCGGAGTTGCCAACTGCTGGATTCCTCACCATTTTTATTGTATGGACCCTCTGTTGTGAGGCTACTCCTGCCTGCCTCACTCCCAGCCGCTTGGTGATGAGGTTCCTCTGGTTTGAGTCCACAGGTGTTGGTGATGTGGTTCCTCTGGTTTGAGTCCACATGTGCTGATTTCCTCACCTTTCGATGGTGTGGCCCTACTGGTGTGAAGAAACTCCTGCCTGGTTCCCGTCCCCTTGGTGTTGTGGGCCCTCTGGTGAGATTCTGTGGCTGGATGGGTTCCTCACCCTTCTGTGAGGTGGGCCCTCTGCTGTGAGGTCACTCCTGCCTGGCTCATGTACGTCGCCTGGGCAACCTGGGGCCTCTGGTGGCAGTTGGAGCCGGCTGGTAGCCTTCTCCCATCGGTGATGAGAGCCCTCTGGCATCAGGCCCTAAATTCTGGACTCCCCACATTTTCTGAATTGCACCCAGTGGTGCGAGGACACTCCTGCCAGGTTCCCATCCCCATGGGGCTGTGGGACTTATACTCTGAGTTCCCAACGGCTGGGTTGCTCACATTTTCATGTTGTGGGCCCTCTGGTGTGAGTTCACTCAGGCCTGGATCCCATAGCCTCCGTGCTCTGGGTCGCCTGCTTGGAGGTTCCAACTGATGGATTCCTCACATTTTTTATTCTATGTACCCTCTGTTGTGAAGGTACTTCTGCCTGCCTCACTCCCAACCCCTTGTTGATGTGGGCCCTCTGGTGAGAGTCTGACCATGGCTGGGATCCTCACCCTTCTGTGAGGTGGGCCTTCTTCTGTGAGGTCACTCCTGCCTAGCTGGCACACGTCTCCTTGGCGACATGGGCCCTCTGGTGGCAGTTGGAGCCTGCTGGGCACTTCTTCCCCTGGGTGATGAGGGCCCTCTGGGGTCAGGCCCTAACTGCTTGGTTCCCCAAGTTTTCTGATGGGCTCCCAATGTTGCGAGGATACTCCTGACAGGGTCCCACCCTCATTGGGATGTGGGTCTTCTGCTCTGAGGTCCCAACGGCTGGGTTGCTCACAGTTTCATGATGTGAGCCCACTGGTGTGAGTTCACTCCAGCCTGGATCCCATAGCCTTGCTGCTTTTGGCCATGTGCTGGGAGGTTCCAACTGCTGGATTCCTTATCTTTTTAATTCTATGGGCCCTCTCTTGTGAGGATACTCCTGCCTGCCTCACTCTCAGCCACTTGGTGATGTGGGTCCACTGGTTGGAGGCCACATTTGCTGGCTTCCCCACCTTACGCTGGTGTGGCCCCACTCGAATGAGGACACTCCTGCCTGGTTCTGAAACTCGTGGTAATGTGGGCCCTCTGATGAGAGTCTGATCCTGGCTGGGTTCCTCACCCTTCTGTGAGGTGGGCCCTCTTCTGTGAGGTCAATCCTGCCTAGCTGGCACACGTCTCCTTGGCAACGTGGGCCTTCTCCTGGCAGTTGGTGCCTGCTGGGAGCCTCCTCCCCTTGGTGATTAGCACCCTCTTGCCTCAGGCAATAATTTGTGGGCTCCCCACACTTTCTGATATGCGCCCAGTGGTGCGAGAACACTCCTGCCAGGTTCAGATCCCCATGGGGATGTGGGCCTTCTTCTCTGAGGTCCCATGTGCTGGGTTGCTCACTGTTTCATGATGTGGGCCCTCTGGTGAGAGTCTGTGGCTGGATGGGTTCTTCACCCTTCTTTGAGGTGGGCCCTCTGCTGTGAGGTCACTCCTGCCTGGCTCGCGTACATTGCCTGGGAGACGTGGGCCCTCTGGTGGCAGTTGGAGCCGGCTGGTAGCCTTCTCCCCTCGGTGATGAGAGCCCTCTGGGGTCTGGCCCTAAATTCTGGGCTCCCCACATTTTCTGATTTGCGCCCAGTGGTGCGAGGACACTCCTGCCAGGTTCCCATCCCCATGGGTCTGTGGGCCTTATGCTCTGACGTCCCAACAGCTGTGTTACTCACAGTTTCATGTTGTGGGCCCTCTGGTGTGAGCTCATTCAGGCCTGGATCCCATAGCCTCCGTGCTCTGGGTTGCCTGCTTGGAGGTTCCAACTGATGGATTCCTCACATTACTTATTCTATGGACCCTCTGTTGAGAAGCTACTTCTGCCTGCCTCACTCCCATCCCCTTGGTGATGTGGGCCCTCTGGTGAGTCTGACCGTGGCTGGGATCCTCACCCTTCTGTGAGGTGGGCCCTCTTCTCTGAGGTCACTCCTGCCTAGCTGGCACACGTCTCTTTGGCGACGTGGGCCCTCTGGTGGCAGTTGGAGCCTGCTGGGCGCCTCCTCCCCTGGGTGATGAGGGCCCTCTGGGGTCAGGCCCTAACTGCTGGGTTCCCCAAGTTTTCTGATGGGCACCCAGTGTTGCGTGGATACTCGTGGCAGGATCCCACCCCATTGGGTTGTGGGTCTTCTGCTCTGAGGTCTCAATGGCTGGGTTGCTCACAGTTTCATGATGTGGGCCCACTGGTGGGAGTTCACTCCGGCCTGCAACCTATAGCCTGGGTGCTCTGGGCCGCCTTCTGGGAGTTTCCAACTGCTGGTTTCCTCACCATTTTTATTGTATGGGCCCTCTGTTGTGAGGCTACTCCTGCCTGCCTCACTCCCAGCCGCTTCGTGATGTGGTTCCTCTGGTTTGAGTCCACATGTGCTGGTGATGTGGTTCCTCTGATTTGAGTCCACATGTGCTGGTTTCCTCACCTTTCGAAGGTGTGGCCCCACTGGTGTGAAGAAACTCCTGCCTGGTTCCTGTCCCGTTGGTGTTGTGGGCCCTCCGGTGAGAGTCTGTGGCTTGATGGGTTCCTCACCCTTCTGTGAGGTGGGCCCTCTGATGAGAGGTCACTCCTGCCTGGCTCGCGTACATCGCCTGGCGACGTGGGCCCTCTGGTGGCAGTTGGAGCCGGCTGGTGGACTTCTCCCCTTGGTGATGAGAGCCCTCTGGCGTCAGGCCCTAAATTCTGGGCTCCCCACATTTTCTGATTTGCGCCCAGTGGTGCGAGGACACTCCTGCCAGGTTTCCATCCACATGGGGCTGTGGGCCTTATGCTCTGTGGTCCCAACGGCTCGGTTACTCACAGTTTCATGTTGTGGGCTCTCTAGTGAGAGTTCACTCCGGCCTGCATCCCATAGGCTCGGTGCTCTGGGCCGCCTGCTGGGAGTTTCCAACTGCTGGATTCCTCACCATTTTTATTGTATGGGCCCTCTCTTTTGAGGCTACTCCTGCCTGCCTCACTCCCAGCCGCTTTGTGATGTGCTTCCTCTGGTTTGAGTCCACATGTGCTTGTTTCCTCACCTTTCGATGGTGTGGCCCCACTGGTGTGAAGAAACTCCTGCCTGGTTCCCGTCCCCTTGGTGTTGTGGGCCCTCTGGTGAGAGTCTGTGCTGAATGGGTTCCTCACCCATCTGTGAGGTGGGCCCTCCGCTGTGAGATCACTCCAGCCTTGCTCGCGTACGTCACCTGGGCGATGTGGGCCCTCTGGTGGCAGTTGGAGCCGGCTGGTAGCCTTCTCCCCTTGGTGATGAGAGCCCTCTGGCGTCATGCCCTAAATTCTGGGCTCCCCACATTTTCTGATTTGCGTCCAGTGGTGCGAGGACACTCCTGCCAGGTTCCCATCCCCATGGGGCTGTGGGCCTTATGCTCTGAGGTCCCTACGGCTGGGTTGCTCACATTTTCATGTTGTGGGCCCTCTGCTGTGAGTTCACTCAGGCCTGGATCCCATAGCCTCCTTGCACTCTGTCGCCTGCTTGGAGGTTCCAACTAATGGATTCCTCACATTTTTTATTCTATGGACCCTCTGTTGTGAAGCTACTTCTGCCTGCCTCACTCCCAACCCCTTGGTGATGTGGGCCCTCTGGTTAGAATATCCCATAGCCTCGGTGCTCTGGGCTGCCTGCTCGGAGTTTCCAACTGCTGGATTCCTCACCATTTTTATTGTATGGGCCCTCTGTTGTGAGGCTACTCCTGCCTGCCTCACTCCCAGCTGCTTGGTGATGTGGTTCCTCTGGTTTGAGTCCACATGTGCTGGTGATGTGGTTCCTCTTGTTTGAGTCCATATGCGCTGGTTTCCTCAGTTTTCGATGGTGTGGCCCCACTGGTGTGAAGAAACTCCTGCCTGGTACCCGTCCCCTTGGCGTTGTGGGCCCTCTGGAGAGAGTATCCCATAGCCTCGGTGCTCTGGGCTGCCTGCTCGGAGTTGCCAACCGCTGGATTCCTCACCATTTTTATTGTATGGGCCCTCTACTGTGCGGCTACTCCTGCCTGCCTCACTCCCAGCCGCTTGGTGATGTGGTTCCTCTGGTTTGAGTCCACATGTGTTGGTGATGTGGTTCCTCTGGTTTGAGTCCTCATGTGCTGGTTTCCTCACCTTTCGATGGTGTGGCCCCACTGGTGTGAAGAAACTCCTGCCTGTTTCCCGTCCCCTTGGTGTTGTGGGCCCTCTGGTGAGAGTCTGTGGCTGGATGGGTTCCTCACCCTTGTGTGAGGTGGGCCCTCTGCTGTGAGGTCACTCCTGCCTGGCTCGCGTACGTCGCCTGGGCGACGTGGGCCCTCTGGTGGCAGTTGGAGCCGGCTGGTAGCCTTCTCCCCTCGGTGATGAGAGCCCTCTGGCGTCAGGTCCTAAATTCTGGGCTCCCCACATTTTCGGATTTGAGCCCAGTGGTGCGAGGACACTCCTACGAGGTTCCCATCCCCATGGGGCTGTGGGCTTTATGCTCTGAGGTCCCAACGGCAGAGTTGCTCACACTTTCATGTTGTGGGCCCTCTGGTGTCAGTTCACTCAGACCTGGATCCCATAGCCTCCGTGCTCTGGGTCGCCTGCTTGGAGGTTCCAACTGATGGATTCCTCACATTTTTATTCTATGGGTCCTCTGTTGTGATGTAACTTCTGCCTGCCTCACCCCCATCCCCTTGGTGATGTGGGCCCTCTAGTGAGAGTCTGACCGTGGCTGGGATCCTCACCGAGGCCCTCTTCTGTGAGGTCTCTCCTGCCTAGCTGGCACACGTCTCCTTGGCGATGAGGGCCCTCTGGTGGCAGTTGGAGCCTACTGGGCGCCACCTGCCCTGGGTGATGAGGGCCCTCTGGGGTCAGGCCCTAACTGCTGGGTTCCCCAAGTTTTCTGATGGGCACCCAGTGTTGCGAGGATACTCCTGCCAGGGTCCCACCCCCATTGGGATGTGGGTCTTCTGCTCTGAGGTCCCAACGTCTGGGTTGCTCACAGTTTCATGATGTGGGCCCCCTGGTGTGAATTCACTCCGACCCGGATCCCATAGCCTTGCTGCTCTTGGCCATGTGCTGGGAGGTTCAAACTGCTGGATTCCTTATCTTTTTAATTCTATGGGCCCTCTCTTGTGAGGATACTCCTGCCTGCCTCACTCTCAGCCACTTGGTGATGTGGGTCCTCTGGTTGGAGGCCACATGTGCTGGCTTCCCCACCTTACGCTGGTGTGGCCCCACTCGAATGAGGACACTCCTGCCTGGTTCTGAAACTCGTGGTAATGTGGGCCCTCTGATGAGAGTCTGATCCTGGCTGGGTTCCTCACCCTTCTGTGAGGTGGGCCCTCTTCTGTGAGGTCAATCCTGCCTAGCTGGCACACGTCTCCTTGGCAACGTGGGCCTTCTCCTGGCAGTTGGTGCCTGCTGGGAGCCTCCTCCCCTTGGTGATTAGCACCCTCTTGCCTCAGGCAATAATTTGTGGGCTCCCCACACTTTCTGATATGCGCCCAGTGGTGCGAGGACACTCCTGCCAGGTTCAGATCCCCATGGGGATGTGGGCCTTCTTCTCTGAGGTCCCATGTGCTGGGTTGCTCACTGTTTCATGATGTGGGCCCTCTGGTGAGAGTCTGTGGCTGGATGGGTTCTTCACCCTTCTTTGAGGTGGGCCCTCTGCTGTGAGGTCACTCCTGCCTGGCTCGCGTATATTGCCTGGGAGACGTGGGCCCTCTGGTGGCAGTTGGAGCCGGCTGGTAGCCTTCTCCCCTCGCTGATGAGAGCCCTCTGGGGTCTGGCCCTAAATTCTGGGCTCCCCACATTTTCTGATTTGCACCCAGTGGTGTGAGGACACTCCTGCCAGGTTCCCATCCCCATCGGGCTGTGGGCCTTATGCTCTGACGTCCCAACAGCTGTGTTACTCACAGTTTCATGTTGTGGGCCCTCTGGTGTGAGCTCATTCAGGCCTGGATCCCATAGCCTCCGTGCTCTGGGTTGCCTGCTTGGAGGTTCCAACTGATGGATTCCTCACATTACTTATTCTATGGACCCTCTGTTGAGAAGCTACTTCTGCCTGCCTCACTCCCATCCCCTTGGTGATGTGGGCCCTCTGGTGAGTCTGACCGTGGCTGGGATCCTCACCCTTCTGTGAGGTGGGCCCTCTTCTCTGAGGTCACTCCTGCCTAGCTGGCACACGTCTCCTTGGCGACGTGGGCCCTCTGGTGGCAGTTGGAGCCTGCTGGGCGCCTCCTCCCCTGGGTGATGAGGGCCCTCTGGGGTCAGGCCCTAACTGCTGGGTTCCCCAAGTTTTCTGATGGGCACCCAGTGTTGCGTGGATACTCGTGGCAGGATCCCACCCCCATTGGGTTGTGGGTCTTCTGCTCTGAGGTCTCAATGGCTGGGTTGCTCACAGTTTCATGATGTGGGCCCACTGGTGGGAGTTCACTCCGGCCTGCAACCTATAGCCTGGGTGCTCTGGGCCGCCTGCTGGGAGTTTCCAACTGCTGGTTTCCTCACCATTTTTATTGTATGGGCCCTCTGTTGTGAGGCTACTCCTGCCTGCCTCACTCCCAGCCGCTTCGTGATGTGGTTCCTCTGGTTTGAGTCCACATGTGCTGGTGATGTGGTTCCTCTGGTTTGAGTCCATATGCGCTGGTTTCCTCAGTTTTCGATGGTGTGGCCCCACTGGTGTGAAGAAACTCCTGCCTGGTACCCGTCCCCTTGGCGTTGTGGGCCCTCTGGTGAGAATATCCCATAGCCTCGGTGCTCTGGGCTGCCTGCTCGGAGTTGCCAACTGCTGGATTCCTCACCATTTTTATTGTATGGGCCCTCTGTTGTGAGGCTACTCCTGCCTGCCTCACTCCCAGCCGCTTGGTGATGAGGTTCCTCTGGTTTGAGTCCACAGGTGTTGGTGATGTGGTTCCTCTGGTTTGAGTCCACATGTGCTGATTTCCTCACCTTTCGATGGTGTGGCCCTACTGGTGTGAAGAAACTCCTGCCTGGTTCCCGTCCCCTTGCTGTTGTGGGCCCTCTGGTGAGATTCTGTGGCTGGATGGGTTCCTCACCCTTCTGTGAGGTGGGCCCTCTGCTGTGAGGTCACTCCTGCCTGGCTCGCGTACGTCGCCTGGGCAACATGGGGCCTCTGGTGGCAGTTGGAGCCGGCTGGTAGCCTTCTCCCATCAGTGATGAGAGCCCTCTGGCATCAGGCCCTAAATTCTGGACTCCCCACATTTTCTGAATTGCACCCAGTGGTGCGAGGACACTCCTGCCAGGTTCCCATCCCCATGGGGCTGTGGGACTTATACTCTGAGGTCCCAACGGCTGGGTTGCTCACATTTTCATGTTGTGGGCCCTCTGGTGTCAGTTCACTCAGGCCTGGATCCCATAGCCTCCGTGCTCTGGGTCGCCTGCTTGGAGGTTCCAACTGATGGATTCCTCACATTTTTTATTCTATGTACCCTCTGTTGTGAAGGTACTTCTGCCTGCCTCACTCCCAACCCCTTGTTGATGTGGGCCCTCTGGTGAGAGTCTGACCATGGCTGGGATCCTCACCCTTCTGTGAGGTGGGCCCTCTTCTGTGAGGTCACTCCTGCCTAGCTGGCACACGTCTCCTTGGCGACATGGGCCCTCTGGTGGCAGTTGGAGCCTGCTGGGCACCTCTTCCCCTGGGTGATGAGGGCCCTCTGGGGTCAGGCCCTAACTGCTTGGTTCCCCAAGTTTTCTGATGGGCTCCCAATGTTGCGAGGATACTCCTGACAGGGTCCCACCCTCATTGGGATGTGGGTCTTCTGCTCTGAGGTCCCAACGGCTGGGTTGCTCACAGTTTCATGATGTGAGCCCACTGGTGTGAGTTCACTCCGGCCTGGATCCCATAGCCTTGCTGCTCTGGGCCATGTGCTGGGAGGTTCCAACTGCTGGATTCCTTATCTTTTTTATTCTATGGGCCCTCTCTTGTGAGGATACTCCTGCCTGCCTCACTCTCAGCCACTTGGTGATGTGGGTCCTCTGGTTTGAGGCCACATGTGCTGGGTTCCTCACCTTACGCTGGTGTGGCCCCCTGGAGTGGTGAAACTGCTGTCGGGTTCCGAACCTCGTGGTAATGTGGGCCCTCTGGTAAGAGTCTGATCCTGGCTGGGTTCCTCACCTTTCTGTGAGGTGGGCCCTCTTCTCTGAGGTCATTCCTGCCTAGCTGGCACATGTCTCCTTGGTGACGTGGGCCCTTTCCCGGCAGTTGGTGCCTGCTGGGAGCCTCCTCCCCTTGGTGATTAGCGCCCTCTGGCCTCAGGCAATAATTTCTGGGCTCCCCACACTTTCTGATGTGCGCCCAGTGGTGCGAGGACACTCCTGCCAAGTTCCGATCCCCATGGGGATGTGGGCCTTCTGCTCTGAGGTCCCATGTGTTGGGTTGCTCACAGTTTCATGATGTGGGCCCTCTGGTGTGAGTTCACTCTGGCCTTCATCCCATAGCCTCGGTGTTCTGGGCCGCCTGCTGGGAGTTTCCAACTGCTGGATTCCTCACCATTTTTATTGTATGGGCCCTCTGTTGTGAGGCTATTCCTGCCAGCCTCACTCCCAGCTGCTTGGTGATGTGGGTCCTCTGGTTTGAGGCCACATGTGCAGGGTTCCTCACCTTACGCTGGTGTTGCCCCACTGGAATAAGGACACTCCTGTCTGGTTCCGAACCTCATGGTAATGTGGTCCCTCTGCTGAGAGTCTGATCCTGGCTGGGTTCCTCAAGCTATTGTGAGTTGGGCCCTCTTCTATAGGGTCACTCCTGCCTAGCTGGCACACGTCTCCTTGGCGACGTGGGGCCTCTCCTGGAAGTTGGTGCCTTTTGGGAGCCTCCGCCCCTTGGTGATGAGCGCCCACTGGCCTCAGGCAATAACTTTAGGGCTCCCCAAACTTTGTGATGTGTGCCCAGTGGTGCGAGGACACTCCTGCCAGGTTCCCATCCCCATGGGGATGTGGGCCCTCTGCTCTGAGTTCCCATGTGCTGGGTTGCTCACAGTTTCATGATGTGGGCCCTCTGGTGTGAGTTCACTCCGGCCTGCATCCCATAGCCTCGGTGCACTGGGACGCCTGCTGGAGTTGCCAACTGCTGGATTCCTCATCATTTTTATTGTATGGGCCCTCTGTTGTGAGGCTACTCCTGCCTGCCTCACTCCCAGCCACTTGGTGATGTAGTTCCTCTGGTTTGAGTCCACATGTGCTGGTTTCCTCACCTTTCGATGGTGTGGCCCCACTGGTGTATAGAAACTCCTGCCTGGTTCCCGTTCCCTTGGTGTTGTGGGCCCTCTGGTGAGTCTGTAGCTGGATGGGTGCCTCACCCTTCTGTGAGGTGGGCCCTCTGCTGTGAGGTCACTCCTGCCCGGCTCGCGTACGTCGCCTGGGAGACGTGGGCCCTCTGGTGGCAGTTGGACCCGGCTGGTAGCCTTCTCCCCTCGGTGATGAGAGCCAACTGGCGTCAGACTCTCAATTCTGGGCTCCCCACATTTTCTGATTTGTGCCCAGTGGTGTGAGGACACTCCTGCCAGGTTCCCATCCCCATGGGGCTGTGGGCCTTATGCTCTGCGGTTCCAACGGCTGGGTTGCTCACAGATTCATGTTGTGGGCCCGCTGGTGTGAGTTCACTCCAGCCTGCATCCCATAGCCTCGGTGCTCTGGGCCATCTGCTCGGAGTTTCCAACTGCTGGATTCCTCACCATTTTTATTGTATGGGCCCTCTGTTGTGAGACTACTCCTGCCTGCCTCACTCCCAGCCACTTGGTGATGTGGTTCCTCTGTTTTGAGTCCACATGTGTTGGTGATGTGGTTCCTCTGGTTTGAGTCCACATGTGCTGGTCTCCTCACCTTTCGGTGGTGTGGACCTACTGCTGCGAAGAAACTCCTGCCTGGTTCCCATCCCCTTGGTGTTTTGGGCCCTCTGGTGAGAGAGTGTGGCTGGATGGGTTCCTCACCCTTCTGTGAGGTGGGCCCTCTGCTGTGAGGTCACTCCTGCCTAGCTGGCACACGTTTCCTTGGTGACGTGGGCCCTCTGGTGGCAGTTGGAGCCTGCTGGACGCCTCCTCCCCTGGGTGATGAGGGTCCTCTGGGGTGAGGCCCTAACTGCTGGGTTCCCCATGTTTTCTGATGGGAAACCAGTGTTGCGAGGATACTCCTGACAGGGTCCCACCCCCACTGGGATGTGGGTCTTCTGCTCTGAGATCCCAATGGCTGGGTTGCTCACAGTTTCATGATGTGGGCCCACTGGTGTGAGTTCACTCCGGCCTGGAACCCATAGCCTTGCTGCTCTGCGCCATGTGCTGGGAGGTTCCAACTGCTGAATTCCTTATCTTTTTTATTCTATGGGCCCTCTCGTGTGAGGCTACTCCTGCCTGCCTCACTCTCAGCCACTTGGTGATGTGGGTCCTCTGGTTGGAGGCCACATGTGCTGGGTTCCTCACCTTACGCTGATGTGGACCCACTGGAGTGAGGACACTCCTGCCTGGTTCCGTACCTCATGGTAATGTGGGCCCTCTGGTGAGAGTCTGATCCTGGCTGGGTTCCTCACCCGACTGTCAGGTGGGCACTCTTCTGTGAGGTCACTCCTGACTAGCTGGTACACATCTCCTTGGTGACGTGGGCCCTCTCCTGGGAGTTGGTGCATGCTGGGAGCCTCCTGCCCTTGGTGATTAGCGCCCTCTGGCCTCAGGCAATAATTTCTGGGCGCCTCACACTTTCTAATGTGCACCTAGTGGTGCGAGGAAACTCCTGCCAGGTTCCCGTCCCCATGGGGCTGTGGGTCTTATGCCCTGTGGTCCCATGAGTTGTGTTGCTCACAGTTTCATGATGTGGGCCCTCTGGTGAGAGTCTGTGGCTGGATGGGTTCCTCACCCTTCTGTGAGGTGGGCCCTCTGCTGTGAGGTCACTACTGCCTGCTCGCGTACGTTGCCTGGGAGACGTGGGCCCTCTGGTGGCAGTTGGAGCCGGCTGGTAACCTTCTCCCCTCGGTGATGAGAGCCCTCTGGCGTCAGGCCCTCAATTCTGGGCTCCCCACATTCTCTGATTTGCGCCCAGTGGTGTGAGGACACTCCTGCCAGGTTCCCATCCCCATGGGGCTATGGGCCTTATGCTCTGTGGTTCCAACGGCTGGGTTGCTCACATTTTCATGTTGTGGGCCCTCTGGTGTGAGTTCACTCACGCTTGCATCCCATAGCCTCCGTGCTCTCAGTCGCCTGCTTGGAGGTTCCAACTGATGGATTCCTCACATTTTTTATTCTATGGACCCTCTGTTGTGAAGCGACTTCTGCCTGCCTCACTCCCATCCCCTTGGTGATGTGGGCCCTCTGGTGAGTGTCTGACCGTGGCTGGGACCCTCACCCTTCTGTGAGGTGGGCCCTCTTTTGTGAGGTCACTCATGCCTAGCTGGCACACGTCTCCTTGGCGACGTGGGCCCTCTGGTGGCAGTTGGAGCCTGCTGGACGCCTCCTCCCCTGGGTGATGAGGGCCCTCTGCGGTCAGGCCCTAACTGCTGGGTTCCCCAATTTTCTGATGGGCACCTAGTGTTGCGAGGATACTGCTGCCAGGGTCCCACCCCCATTGGGATGTGGGTCTTCTGCTCTGAGTTCGCAGCAGCTGGGCTTGCTCATAGTTTCATGATGTGGGCCCACTGGTGTGAGTTCACGCCGGCCTGTATCCCATAGCCTTGCTGCTCTGGGCCATGTGTTGGGAGTTTCCAACTGCTGGATTCCTTATCGTTTTTATTCTATGGGCCCACTCTTGTGAGGCTATTCCTGCCTGCCTCACTCTCAGCCACTTGGTGATGTGGGTCCTCTGGTTG
This sequence comes from Orcinus orca, assembly GCF_937001465.1. NCBI lineage: Eukaryota > Metazoa > Chordata > Mammalia > Artiodactyla > Delphinidae > Orcinus > Orcinus orca. The sequence goes on from NC_064572.1 coordinate 3,020,517, forward strand.
GAGGCCACATGTGCTGGGTTCCTCACCTTACGCTGGTGTGGCCCCACTGAAGTGAGGACACTCCTGCCTGGTTCCGCACTTCGTGGTAATGTGGGCGCTCTGGTTAGAGTCTGATCCTTGCTGGGTTCCTCACCCTTCTGTGAGGTGGGCCCTCTTCTGTGAGGTCACTCCTGCCTAGCTGGCACACGGCTCCTTGGCGACGTGGGCCCTCTCCTGGCAGTTGGTGCCTGCTGGGAGACTCCTCCCCTTGGTGATTAGCCCACATTGGTCTCAGACAATAATTTCTGGGCTCCCCAAACTTTCTGATGTGCGCCCAGTGGTGCGAGGACACTCCTGCCAGGTTCCGATCCCAATGGGGATGTGGCTCTTCTGCTCTGAGGTCCCATGTGCTGGGTTGCTCACAGTTTCATGATGTGGGCCCTCTGGTGTGAGTTCACTCCGGCCTGCATCCCATAGCCTCGGTGCTCTGGGCCGCCTGCTGGGAGTTTCCAGCTGCTGGATTCCTCACCATTTTTATTGTATGGGCCCTCTGTTGTGAGTCTACTCCTGGTTCCTCACTCCCAGCCACTTGGTGATGTGGTTCCTCTGATTTGAGTCCCCATGTGTTGGTGATGTGGTTCCTCTGATTTGAGTCCACATGTGCTGGTTTCCTCACCTTTCGAAGGTGTGGCCCCACTGGTGTGAAGAAACTCCTGCCTGGTTCCTGTCCCGTTGGTGTTGTGGGCCCTCCGGTGAGAGTCTGTGGCTTGATGGGTTCCTCACCCTTCTGTGAGGTGGGCCCTCTGATGAGAGGTCACTCCTGCCTGGCTCGCGTACATCGCCTGGCGACGTGGGCCCTCTGGTGGCAGTTGGAGCCGGCTGGTGGACTTCTCCCCTTGGTGATGAGAGCCCTCTGGCGTCAGACCCTAAATTCTGGGCTCCCCACATTTTCTGATTTGCGCCCAGTGGTGTGAGGACACTCCTGCCAGGTTTCCATCCACATGGGGCTGTGGGCCTTATGCTCTGTGGTCCCAACGGCTCGGTTACTCACAGTTTCATGTTGTGGGCTCTCTAGTGAGAGTTCACTCCGGCCTGCATCCCATAGGCTCGGTGCTCTGGGCCGCCTGCTGGGAGTTTCCAACTGCTGGATTCCTCACCATTTTTATTGTATGGGCCCTCTCTTTTGAGGCTACTCCTGCCTGCCTCACTCCCAGCCGCTTTGTGATGTGCTTCCTCTGGTTTGAGTCCACATGTGCTTGTTTCCTCACCTTTCGATGGTGTGGCCCCACTGGTGTGAAGAAACTCCTGCCTGGTTCCCGTCCCCTTGGTGTTGTGGGCCCTCTGGTGAGAGTCTGTGGCTGAATGGGTTCCTCACCCATCTGTGAGGTGGGCCCTCCGCTGTGAGATCACTCCAGCCTTGCTCGCGTACGTCGCCTGGGCGATGTGGGCCCTCTGGTGGCAGTTGGAGCTGGCTGGTAGCCTTCTCCCCTTGGTGATGAGAGCCCTCTGGCGTCATGCCCTAAATTCTGGGCTCCCCACATTTTCTGATTTGCGTCCAGTGGTGCGAGGACACTCCTGCCAGGTTCCCATCCCCATGGGGCTGTGGGCCTTATGCTCTGAGGTCCCTACGGCTGGGTTGCTCACATTTTCATGTTGTGGGCCCTCTGCTGTGAGTTCACTCAGGCCTGGATCCCATAGCCTCCTTGCACTCTGTCGCCTGCTTGGAGGTTCCAACTAATGGATTCCTCACATTTTTTATTCTATGGACCCTCTGTTGTGAAGCTACTTCTGCCTGCCTCACTCCCAACCCCTTGGTGATGTGGGCCCTCTGGTTAGAATATCCCATAGCCTCGGTGCTCTGGGCTGCCTGCTCGGAGTTTCCAACTGCTGGATTCCTCACCATTTTTATTGTATGGGCCCTCTGTTGTGAGGCTACTCCTGCCTGCCTCACTCCCAGCTGCTTGGTGATGTGGTTCCTCTGGTTTGAGTCCACATGTGCTGGTGATGTGGTTCCTCTGGTTTGAGTCCATATGCGCTGGTTTCCTCAGTTTTCGATGGTGTGGCCCCACTGGTGTGAAGAAACTCCTGCCTGGTACCCGTCCCCTTGGCGTTGTGGGCCCTCTGGAGAGAGTATCCCATAGCCTCGGTGCTCTGGGCTGCCTGCTCGGAGTTGCCAACCGCTGGATTCCTCACCATTTTTATTGTATGGGCCCTCTACTGTGCGGCTACTCCTGCCTGCCTCACTCCCAGCCGCTTGGTGATGTGGTTCCTCTGGTTTGAGTCCACATGTGTTGGTGATGTGGTTCCTCTGGTTTGAGTCCTCATGTGCTGGTTTCCTCACCTTTCGATGGTGTGGCCCCACTGGTGTGAAGAAACTCCTGCCTGTTTCCCGTCCCCTTGGTGTTGTGGGCCCTCTGGTGAGAGTCTGTGGCTGGATGGGTTCCTCACCCTTGTGTGAGGTGGGCCCTCTGCTGTGAGGTCACTCCTGCCTGGCTCGCGTACGTCGCCTGGGTGACGTGGGCCCTCTGGTGGCAGTTGGAGCCGGCTGGTAGCCTTCTCCCCTCGGTGATGAGAGCCCTCTGGCGTCAGGTCCTAAATTCTGGGCTCCCCACATTTTCGGATTTGAGCCCAGTGGTGCGAGGACACTCCTACGAGGTTCCCATCCCCATGGGGCTGTGGGCTTTATTCTCTGAGGTCCCAACGGCAGAGTTGCTCACACTTTCATGTTGTGGGCCCTCTGGTGTCAGTTCACTCAGACCTGGATCCCATAGCCTCCGTGCTCTGGGTCGCCTGCTTGGAGGTTCCAACTGATGGATTCCTCACATTTTTATTCTATGGGTCCTCTGTTGTGATGTAACTTCTGCCTGCCTCACCCCCATCCCCTTGGTGATGTGGGCCCTCTAGTGAGAGTCTGACAGTGGCTGGGATCCTCACCGAGGCCCTCTTCTGTGAGGTCTCTCCTGCCTAGATGGCACACGTCTCCTTGGCGATGAGGGCCCTCTGGTGGCAGTTGGAGCCTACTGGGCGCCACCTGCCCTGGGTGATGAGGGCCCTCTGGGGTCAGGCCCTAACTGCTGGGTTCCCCAAGTTTTCTGATGGGCACCCAGTGTTGCGAGGATACTCCTGCCAGGGTCCCACCCCCATTGGGATGTGGGTCTTCTGCTCTGAGGTCTCAATGGCTGGGTTGCTCACAGTTTCATGATGTGGGCCCACTGGTGGGAGTTCACTCCGGCCTGCAACCTATAGCCTGGGTGCTCTGGGCCGCCTGCTGGGAGTTTCCAACTGCTGGTTTCCTCACCATTTTTATTGTATGGGCCCTCTGTTGTGAGGCTACTCCTGCCTGCCTCACTCCCAGCCGCTTCGTGATGTGGTTCCTCTGGTTTGAGTCCACATGTGCTGGTGATGTGGTTCCTCTGGTTTGAGTCCATATGCGCTGGTTTCCTAAGTTTTCGATGGTGTGGCCCCACTGGTGTGAAGAAACTCCTGCCTGGTACCCGTCCCCTTGACGTTGTGGGCCCTCTGGTGAGAATATCCCATAGCCTCGGTGCTCTGGGCTGCCTGCTCGGAGTTGCCAACTGCTGGATTCCTCACCATTTTTATTGTATGGGCCCTCTGTTGTGAGGCTACTCCTGCCTGCCTCACTCCCAGCCGCTTGGTGATGAGGTTCCTCTGGTTTGAGTCCACAGGTGTTGGTGATGTGGTTCCTCTGGTTTGAGTCCACATGTGCTGATTTCCTCACCTTTCGATGGTGTGGCCCTACTGGTGTGAAGAAACTCCTGCCTGGTTCCCGTCCCCTTGGTGTTGTGGGCCCTCTGGTGAGATTCTGTGGCTGGATGGGTTCCTCACCCTTCTGTGAGGTGGGCCCTCTGCTGTGAGGTCACTCCTGCCTGGCTCATGTACGTCGCCTGGGCAACCTGGGGCCTCTGGTGGCAGTTGGAGCCGGCTGGTAGCCTTCTCCCATCGGTGATGAGAGCCCTCTGGCATCAGGCCCTAAATTCTGGACTCCCCACATTTTCTGAATTGCACCCAGTGGTGCGAGGACACTCCTGCCAGGTTCCCATCCCCATGGGGCTGTGGGACTTATACTCTGAGGTCCCAACGGCTGGGTTGCTCACATTTTCATGTTGTGGGCCCTCTGGTGTGAGTTCACTCAGGCCTGGATCCCATAGCCTCCGTGCTCTGGGTCGCCTGCTTGGAGGTTCCAACTGATGGATTCCTCACATTTTTTATTCTATGTACCCTCTGTTGTGAAGGTACTTCTGCCTGCCTCACTCCCAACCCCTTGTTGATGTGGGCCCTCTGGTGAGAGTCTGACCATGGCTGGGATCCTCACCCTTCTGTGAGGTGGGCCTTCTTCTGTGAGGTCACTCCTGCCTAGCTGGCACACGTCTCCTTGGCGACATGGGCCCTCTGGTGGCAGTTGGAGCCTGCTGGGCACCTCTTCCCCTGGGTGATGAGGGCCCTCTGGGGTCAGGCACTAACTGCTTGGTTCCCCAAGATTTCTGATGGGCTCCCAATGTTGCGAGGATACTCCTGACAGGGTCCCACCCTCATTGGGATGTGGGTCTTCTGCTCTGAGGTCCCAACGGCTGGGTTGCTCACAGTTTCATGATGTGAGCCCACTGGTGTGAGTTCACTCCGGCCTGGATCCCATAGCCTTGCTGCTTTTGGCCATGTGCTGGGAGGTTCCAACTGCTGGATTCCTTATCTTTTTAATTCTATGGGCCCTCTCTTGTGAGGATACTCCTGCCTGCCTCACTCTCAGCCACTTGGTGATGTGGGTCCTCTGGTTGGAGGCCACATGTGCTGGCTTCCCCACCTTACGCTGGTGTGGCCCCACTCGAATGAGGACACTCCTGCCTGGTTCTGAAACTCGTGGTAATGTGGGCCCTCTGATGAGAGTCTGATCCTGGCTGGGTTCCTCACCCTTCTGTGAGGTGGGCCCTCTTCTGTGAGGTCAATCCTGCCTAGCTGGCACACGTCTCCTTGGCAACGTGGGCCTTCTCCTGGCAGTTGGTGCCTGCTGGGAGCCTCCTCCCCTTGGTGATTAGCACCCTCTTGCCTCAGGCAATAATTTGTGGGCTCCCCACACTTTCTGATATGCGCCCAGTGGTGCGAGAACACTCCTGCCAGGTTCAGATCCCCATGGGGATGTGGGCCTTCTTCTCTGAGGTCCCATGTGCTGGGTTGCTCACTGTTTCATGATGTGGGCCCTCTGGTGAGAGTCTGTGGCTGGATGGGTTCTTCACCCTTCTTTGAGGTGGGCCCTCTGCTGTGAGGTCACTCCTGCCTGGCTCGCGTACATTGCCTGGGAGACGTGGGCCCTCTGGTGGCAGTTGGAGCCGGCTGGTAGCCTTCTCCCCTCGGTGATGAGAGCCCTCTGGGGTCTGGCCCTAAATTCTGGGCTCCCCACATTTTCTGATTTGCGCCCAGTGGTGCGAGGACACTCCTGCCAGGTTCCCATCCCCATGGGTCTGTGGGCCTTATGCTCTGACGTCCCAACAGCTGTGTTACTCACAGTTTCATGTTGTGGGCCCTCTGGTGTGAGCTCATTCAGGCCTGGATCCCATAGCCTCCGTGCTCTGGGTTGCCTGCTTGGAGGTTCCAACTGATGGATTCCTCACATTACTTATTCTATGGACCCTCTGTTGAGAAGCTACTTCTGCCTGCCTCACTCCCATCCCCTTGGTGATGTGGGCCCTCTGGTGAGTCTGACCGTGGCTGGGATCCTCACCCTTCTGTGAGGTGGGCCCTCTTCTCTGAGGTCACTCCTGCCTAGCTGGCACACGTCTCCTTGGCGACGTGGGCCCTCTGGTGGCAGTTGGAGCCTGCTGGGCGCCTCCTCCCCTGGGTGATGAGGGCCCTCTGGGGTCAGGCCCTAACTGCTGGGTTCCCCAAGTTTTCTGATGGGCACCCAGTGTTGCGTGGATACTCGTGGCAGGATCCCACCCCATTGGGTTGTGGGTCTTCTGCTCTGAGGTCTCAATGGCTGGGTTGCTCACAGTTTCATGATGTGGGCCCACTGGTGGGAGTTCACTCCGGCCTGCAACCTATAGCCTGGGTGCTCTGGGCCGCCTGCTGGGAGTTTCCAACTGCTGGTTTCCTCACCATTTTTATTGTATGGGCCCTCTGTTGTGAGGCTACTCCTGCCTGCCTCACTCCCAGCCGCTTCGTGATGTGGTTCCTCTGGTTTGAGTCCACATGTGCTGGTGATGTGGTTCCTCTGATTTGAGTCCACATGTGCTGGTTTCCTCACCTTTCGAAGGTGTGGCCCCACTGGTGTGAAGAAACTCCTGCCTGGTTCCTGTCCCGTTGGTGTTGTGGGCCCTCCGGTGAGAGTCTGTGGCTTGATGGGTTCCTCACCCTTCTGTGAGGTGGGCCCTCTGATGAGAGGTCACTCCTGCCTGGCTCGCGTACATCGCCTGGCGACGTGGGCCCTCTGGTGGCAGTTGGAGCCGGCTGGTGGACTTCTCCCCTTGGTGATGAGAGCCCTCTGGCGTCAGGCCCTAAATTCTGGGCTCCCCACATTTTCTGATTTGCGCCCAGTGGTGCGAGGACACTCCTGCCAGGTTTCCATCCACATGGGGCTGTGGGCCTTATGCTCTGTGGTCCCAACGGCTCGGTTACTCACAGTTTCATGTTGTGGGCTCTCTAGTGAGAGTTCACTCTGGCCTGCATCCCATAGGCTCGGTGTTCTGGGCCGCCTGCTGGGAGTTTCCAACTGCTGGATTCCTCACCATTTTTATTGTATGGGCCCTCTCTTTTGAGGCTACTCCTGCCTGCCTCACTCCCAGCCGCTTTGTGATGTGCTTCCTCTGGTTTGAGTCCACATGTGCTTGTTTCCTCACCTTTCAATGGTGTGGCCCCACTGGTGTGAAGAAACTCCTGCCTGGTTCCCGTCCCCTTGGTGTTGTGGGCCCTCTGGTGAGAGTCTGTGGCTGAATGGGTTCCTCACCCATCTGTGAGGTGGGCCCTCCGCTGTGAGATCACTCCAGCCTTGCTCGCGTACGTCGCCTGGGCGATGTGGGCCCTCTGGTGTCAGTTGGAGCCGGCTGGTAGCCTTCTCCCCTTGGTGATGAGAGCCCTCTGGCGTCATGCCCTAAATTCTGGGCTCCCCACATTTTCTGATTTGCGTCCAGTGGTGCGAGGACACTCCTGCCAGGTTCCCATCCCCATGGGGCTGTGGGCCTTATGCTCTGAGGTCCCTACGGCTGGGTTGCTCACATTTTCATGTTGTGGGCCCTCTGCTGTGAGTTCACTCAGGCCTGGATCCCATAGCCTCCTTGCACTCTGTCGCCTGCTTGGAGGTTCCAACTAATGGATTCCTCACATTTTTTATTCTATGGACCCTCTGTTGTGAAGCTACTTCTGCCTGCCTCACTCCCAACCCCTTGGTGATGTGGGCCCTCTGGTTAGAATATCCCATAGCCTCGGTGCTCTGGGCTGCCTGCTCGGAGTTTCCAACTGCTGGATTCCTCACCATTTTTATTGTATGGGCCCTCTGTTGTGAGGCTACTCCTGCCTGCCTCACTCCCAGCTGCTTGGTGATGTGGTTCCTCTGGTTTGAGTCCACATGTGCTGGTGATGTGGTTCCTCTTGTTTGAGTCCATATGCGCTGTTTTCCTCAGTTTTCGATGGTGTGGCCCCACTGGTGTGAAGAAACTCCTGCCTGGTACCCGTCCCCTTGGCGTTGTGGGCCCTCTGGAGAGAGTATCCCATAGCCTCGGTGCTCTGGGCTGCCTGCTCGGAGTTGCCAACCGCTGGATTCCTCACCATTTTTATTGTATGGGCCCTCTACTGTGCGGCTACTCCTGCCTGCCTCACTCCCAGCCGCTTGGTGATGTGGTTCCTCTGGTTTGAGTCCACATGTGTTGGTGATGTGGTTCCTCTGGTTTGAGTCCTCATGTGCTGGTTTCCTCACCTTTCGATGGTGTGGCCCCACTGGTGTGAAGAAACTCCTGCCTGTTTCCCGTCCCCTTGGTGTTGTGGGCCCTCTGGTGAGAGTCTGTGGCTGGATGGGTTCCTCACCCTTGTGTGAGGTGGGCCCTCTGCTGTGAGGTCACTCCTGCCTGGCTCGCGTACGTCGCCTGGGCGACGTGGGCCCTCTGGTGGCAGTTGGAGCCGGCTGGTAGCCTTCTCCCCTCGGTGATGAGAGCCCTCTGGTGTCAGGTCCTAAATTCTGGGCTCCCCACATTTTCGGATTTGAGCCCAGTGGTGCGAGGACACTCCTACGAGGTTCCCATCCCCATGGGGCTGTGGGCTTTATGCTCTGAGGTCCCAACGGCAGAGTTGCTCACACTTTCATGTTGTGGGCCCTCTGGTGTCAGTTCACTCAGACCTGGATCCCATAGCCTCCGTGCTCTGGGTCGCCTGCTTGGAGGTTCCAACTGATGGATTCCTCACATTTTTATTCTATGGGTCCTCTGTTGTGATGTAACTTCTGCCTGCCTCACCCCCATCCCCTTGGTGATGTGGGCCCTCTAGTGAGAGTCTGACCGTGGCTGGTATCCTCACCGAGGCCCTCTTCTGTGAGGTCTCTCCTGCCTAGCTGGCACACGTCTCCTTGGTGATGAGGGCCCTCTGGTGGCAGTTGGAGCCTACTGGGCGCCACCTGCCCTGGGTGATGAGGGCCCTCTGGGGTCAGGCCCTAACTGCTGGGTTCCCCAAGTTTTCTGATGGGCACCCAGTGTTGCGAGGATACTCCTGCCAGGGTCCCACCCCCATTGGGATGTGGGTCTTCTGCTCTGAGGTCCCAACGTCTGGGTTGCTCACAGTTTCATGATGTGGGCCCCCTGGTGTGAATTCACTCCGACCCGGATCCCATAGCCTTGCTGCTCTTGGCCATGTGCTGGGAGGTTCAAACTGCTGGATTCCTTATCTTTTTAATTCTATGGGCCCTCTCTTGTGAGGATACTCCTGCCTGCCTCACTCTCAGCCACTTGGTGATGTGGGTCCTCTGGTTGGAGGCCACATGTGCTGGCTTCCCCACCTTACGCTGGTGTGGCCCCACTCGAATGAGGACACTCCTGCCTGGTTCTGAAACTCGTGGTAATGTGGGCCCTCTGATGAGAGTCTGATCCTGGCTGGGTTCCTCACCCTTCTGTGAGGTGGGCCCTCTTCTGTGAGGTCAATCCTGCCTAGCTGGCACACGTCTCCTTGGCAACGTGGGCCTTCTCCTGGCAGTTGGTGCCTGCTGGGAGCCTCCTCCCCTTGGTGATTAGCACCCTCTTGCCTCAGGCAATAATTTGTGGGCTCCCCACACTTTCTGATATGCGCCCAGTGGTGCGAGGACACTCCTGCCAGGTTCAGATCCCCATGGGGATGTGGGCCTTCTTCTCTGAGGTCCCATGTGCTGGGTTGCTCACTGTTTCATGATGTGGGCCCTCTGGTGAGAGTCTGTGGCTGGATGGGTTCTTCACCCTTCTTTGAGGTGGGCCCTCTGCTGTGAGGTCACTCCTGCCTGGCTCGCGTATATTGCCTGGGAGACGTGGGCCCTCTGGTGGCAGTTGGAGCCGGCTGGTAGCCTTCTCCCCTCGCTGATGAGAGCCCTCTGGGGTCTGGCCCTAAATTCTGGGCTCCCCACATTTTCTGATTTGCACCCAGTGGTGTGAGGACACTCCTGCCAGGTTCCCATCCCCATCGGGCTGTGGGCCTTATGCTCTGACGTCCCAACAGCTGTGTTACTCACAGTTTCATGTTGTGGGCCCTCTGGTGTGAGCTCATTCAGGCCTGGATCCCATAGCCTCCGTGCTCTGGGTTGCCTGCTTGGAGGTTCCAACTGATGGATTCCTCACATTACTTATTCTATGGACCCTCTGTTGAGAAGCTACTTCTGCCTGCCTCACTCCCATCCCCTTGGTGATGTGGGCCCTCTGGTGAGTCTGACCGTGGCTGGGATCCTCACCCTTCTGTGAGGTGGGCCCTCTTCTCTGAGGTCACTCCTGCCTAGCTGGCACACGTCTCCTTGGCGACGTGGGCCCTCTGGTGGCAGTTGGAGCCTGCTGGGCGCCTCCTCCCCTGGGTGATGAGGGCCCTCTGGGGTCAGGCCCTAACTGCTGGGTTCCCCAAGTTTTCTGATGGGCACCCAGTGTTGCGTGGATACTCGTGGCAGGATCCCACCCCCATTGGGTTGTGGGTCTTCTGCTCTGAGGTCTCAATGGCTGGGTTGCTCACAGTTTCATGATGTGGGCCCACTGGTGGGAGTTCACTCCGGCCTGCAACCTATAGCCTGGGTGCTCTGGGCCGCCTGCTGGGAGTTTCCAACTGCTGGTTTCCTCACCATTTTTATTGTATGGGCCCTCTGTTGTGAGGCTACTCCTGCCTGCCTCACTCCCAGCCGCTTCGTGATGTGGTTCCTCTGGTTTGAGTCCACATGTGCTGGTGATGTGGTTCCTCTGGTTTGAGTCCATATGCGCTGGTTTCCTCAGTTTTCGATGGTGTGGCCCCACTGGTGTGAAGAAACTCCTGCCTGGTACCCGTCCCCTTGGCGTTGTGGGCCCTCTGGTGAGAATATCCCATAGCCTCGGTGCTCTGGGCTGCCTGCTCGGAGTTGCCAACTGCTGGATTCCTCACCATTTTTATTGTATGGGCCCTCTGTTGTGAGGCTACTCCTGCCTGCCTCACTCCCAGCCGCTTGGTGATGAGGTTCCTCTGGTTTGAGTCCACAGGTGTTGGTGATGTGGTTCCTCTGGTTTGAGTCCACATGTGCTGATTTCCTCACCTTTCGATGGTGTGGCCCTACTGGTGTGAAGAAACTCCTGCCTGGTTCCCGTCCCCTTGGTGTTGTGGGCCCTCTGGTGAGATTCTGTGGCTGGATGGGTTCCTCACCCTTCTGTGAGGTGGGCCCTCTGCTGTGAGGTCACTCCTGCCTGGCTCGCGTACGTCGCCTGGGCGACATGGGGCCTCTGGTGGCAGTTGGAGCCGGCTGGTAGCCTTCTCCCATCGGTGATGAGAGCCCTCTGGCATCAGGCCCTAAATTCTGGACTCCCCACATTTTCTGAATTGCACCCAGTGGTGCGAGGACACTCCTGCCAGGTTCCCATCCCCATGGGGCTGTGGGACTTATACTCTGAGGTCCCAACGGCTGGGTTGCTCACATTTTCATGTTGTGGGCCCTCTGGTGTCAGTTCACTCAGGCCTGGATCCCATAGCCTCCGTGCTCTGGGTCGCCTGCTTGGAGGTTCCAACTGATGGATTCCTCACATTTTTTATTCTATGTACCCTCTGTTGTGAAGGTACTTCTGCCTGCCTCACTCCCAACCCCTTGTTGATGTGGGCCCTCTGGTGAGAGTCTGACCATGGCTGGGATCCTCACCCTTCTGTGAGGTGGGCCCTCTTCTGTGAGGTCACTCCTGCCTAGCTGGCACGCGTCTCCTTGGCGACATGGGCCCTCTGGTGGCAGTTGGAGCCTGCTGGGCACCTCTTCCCCTGGGTGATGAGGGCCCTCTGGGGTCAGGCCCTAACTGCTTGGTTCCCCAAGTTTTCTGATGGGCTCCCAATGTTGCGAGGATACTCCTGACAGGGTCCCACCCTCATTGGGATGTGGGTCTTCTGCTCTGAGGTCCCAACGGCTGGGTTGCTCACAGTTTCATGATGTGAGCCCACTGGTGTGAGTTCACTCCGGCCTGGATCCCATAGCCTTGCTGCTCTGGGCCATGTGCTGGGAGGTTCCAACTGCTGGATTCCTTATCTTTTTTATTCTATGGGCCCTCTCTTGTGAGGATACTCCTGCCTGCCTCACTCTCAGCCACTTGGTGATGTGGGTCCTCTGGTTTGAGGCCACATGTGCTGGGTTCCTCACCTTACGCTGGTGTGGCCCCCTGGAGTGGTGAAACTGCTGTCGGGTTCCGAACCTCGTGGTAATGTGGGCCCTCTGGTAAGAGTCTGATCCTGGCTGGGTTCCTCACCCTTCTGTGAGGTGGGCCCTCTTCTCTGAGGTCATTCCTGCCTAGCTGGCACATGTCTCCTTGGTGACGTGGGCCCTTTCCCGGCAGTTGGTGCCTGCTGGGAGCCTCCTCCCCTTGGTGATTAGCGCCCTCTGGCCTCAGGCAATAATTTCTGGGCTCCCCACACTTTCTGATGTGCGCCCAGTGGTGCGAGGACACTCCTGCCAAGTTCCGATCCCCATGGGGATGTGGGCCTTCTGCTCTGAGGTCCCATGTGTTGGGTTGCTCACAGTTTCATGATGTGGGCCCTCTGGTGTGAGTTCACTCTGGCCTTCATCCCATAGCCTCGGTGTTCTGGGCCGCCTGCTGGGAGTTTCCAACTGCTGGATTCCTCACCATTTTTATTGTATGGGCCCTCTGTTGTGAGGCTATTCCTGCCAGCCTCACTCCCAGCTGCTTGGTGATGTGGGTCCTCTGGTTTGAGGCCACATGTGCAGGGTTCCTCACCTTACGCTGGTGTTGCCCCACTGGAATAAGGACACTCCTGTCTGGTTCCGAACCTCATGGTAATGTGGTCCCTCTGCTGAGAGTCTGATCCTGGCTGGGTTCCTCAAGCTATTGTGAGTTGGGCCCTCTTCTATAGGGTCACTCCTGCCTAGCTGGCACACGTCTCCTTGGTGACGTGGGGCCTCTCCTGGAAGTTGGTGCCTTTTGGGAGCCTCCGCCCCTTGGTGATGAGCGCCCACTGGCCTCAGGCAATAACTTTAGGGCTCCCCAAACTTTGTGATGTGTGCCCAGTGGTGCGAGGACACTCCTGCCAGGTTCCCATCCCCATGGGGATGTGGGCCCTCTGCTCTGAGTTCCCATGTGCTGGGTTGCTCACAGTTTCATGATGTGGGCCCTCTGGTGTGAGTTCACTCCGGCCTGCATCCCATAGCCTCGGTGCACTGGGACGCCTGCTGGAGTTGCCAACTGCTGGATTCCTCATCATTTTTATTGTATGGGCCCTCTGTTGTGAGGCTACTCCTGCCTGCCTCACTCCCAGCCACTTGGTGATGTAGTTCCTCTGGTTTGAGTCCACATGTGCTGGTTTCCTCACCTTTCGATGGTGTGGCCCCACTGGTGTATAGAAACTCCTGCCTGGTTCCCGTTCCCTTGGTGTTGTGGGCCCTCTGGTGAGTCTGTAGCTGGATGGGTGCCTCACCCTTCTGTGAGGTGGGCCCTCTGCTGTGAGGTCACTCCTGCCCGGCTCGCGCACTTCGCCTGGGAGACGTGGGCCCTCTGGTGGCAGTTGGACCCGGCTGGTAGCCTTCTCCCCTCGGTGATGAGAGCCAACTGGCGTCAGACTCTCAATTCTGGGCTCCCCACATTTTCTGATTTGTGCCCAGTGGTGTGAGGACACTCCTGCCAGGTTCCCATCCCCATGGGGCTGTGGGCCTTATGCTCTGCAGTTCCAACGGCTGGGTTGCTCACAGATTCATGTTGTGGGCCCGCTGGTGTGAGTTCACTCCAGCCTGCATCCCATAGCCTCGGTGCTCTGGGCCATCTGCTCGGAGTTTCCAACTGCTGGATTCCTCACCATTTTTATTGTATGGGCCCTCTGTTGTGAGACTACTCCTGCCTGCCTCACTCCCAGCCACTTGGTGATGTGGTTCCTCTGTTTTGAGTCCACATGTGTTGGTGATGTGGTTCCTCTGGTTTGAGTCCACATGTGCTGGTCTCCTCACCTTTCGGTGGTGTGGACCTACTGCTGCGAAGAAACTCCTGCCTGGTTCCCATCCCCTTGGTGTTTTGGGCCCTCTGGTGAGAGAGTGTGGCTGGATGGGTTCCTCACCCTTCTGTGAGGTGGGCCCTCTGCTGTGAGGTCACTCCTGCCTAGCTGGCACACGTTTCCTTGGTGACGTGGGCCCTCTGGTGGCAGTTGGAGCCTGCTGGACGCCTCCTCCCCTGGGTGATGAGGGTCCTCTGGGGTGAGGCCCTAACTGCTGGGTTCCCCATGTTTTCTGATGGGAAACCAGTGTTGCGAGGATACTCCTGACAGGGTCCCACCCCCACTGGGATGTGGGTCTTCTGCTCTGAGATCCCAATGGCTGGGTTGCTCACAGTTTCATGATGTGGGCCCACTGGTGTGAGTTCACTCCGGCCTGGAACCCATAGCCTTGCTGCTCTGCGCCATGTGCTGGGAGGTTCCAACTGCTGAATTCCTTATCTTTTTTATTCTATGGGCCCTCTCGTGTGAGGCTACTCCTGCCTGCCTCACTCTCAGCCACTTGGTGATGTGGGTCCTCTGGTTGGAGGCCACATGTGCTGGGTTCCTCACCTTACGCTGATGTGGACCCACTGGAGTGAGGACACTCCTGCCTGGTTCCGTACCTCATGGTAATGTGGGCCCTCTGGTGAGAGTCTGATCCTGGCTGGGTTCCTCACCCGACTGTCAGGTGGGCACTCTTCTGTGAGGTCACTCCTGACTAGCTGGTACACATCTCCTTGGTGACGTGGGCCCTCTCCTGGGAGTTGGTGCATGCTGGGAGCCTCCTGCCCTTGGTGATTAGCGCCCTCTGGCCTCAGGCAATAATTTCTGGGCGCCTCACACTTTCTAATGTGCACCTAGTGGTGCGAGGAAACTCCTGCCAGGTTCCCGTCCCCATGGGGCTGTGGGTCTTATGCCCTGTGGTCCCATGAGTTGTGTTGCTCACAGTTTCATGATGTGGACCCTCTGGTGAGAGTCTGTGGCTGGATGGGTTCCTCACCCTTCTGTGAGGTGGGCCCTCTGCTGTGAGGTCACTACTGCCTGCTCGCGTACGTTGCCTGGGAGACGTGGGCCCTCTGGTGGCAGTTGGAGCCGGCTGGTAACCTTCTCCCCTCGGTGATGAGAGCCCTCTGGCGTCAGGCCCTCAATTCTGGGCTCCCCACATTCTCTGATTTGCGCCCAGTGGTGTGAGGACACTCCTGCCAGGTTCCCATCCCCATGGGGCTATGGGCCTTATGCTCTGTGGTTCCAACGGCTGGGTTGCTCACATTTTCATGTTGTGGGCCCTCTGGTGTGAGTTCACTCACGCTTGCATCCCATAGCCTCCGTGCTCTCAGTCGCCTGCTTGGAGGTTCCAACTGATGGATTCCTCACATTTTTTATTCTATGGACCCTCTGTTGTGAAGCGACTTCTGCCTGCCTCACTCCCATCCCCTTGGTGATGTGGGCCCTCTGGTGAGTGTCTGACCGTGGCTGGGACCCTCACCCTTCTGTGAGGTGGGCCCTCTTTTGTGAGGTCACGCATGCCTAGCTGGCACACGTCTCCTTGGCGACGTGGGCCCTCTGGGGGCAGTTGGAGCCTGCTGGACGCCTCCTCCCCTGGGTGATGAGGGCCCTCTGCGGTCAGGCCCTAACTGCTGGGTTCCCCAATTTTCTGATGGGCACCTAGTGTTGTGAGGATACTGCTGCCAGGGTCCCACCCCCATTGGGATGTGGGTCTTCTGCTCTGAGTTCGCAGCAGCTGGGCTTGCTCATAGTTTCATGATGTGGGCCCACTGGTGTGATTTCACGCCGGCCTGTATCCCATAGCCTTGCTGCTCTGGGCCATGTGTTGGGAGTTTCCAACTGCTGGATTCCTTATCGTTTTTATTCTATGGGCCCACTCTTGTGAGGCTATTCCTGCCTGCCTCACTCTCAGCCACTTGGTGATGTGGGTCCTCTGGTTGGAGGCCACATGTGCTGGGTTCCTCACCTTACGCTGGTGTGGCCCCACTGAAGTGAGGACACTCCTGCCTGGTTCCGCACTTCGTGGTAATGTGGGCGCTCTGGTTAGAGTCTGATCCTTGCTGGGTTCCTCACCCTTCTGTGAGGTGGGCCCTCTTCTGTGAGGTCACTCCTGCCTAGCTGGCACACGGCTCCTTGGCGACGTGGGCCCTCTCCTGGCAGTTGGTGCCTGCTGGGAGACTCCTCCCCTTGGTGATTAGCCCACATTGGTCTCAGACAATAATTTCTGGGCTCCCCAAACTTTCTGATGTGCGCCCAGTGGTGCGAGGACACTCCTGCCAGGTTCCGATCCCAATGGGGATGTGGGTCTTCTGCTCTGAGGTCCCATGTGCTGGGTTGCTCACAGTTTCATGATGTGGGCCCTCTGGTGTGAGTTCACTCCGGCCTGCATCCCATAGCCTCGGTGCTCTGGGCCGCCTGCTGGGAGTTTCCAGCTGCTGGATTCCTCACCATTTTTATTGTATGGGCCCTCTGTTGTGAGTCTACTCCTGGTTCCTCACTCCCAGCCACTTGGTGATGTGGTTCCTCTGATTTGAGTCCCCATGTGTTGGTGATGTGGTTCCTCTGATTTGAGTCCACATGTGCTGGTTTCCTCACCTTTCGAAGGTGTGGCCCCACTGGTGTGAAGAAACTCCTGCCTGGTTCCTGTCCCGTTGGTGTTGTGGGCCCTCCGGTGAGAGTCTGTGGCTTGATGGGTTCCTCACCCTTCTGTGAGGTGGGCCCTCTGATGAGAGGTCACTCCTGCCTGGCTCGCGTACATCGCCTGGCGACGTGGGCCCTCTGGTGGCAGTTGGAGCCGGCTGGTGGACTTCTCCCATTGGTGATGAGAGCCCTCTGGCGTCAGGCCCTAAATTCTGGGCTCCCCACATTTTCTGATTTGCGCCCAGTGGTGTGAGGACACTCCTGCCAGGTTTCCATCCACATGGGGCTGTGGGCCTTATGCTCTGTGGTCCCAACGGCTCGGTTACTCACAGTTTCATGTTGTGGGCTCTCTAGTGAGAGTTCACTCCGGCCTGCATCCCATAGGCTCGGTGCTCTGGGCCGCCTGCTGGGAGTTTCCAACTGCTGGATTCCTCACCATTTTTATTGTATGGGCCCTCTCTTTTGAGGCTACTCCTGCCTGCCTCACTCCCAGCCGCTTTGTGATGTGCTTCCTCTGGTTTGAGTCCACATGTGCTTGTTTCCTCACCTTTCGATGGTGTGGCCCCACTGGTGTGAAGAAACTCCTGCCTGGTTCCCGTCCCCTTGGTGTTGTGGGCCCTCTGGTGAGAGTCTGTGGCTGAATGGGTTCCTCACCCATCTGTGAGTTGGGCCCTCCGCTGTGAGATCACTCCAGCCTTGCTCGCGTACGTCGCCTGGGCGATGTGGGCCCTCTGGTGGCAGTTGGAGCCGGCTGGTAGCCTTCTCCCCTTGGTGATGAGAGCCCTCTGGCGTCATGCCCTAAATTCTGGGCTCCCCACATTTTCTGATTTGCGTCCAGTGGTGCGAGGACACTCCTGCCAGGTTCCCATCCCCATGGGGCTGTGGGCCTTATGCTCTGAGGTCCCTACGGCTGGGTTGCTCACATTTTCATGTTGTGGGCCCTCTGCTGTGAGTTCACTCAGGCCTGGATCCCATAGCCTCCTTGCACTCTGTCGCCTGCTTGGAGGTTCCAACTAATGGATTCCTCACATTTTTTATTCTATGGACCCTCTGTTGTGAAGCTACTTCTGCCTGCCTCACTCCCAACCCCTTGGTGATGTGGGCCCTCTGGTTAGAATATCCCATAGCCTCGGTGCTCTGGGCTGCCTGCTCGGAGTTTCCAACTGCTGGATTCCTCACCATTTTTATTGTATGGGCCCTCTGTTGTGAGGCTACTCCTGCCTGCCTCACTGCCAGCTGCTTGGTGATGTGGTTCCTCTGGTTTGAGTCCACATGTGCTGGTGATGTGGTTCCTCTGGTTTGAGTCCATATGCGCTGGTTTCCTCAGTTTTCGATGGTGTGGCCCCACTGGTGTGAAGAAACTCCTGCCTGTTTCCCGTCCCCTTGGTGTTGTGGGCCCTCTGGTGAGAGTCTGTGGCTGGATGGGTTCCTCACCCTTGTGTGAGGTGGGCCCTCTGCTGTGAGGTCACTCCTGCCTGGCTCGCGTACGTCGCCTGGGTGACGTGGGCCCTCTGGTGGCAGTTGGAGCCGGCTGGTAGCCTTCTCCCCTCGGTGATGAGAGCCCTCTGGCGTCAGGTCCTAAATTCTGGGCTCCCCACATTTTCGGATTTGAGCCCAGTGGTGCGAGGACACTCCTACGAGGTTCCCATCCCCATGGGGCTATGGGCTTTATTCTCTGAGGTCCCAACGGCAGAGTTGCTCACACTTTCATGTTGTGGGCCCTCAGGTGTCAGTTCACTCAGACCTGGATCCCATAGCCTCCGTGCTCTGGGTCGCCTGCTTGGAGGTTCCAACTGATGGATTCCTCACATTTTTATTCTATGGGTCCTCTGTTGTGATGTAACTTCTGCCTGCCTCACCCCCATCCCCTTGGTGATGTGGGCCCTCTAGTGAGAGTCTGACAGTGGCTGGGATCCTCACCGAGGCCCTCTTCTGTGAGGTCTCTCCTGCCTAGATGGCACACGTCTCCTTGGCGATGAGGGCCCTCTGGTGGCAGTTGGAGCCTGCTGGGCGCCACCTGCCCTGGGTGATGAGGGCCCTCTGGGGTCAGGCCCTAACTGCTGGGTTCCCCAAGTTTTCTGATGGGCACCCAGTGTTGCGAGGATACTCCTGCCAGGGTCCCACCCCCATTGGGATGTGGGTCTTCTGCTCTGAGGTCTCAATGGCTGGGTTGCTCACAGTTTCATGATGTGGGCCCACTGGTGGGAGTTCACTCCGGCCTGCAACCTATAGCCTGGGTGCTCTGGGCCGCCTGCTGGGAGTTTCCAACTGCTGGTTTCCTCACCATTTTTATTGTATGGGCCCTCTGTTGTGAGGCTACTCCTGCCTGCCTCACTCCCAGCCGCTTCATGATGTGGTTCCTCTGGTTTGAGTCCACATGTGCTGGTGATGTGTTTCCTCTGGTTTGAGTCCATATGCGCTGGTTTCCTCAGTTTTCGATGGTGTGGCCCCACTGGTGTGAAGAAACTCCTGCCTGGTACCCGTCCCCTTGGCGTTGTGGGCCCTCTGGTGAGAATATCCCATAGCCTCGGTGCTCTGGGCTGCCTGCTCGGAGTTGCCAACTGCTGGATTCCTCACCATTTTTATTGTATGGGCCCTCTGTTGTGAGGCTACTCCTGCCTGCCTCACTCCCAGCCGCTTGGTGATGAGGTTCCTCTGGTTTGAGTCCACAGGTGTTGGTGATGTGGTTCCTCTGGTTTGAGTCCACATGTGCTGATTTCCTCACCTTTCGATGGTGTGGCCCTACTGGTGTGAAGAAACTCCTGCCTGGTTCCCGTCCCCTTGGTGTTGTGGGCCCTCTGGTGAGATTCTGTGGCTGGATGGGTTCCTCACCCTTCTGTGAGGTGGGCCCTCTGCTGTGAGGTCACTCCTGCCTGGCTCATGTACGTCGCCTGGGCAACCTGGGGCCTCTGGTGGCAGTTGGAGCCGGCTGGTAGCCTTCTCCCATCGGTGATGAGAGCCCTCTGGCATCAGGCCCTAAATTCTGGACTCCCCACATTTTCTGAATTGCACCCAGTGGTGCGAGGACACTCCTGCCAGGTTCCCATCCCCATGGGGCTGTGGGACTTATACTCTGAGGTCCCAACGGCTGGGTTGCTCACATTTTCATGTTGTGGGCCCTCTGGTGTGAGTTCACTCAGGCCTGGATCCCATAGCCTCCGTGCTCTGGGTCGCCTGCTTGGAGGTTCCAACTGATGGATTCCTCACATTTTTTATTCTATGTACCCTCTGTTGTGAAGGTACTTCTGCCTGCCTCACTCCCAACCCCTTGTTGATGTGGGCCCTCTGGTGAGAGTCTGACCATGGCTGGGATCCTCACCCTTCTGTGAGGTGGGCCTTCTTCTGTGAGGTCACTCCTGCCTAGCTGGCACACGTCTCCTTGGCGACATGGGCCCTCTGGTGGCAGTTGGAGCCTGCTGGGCACCTCTTCCCCTGGGTGATGAGGGCCCTCTGGGGTCAGGCCCTAACTGCTTGGTTCCCCAAATTTTCTGATGGGCTCCCAATGTTGCGAGGATACTCCTGACAGGGTCCCACCCTCATTGGGATGTGGGTCTTCTGCTCTGAGGTCCCAACGGCTGGGTTGCTCACAGTTTCATGATGTGAGCCCACTGGTGTGAGTTCACTCCGGCCTGGATCCCATAGCCTTGCTGCTTTTGGCCATGTGCTGGGAGGTTCCAACTGCTGGATTCCTTATCTTTTTAATTCTATGGGCCCTCTCTTGTGAGGATACTCCTGCCTGCCTCACTCTCAGCCACTTGGTGATGTGGGTCCTCTGGTTGGAGGCCACATGTGCTGGCTTCCCCACCTTACGCTGGTGTGGCCCCACTCGAATGAGGACACTCCTGCCTGGTTCTGAAACTCGTGGTAATGTGGGCCCTCTGATGAGAGTCTGATCCTGGCTGGGTTCCTCACCCTTCTGTGAGGTGGGCCCTCTTCTGTGAGGTCAATCCTGCCTAGCTGGCACACGTCTCCTTGGCAACGTGGGCCTTCTCCTGGCAGTTGGTGCCTGCTGGGAGCCTCCTCCCCTTGGTGATTAGCACCCTCTTGCCTCAGGCAATAATTTGTGGGCTCCCCACACTTTCTGATATGCGCCCAGTGGTGCGAGAACACTCCTGCCAGGTTCAGATCCCCATGGGGATGTGGGCCTTCTTCTCTGAGGTCCCATGTGCTGGGTTGCTCACTGTTTCATGATGTGGGCCCTCTGGTGAGAGTCTGTGGCTGGATGGGTTCTTCACCCTTCTTTGAGGTGGGCCCTCTGCTGTGAGGTCACTCCTGCCTGGCTCGCGTACATTGCCTGGGAGACGTGGGCCCTCTGGTGGCAGTTGGAGCCGGCTGGTAGCCTTCTCCCCTCGGTGATGAGAGCCCTCTGGGGTCTGGCCCTAAATTCTGGGCTCCCCACATTTTCTGATTTGCGCCCAGTGGTGCGAGGACACTCCTGCCAGGTTCCCATCCCCATGGGTCTGTGGGCCTTATGCTCTGACGTCCCAACAGCTGTGTTACTCACAGTTTCATGTTGTGGGCCCTCTGGTGTGAGCTCATTCAGGCCTGGATCCCATAGCCTCCGTGCTCTGGGTTGCCTGCTTGGAGGTTCCAACTGATGGATTCCTCACATTACTTATTCTATGGACCCTCTGTTGAGAAGCTACTTCTGCCTGCCTCACTCCCATCCCCTTGGTGATGTGGGCCCTCTGGTGAGTCTGACCGTGGCTGGGATCCTCACCCTTCTGTGAGGTGGGCCCTCTTCTCTGAGGTCACTCCTGCCTAGCTGGCACACGTCTCCTTGGCGACGTGGGCCCTCTGGTGGCAGTTGGAGCCTGCTGGGCGCCTCCTCCCCTGGGTGATGAGGGCCCTCTGGGGTCAGGCCCTAACTGCTGGGTTCCCCAAGTTTTCTGATGGGCACCCAGTGTTGCGTGGATACTCGTGGCAGGATCCCACCCCATTGGGTTGTGGGTCTTCTGCTCTGAGGTCTCAATGGCTGGGTTGCTCACAGTTTCATGATGTGGGCCCACTGGTGGGAGTTCACTCCGGCCTGCAACCTATAGCCTGGGTGCTCTGGGCCGCCTTCTGGGAGTTTCCAACTGCTGGTTTCCTCACCATTTTTATTGTATGGGCCCTCTGTTGTGAGGCTACTCCTGCCTGCCTCACTCCCAGCCGCTTCGTGATGTGGTTCCTCTGGTTTGAGTCCACATGTGCTGGTGATGTGGTTCCTCTGATTTGAGTCCACATGTGCTGGTTTCCTCACCTTTCGAAGGTGTGGCCCCACTGGTGTGAAGAAACTCCTGCCTGGTTCCTGTCCCGTTGGTGTTGTGGGCCCTCCGGTGAGAGTCTGTGGCTTGATGGGTTCCTCACCCTTCTGTGAGGTGGGCCCTCTGATGAGAGGTCACTCCTGCCTGGCTCGCGTACATCGCCTGGCGACGTGGGCCCTCTGGTGGCAGTTGGAGCCGGCTGGTGGACTTCTCCCCTTGGTGATGAGAGCCCTCTGGCTCAGGCCTTAAATTCTGGGCTCCCCACATTTTCTGATTTGCGCCCAGTGGTGCGAGGACACTCCTGCCAGGTTTCCATCCACATGGGGCTGTGGGCCTTATGCTCTGTGGTCCCAACGGCTCGGTTACTCACAGTTTCATGTTGTGGGCTCTCTAGTGAGAGTTCACTCTGGCCTGCATCCCATAGGCTCGGTGCTCTGGGCCGCCTGCTGGGAGTTTCCAACTGCTGGATTCCTCACCATTTTTATTGTATGGGCCCTCTCTTTTGAGGCTACTCCTGCCTGCCTCACTCCCAGCCGCTTTGTGATGTGCTTCCTCTGGTTTGAGTCCACATGTGCTTGTTTCCTCACCTTTCGATGGTGTGGCCCCACTGGTGTGAAGAAACTCCTGCCTGGTTCCCGTCCCCTTGGTGTTGTGGGCCCTCTGGTGAGAGTCTGTGGCTGAATGGGTTCCTCACCCATCTGTGAGGTGGGCCCTCCGCTGTGAGATCACTACAGCCTTGCTCGCGTACGTCGCCTGGGCGATGTGGGCCCTCTGGTGTCAGTTGGAGCCGGCTGGTAGCCTTCTCCCCTTGGTGATGAGAGCCCTCTGGCGTCATGCCCTAAATTCTGGGCTCCCCACATTTTCTGATTTGCGTCCAGTGGTGCGAGGACACTCCTGCCAGGTTCCCATCCCCATGGGGCTGTGGGCCTTATGCTCTGAGGTCCCTACGGCTGGGTTGCTCACATTTTCATGTTGTGGGCCCTCTGCTGTGAGTTCACTCAGGCCTGGATCCCATAGCCTCCTTGCACTCTGTCGCCTGCTTGGAGGTTCCAACTAATGGATTCCTCACATTTTTTATTCTATGGACCCTCTGTTGTGAAGCTACTTCTGCCTGCCTCACTCCCAACCCCTTGGTGATGTGGGCCCTCTGGTTAGAATATCCCATAGCCTCGGTGCTCTGGGCTGCCTGCTGGGAGTTTCCAACTGCTGGATTCCTCACCATTTTTATTGTATGGGCCCTCTGTTGTGAGGCTACTCCTGCCTGCCTCACTCCCAGCTGCTTGGTGATGTGGTTCCTCTGGTTTGAGTCCACATGTGCTGGTGATGTGGTTCCTCTTGTTTGAGTCCATATGCGCTGGTTTCCTCAGTTTTCGATGGTGTGGCCCCACTGGTGTGAAGAAACTCCTGCCTGGTACCCGTCCCCTTGGCGTTGTGGGCCCTCTGGAGAGAGTATCCCATAGCCTCGGTGCTCTGGGCTGCCTGCTCGGAGTTGCCAACCGCTGGATTCCTCACCATTTTTATTGTATGGGCCCTCTACTGTGCGGCTACTCCTGCCTGCCTCACTCCCAGCCGCTTGGTGATGTGGTTCCTCTGGTTTGAGTCCACATGTGTTGGTGATGTGGTTCCTCTGGTTTGAGTCCTCATGTGCTGGTTTCCTCACCTTTCGATGGTGTGGCCCCACTGGTGTGAAGAAACTCCTGCCTGTTTCCCGTCCCCTTGGTGTTGTGGGCCCTCTGGTGAGAGTCTGTGGCTGGATGGGTTCCTCACCCTTGTGTGAGGTGGGCCCTCTGCTGTGAGGTCACTCCTGCCTGGCTCGCGTACGTCGCCTGGGCGACGTGGGCCCTCTGGTGGCAGTTGGAGCCGGCTGGTAGCCTTCTCCCCTCGGTGATGAGAGCCCTCTGGCGTCAGGTCCTAAATTCTGGGCTCCCCACATTTTCGGATTTGAGCCCAGTGGTGCGAGGACACTCCTACGAGGTTCCCATCCCCATGGGGCTGTGGGCTTTATGCTCTGAGGTCCCAACGGCAGAGTTGCTCACACTTTCATGTTGTGGGCCCTCTGGTGTCAGTTCACTCAGACCTGGATCCCATAGCCTCCGTGCTCTGGGTCGCCTGCTTGGAGGTTCCAACTGATGGATTCCTCACATTTTTATTCTATGGGTCCTCTGTTGTGATGTAACTTCTGCCTGCCTCACCCCCATCCCCTTGGTGATGTGGGCCCTCTAGTGAGAGTCTGACCGTGGCTGGTATCCTCACCGAGGCCCTCTTCTGTGAGGTCTCTCCTGCCTAGCTGGCACACGTCTCCTTGGCAACGTGGGCCTTCTCCTGGCAGTTGGTGCCTGCTGGGAGCCTCCTCCCCTTGGTGATTAGCACCCTCTTGCCTCAGGCAATAATTTGTGGGCTCCCCACACTTTCTGATATGCGCCCAGTGGTGCGAGGACACTCCTGCCAGGTTCAGATCCCCATGGGGATGTGGGCCTTCTTCTCTGAGGTCCCATGTGCTGGGTTGCTCACTGTTTCATGATGTGGGCCCTCTGGTGAGAGTCTGTGGCTGGATGGGTTCTTCACCCTTCTTTGAGGTGGGCCCTCTGCTGTGAGGTCACTCCTGCCTGGCTCGCGTATATTGCCTGGGAGACGTGGGCCCTCTGGTGGCAGTTGGAGCCGGCTGGTAGCCTTCTCCCCTCGCTGATGAGAGCCCTCTGGGGTCTGGCCCTAAATTCTGGGCTCCCCACATTTTCTGATTTGCACCCAGTGGTGCGAGGACACTCCTGCCAGGTTCCCATCCCCATGGGGCTGTGGGCCTTATGCTCTGACGTCCCAACAGCTGTGTTACTCACAGTTTCATGTTGTGGGCCCTCTGGTGTGAGCTCATTCAGGCCTGGATCCCATAGCCTCCGTGCTCTGGGTTGCCTGCTTGGAGGTTCCAACTGATGGATTCCTCACATTACTTATTCTATGGACCCTCTGTTGAGAAGCTACTTCTGCCTGCCTCACTCCCATCCCCTTGGTGATGTGGGCCCTCTGGTGAGTCTGACCGTGGCTGGGATCCTCACCCTTCTGTGAGGTGGGCCCTCTTCTCTGAGGTCACTCCTGCCTAGCTGGCACACGTCTCCTTGGCGACGTGGGCCCTCTGGTGGCAGTTGGAGCCTGCTGGGCGCCTCCTCCCCTGGGTGATGAGGGCCCTCTGGGGTCAGGCCCTAACTG
The DNA here is from genome assembly GCF_937001465.1 of Orcinus orca. Lineage (NCBI taxonomy): Eukaryota > Metazoa > Chordata > Mammalia > Artiodactyla > Delphinidae > Orcinus > Orcinus orca. Next base: position 3,045,224 of record NC_064572.1, read on the forward strand.
CTGGGTTCCCCAAGTTTTCTGATGGGCACCCAGTGTTGCGTGGATACTCGTGGCAGGATCCCACCCCCATTGGGTTGTGGGTCTTCTGCTCTGAGGTCTCAATGGCTGGGTTGCTCACAGTTTCATGATGTGGGCCCACTGGTGGGAGTTCACTCCGGCCTGCAACCTATAGCCTGGGTGCTCTGGGCCGCCTGCTGGGAGTTTCCAACTGCTGGTTTCCTCACCATTTTTATTGTATGGGCCCTCTGTTGTGAGGCTACTCCTGCCTGCCTCACTCCCAGCCGCTTCGTGATGTGGTTCCTCTGGTTTGAGTCCACATGTGCTGGTGATGTGGTTCCTCTGGTTTGAGTCCATATGCGCTGGTTTCCTCAGTTTTCGATGGTGTGGCCCCACTGGTGTGAAGAAACTCCTGCCTGGTACCCGTCCCCTTGGCGTTGTGGGCCCTCTGGTGAGAATATCCCATAGCCTCGGTGCTCTGGGCTGCCTGCTCGGAGTTGCCAACTGCTGGATTCCTCACCATTTTTATTGTATGGGCCCTCTGTTGTGAGGCTACTCCTGCCTGCCTCACTCCCAGCCGCTTGGTGATGAGGTTCCTCTGGTTTGAGTCCACAGGTGTTGGTGATGTGGTTCCTCTGGTTTGAGTCCACATGTGCTGATTTCCTCACCTTTCGATGGTGTGGCCCTACTGGTGTGAAGAAACTCCTGCCTGGTTCCCGTCCCCTTGGTGTTGTGGGCCCTCTGGTGAGATTCTGTGGCTGGATGGGTTCCTCACCCTTCTGTGAGGTGGGCCCTCTGCTGTGAGGTCACTCCTGCCTGGCTCGCGTACGTCGCCTGGGCGACATGGGGCCTCTGGTGGCAGTTGGAGCCGGCTGGTAGCCTTCTCCCATCGGTGATGAGAGCCCTCTGGCATCAGGCCCTAAATTCTGGACTCCCCACATTTTCTGAATTGCACCCAGTGGTGCGAGGACACTCCTGCCAGGTTCCCATCCCCATGGGGCTGTGGGACTTATACTCTGAGGTCCCAACGGCTGGGTTGCTCACATTTTCATGTTGTGGGCCCTCTGGTGTCAGTTCACTCAGGCCTGGATCCCATAGCCTCCGTGCTCTGGGTCGCCTGCTTGGAGGTTCCAACTGATGGATTCCTCACATTTTTTATTCTATGTACCCTCTGTTGTGAAGGTACTTCTGCCTGCCTCACTCCCAACCCCTTGTTGATGTGGGCCCTCTGGTGAGAGTCTGACCATGGCTGGGATCCTCACCCTTCTGTGAGGTGGGCCCTCTTCTGTGAGGTCACTCCTGCCTAGCTGGCACACGTCTCCTTGGCGACATGGGCCCTCTGGTGGCAGTTGGAGCCTGCTGGGCACCTCTTCCCCTGGGTGATGAGGGCCCTCTGGGGTCAGGCCCTAACTGCTTGGTTCCCCAAGTTTTCTGATGGGCTCCCAATGTTGCGAGGATACTCCTGACAGGGTCCCACCCTCATTGGGTAGTGGGTCTTCTGCTCTGAGGTCCCAACGGCTGGGTTGCTCACAGTTTCATGATGTGAGCCCACTGGTGTGAGTTCACTCCGGCCTGGATCCCATAGCCTTGCTGCTCTGGGCCATGTGCTGGGAGGTTCCAACTGCTGGATTCCTTATCTTTTTTATTCTATGGGCCCTCTCTTGTGAGGATACTCCTGCCTGCCTCACTCTCAGCCACTTGGTGATGTGGGTCCTCTGGTTTGAGGCCACATGTGCTGGGTTCCTCACCTTACGCTGGTGTGGCCCCCTGGAGTGGTGAAACTGCTGTCGGGTTCCGAACCTCGTGGTAATGTGGGCCCTCTGGTAAGAGTCTGATCCTGGCTGGGTTCCTCACCCTTCTGTGAGGTGGGCCCTCTTCTCTGAGGTCATTCCTGCCTAGCTGGCACATGTCTCCTTGGTGACGTGGGCCCTTTCCCGGCAGTTGGTGCCTGCTGGGAGCCTCCTCCCCTTGGTGATTAGCGCCCTCTGGCCTCAGGCAATAATTTCTGGGCTCCCCACACTTTCTGATGTGCGCCCAGTGGTGCGAGGACACTCCTGCCAAGTTCCGATCCCCATGGGGATGTGGGCCTTCTGCTCTGAGGTCCCATGTGTTGGGTTGCTCACAGTTTCATGATGTGGGCCCTCTGGTGTGAGTTCACTCTGGCCTTCATCCCATAGCCTCGGTGTTCTGGGCCGCCTGCTGGGAGTTTCCAACTGCTGGATTCCTCACCATTTTTATTGTATGGGCCCTTTGTTGTGAGGCTATTCCTGCCAGCCTCACTCCCAGCTGCTTGGTGATGTGGGTCCTCTGGTTTGAGGCCACATGTGCAGGGTTCCTCACCTTACGCTGGTGTTGCCCCACTGGAATAAGGACACTCCTGTCTGGTTCCGAACCTCATGGTAATGTGGTCCCTCTGCTGAGAGTCTGATCCTGGCTGGGTTCCTCAAGCTATTGTGAGTTGGGCCCTCTTCTATAGGGTCACTCCTGCCTAGCTGGCACACGTCTCCTTGGCGACGTGGGGCCTCTCCTGGAAGTTGGTGCCTTTTGGGAGCCTCCGCCCCTTGGTGATGAGCGCCCACTGGCCTCAGGCAATAACTTTAGGGCTCCCCAAACTTTGTGATGTGTGCCCAGTGGTGCGAGGACACTCCTGCCAGGTTCCCATCCCCATGGGGATGTGGGCCCTCTGCTCTGAGTTCCCATGTGCTGGGTTGCTCACAGTTTCATGATGTGGGCCCTCTGGTGTGAGTTCACTCCGGCCTGCATCCCATAGCCTCGGTGCACTGGGACGCCTGCTGGAGTTGCCAACTGCTGGATTCCTCATCATTTTTATTGTATGGGCCCTCTGTTGTGAGGCTACTCCTGCCTGCCTCACTCCCAGCCACTTGGTGATGTAGTTCCTCTGGTTTGAGTCCACATGTGCTGGTTTCCTCACCTTTCGATGGTGTGGCCCCACTGGTGTATAGAAACTCCTGCCTGGTTCCCGTTCCCTTGGTGTTGTGGGCCCTCTGGTGAGTCTGTAGCTGGATGGGTGCCTCACCCTTCTGTGAGGTGGGCCCTCTGCTGTGAGGTCACTCCTGCCCGGCTCGCGTACGTCGCCTGGGAGACGTGGGCCCTCTGGTGGCAGTTGGACCCGGCTGGTAGCCTTCTCCCCTCGGTGATGAGAGCCAACTGGCGTCAGACTCTCAATTCTGGGCTCCCCACATTTTCTGATTTGTGCCCAGTGGTGTGAGGACACTCCTGCCAGGTTCCCATCCCCATGGGGCTGTGGGCCTTATGCTCTGCGGTTCCAACGGCTGGGTTGCTCACAGATTCATGTTGTGGGCCCGCTGGTGTGAGTTCACTCCAGCCTGCATCCCATAGCCTCGGTGCTCTGGGCCATCTGCTCGGAGTTTCCAACTGCTGGATTCCTCACCATTTTAATTGTATGGGCCCTCTGTTGTGAGACTACTCCTGCCTGCCTCACTCCCAGCCACTTGGTGATGTGGTTCCTCTGTTTTGAGTCCACATGTGTTGGTGATGTGGTTCCTCTGGTTTGAGTCCACATGTGCTGGTCTCCTCACCTTTCGGTGGTGTGGACCTACTGCTGCGAAGAAACTCCTGCCTGGTTCCCATCCCCTTGGTGTTTTGGGCCCTCTGGTGAGAGAGTGTGGCTGGATGGGTTCCTCACCCTTCTGTGAGGTGGGCCCTCTGCTGTGAGGTCACTCCTGCCTAGCTGGCACACGTTTCCTTGGTGACGTGGGCCCTCTGGTGGCAGTTGGAGCCTGCTGGACGCCTCCTCCCCTGGGTGATGAGGGTCCTCTGGGGTGAGGCCCTAACTGCTGGGTTCCCCATGTTTTCTGATGGGAAACCAGTGTTGCGAGGATACTCCTGACAGGGTCCCACCCCCACTGGGATGTGGGTCTTCTGCTCTGAGATCCCAATGGCTGGGTTGCTCACAGTTTCATGATGTGGGCCCACTGGTGTGAGTTCACTCCGGCCTGGAACCCATAGCCTTGCTGCTCTGCGCCATGTGCTGGGAGGTTCCAACTGCTGAATTCCTTATCGTTTTTATTCTATGGGCCCTCTCGTGTGAGGCTACTCCTGCCTGCCTCACTCTCAGCCACTTGGTGATGTGGGTCCTCTGGTTGGAGGCCACATGTGCTGGGTTCCTCACCTTACGCTGATGTGGACCCACTGGAGTGAGGACACTCCTGCCTGGTTCCGTACCTCATGGTAATGTGGGCCCTCTGGTGAGAGTCTGATCCTGGCTGGGTTCCTCACCCGACTGTCAGGTGGGCACTCTTCTGTGAGGTCACTCCTGACTAGCTGGTACACATCTCCTTGGTGACGTGTGCCCTCTCCTGGGAGTTGGTGCATGCTGGGAGCCTCCTGCCCTTGGTGATTAGCGCCCTCTGGCCTCAGGCAATAATTTCTGGGCGCCTCACACTTTCTAATGTGCACCTAGTGGTGCGAGGAAACTCCTGCCAGGTTCCCGTCCCCATGGGGCTGTGGGTCTTATGCCCTGTGGTCCCATGAGTTGTGTTGCTCACAGTTTCATGATGTGGGCCCTCTGGTGAGAGTCTGTGGCTGGATGGGTTCCTCACCCTTCTGTGAGGTGGGCCCTCTGCTGTGAGGTCACTACTGCCTGCTCGCGTACGTTACCTGGGAGACGTGGGCCCTCTGGTGGCAGTTGGAGCCGGCTGGTAACCTTCTCCCCTCGGTGATGAGAGCCCTCTGGCGTCAGGCCCTCAATTCTGGGCTCCCCACATTCTCTGATTTGCGCCCAGTGGTGTGAGGACACTCCTGCCAGGTTCCCATCCCCATGGGGCTATGGGCCTTATGCTCTGTGGTTCCAACGGCTGGGTTGCTCACATTTTCATGTTGTGGGCCCTCTGGTGTGAGTTCACTCACGCTTGCATCCCATAGCCTCCGTGCTCTCAGTCGCCTGCTTGGAGGTTCCAACTGATGGATTCCTCACATTTTTTATTCTATGGACCCTCTGTTGTGAAGCGACTTCTGCCTGCCTCACTCCCATCCCCTTGGTGATGTGGGCCCTCTGGTGAGTGTCTGACCGTGGCTGGGACCCTCACCCTTCTGTGAGGTGGGCCCTCTTTTGTGAGGTCACGCATGCCTAGCTGGCACACGTCTCCTTGGCGACGTGGGCCCTCTGGTGGCAGTTGGAGCCTGCTGGACGCCTCCTCCCCTGGGTGATGAGGGCCCTCTGCGGTCAGGCCCTAACTGCTGGGTTCCCCAATTTTCTGATGGGCACCTAGTGTTGCGAGGATACTGCTGCCAGGGTCCCACCCCCATTGGGATGTGGGTCTTCTGCTCTGAGTTCGCAGCAGCTGGGCTTGCTCATAGTTTCATGATGTGGGCCCACTGGTGTGAGTTCACGCCGGCCTGTATCCCATAGCCTTGCTGCTCTGGGCCATGTGTTGGGAGTTTCCAACTGCTGGATTCCTTATCGTTTTTATTCTATGGGCCCACTCTTGTGAGGCTATTCCTGCCTGCCTCACTCTCAGCCACTTGGTGATGTGGGTCCTCTGGTTGGAGGCCACATGTGCTGGGTTCCTCACCTTACGCTGGTGTGGCCCCACTGAAGTGAGGACACTCCTGCCTGGTTCCGCACTTCGTGGTAATGTGGGCGCTCTGGTTAGAGTCTGATCCTTGCTGGGTTCCTCACCCTTCTGTGAGGTGGGCTCTCTTCTGTGAGGTCACTCCTGCCTAGCTGGCACACGGCTCCTTGTCGACGTGGGCCCTCTCCTGGCAGTTGGAGCCTGCTGGGCGCCTGCTCCCCTGGGTTATGAGGGCCCTCCTGGGTCAGGCGCTAACTGCTGGGTTCCCCAAGTTTTCTGATGGGCACCCAGTGTTGCGAGGATACTCCTGCCAAGGTCCCACCCCCATTGGAATGTGGGTCCTCTGCTCTGAAGTCCCAACAGCTGGGTTGCTCACAGTTTCATGACGTGGGCCCACTGGTGTGAGTTCACTCCAGCCTGGATCCCATAGCCTTGCTGTTCTGGGCCATGTGCTGGGAGTTTCCAACTGCTGGATTCCTTATCTTTTTTATTCTATGTGTTCTTTTTTGTGAGACTACTCCTGCCTGCCTCACTCTCAGCCACTTGGTGATGTGGGTCTTCTGGTTTGAGGCCACATGTGCTGGGTTCCTCACTTTACGTTGGTGTGGCCCCACTGGAGTGAGGACACTCCTGCCTGGTTCTGAACCTTGTGGTAATGTGGGCCCTCTGGTGAGAGTCTGATCCTGGCTGGGTTCCTCACTCTCTGTGAGGTGGGCCCTCTTCTGTGAGGTCACTCCTGCCTAGCTGGCACACGGCTCCTTGGTGACGTGGGCCCTCTCCTGGCAGTTGGTGCCTGCTGGGAGCCTCCTCCCCTTGGTGATTAGCGCCCATTGGCCTCAGACAATAATTTCTGGGCTCCCCACACTTTGTGATGTGTGCCCAGTGGTGCGAGGACACTCCTGCCATGTTCCGATCCCAATGGGGATTTGAGCCTTCTGCTCTGAGGTCCAATGTGCCTGGTTGCTCACAGTTTCATGATGTGGGCCCTCTGGTGTGAGTTCACTCCGGCCTGCATCCCATAGCCTCGGTGCACTGGGACGCCTGCTGGAGTTGCCAACTGCTGGATTCCTCATCATTTTTATTGTATGGGCCCTCTGTTGTGAGGCTACTCCTGCCTGCCTCACTCCCAGCCACTTGGTGATGTAGTTCCTCTGGTTTGAGTCCACATGTGCTGGTTTCCTCACCTTTCGATGGTGTGTCCCCACTGGTGTATAGAAACTCCTGCCTGGTTCCCGTCCCCTTGGTGTTGTGGGCCCTCTGGTGAGTCTGTAGCTGGATGGGTTCCTCACCCTTCTGTGAGGTGGGCCCTCTGCTGTGAGGTCACTCCTGCCTGGCTCGCGTACATCGCCTGGGAGACGTGGGCCCTCTGGTGGCAGTTGGAGCCGGCTGGTAGCCTTCTCCCCTCGGTGATGAGAGCCATCTGGCGTCAGACCCTCAATTCTGGGCTCCCCACATTCTCTGATTTGCGCCCAGTGGTGTGAGGACACTCCTGCCAGGTTCCCATCCCCATGGGGCTATGGGCCTTATGCTCTGTGGTTCCAATGGCTGGGTTGCTCACATTTTCATGTTGTGGGCCCTCTGGTGTGAGTTCACTCACGCTTGCATCCCATAGCCTCCGTGCTCTCAGTCGCCTGCTTGGAGGTTCCAACTGATGGATTCCTCACATTTTTTATTCTATGGACCCTCTGTTGTGAAGCGACTTCTGCCTGCCTCACTCCCATCCCCTTGGTGATGTGGGCCCTCTGGTGAGTGTCTGACTGTGGCTGGGACCCTCACCCTTCTGTGAGGTGGACCCTCTTCTGTGAGGTCACTCATGCCTAGCTGGCACACGTCTCCTTGGCGACGTGGGCCCTCTGGTGGCAGTTGGAGCCTGCTGGACGCCTCCTCCCCTGGGTGATGAGGGCCCTCTGCGGTCAGGCCCTAACTGCTGGGTTCCCCAATTTTCTGATGGGCACCTAGTGTTGCGAGGATACTGCTGCCAGGGTCCCACCCCCATTGGGATGTGGGTCTTCTGCTCTGAGTTCGCAGCAGCTGGGCTTGCTCATAGTTTCATGATGTGGGCCCACTAGTGTGAGTTCACGCCGGCCTGTATCCCATAGCCTTGCTGCTCTGGGCCATGTGTTGGGAGTTTCCAACTGCTGGATTCCTTATCGTTTTTATTCTATGGGCCCACTCTTGTGAGGCTATTCCTGCCTGCCTCACTCTCAGCCACTTGGTGATGTGGGTCCTCTGGTTGGAGGCCACATGTGCTGGGTTCCTCACCTTACGCTGGTGTGGCCCCACTGAAGTGAGGACACTCCTGCCTGGTTCCGCACTTCGTGGTAATGTGGGCACTCTGGTTAGAGTCTGATCCTTGCTGGGTTCCTCACCCTTCTGTGAGGTGGGCCCTCTTCTGTGAGGTCACTCCTGCCTAGCTGGCACACGGCTCCTTGGCGACGTGGGCCCTCTCCTGGCAGTTGGTGCCTGCTGGGAGACTCCTCCCCTTGGTGATTAGCCCACATTGGTCTCAGACAATAATTTCTGGGCTCCCCAAACTTTCTGATGTGCGCCCAGTGGTGCGAGGACACTCCTGCCAGGTTCCGATCCCAATGGGGATGTGGGTCTTCTGCTCTGAGGTCCCATGTGCTGGGTTGCTCACAGTTTCATGATGTGGGCCCTCTGGTGTGAGTTCACTCCGGCCTGCATCCCATAGCCTCGGTGCTCTGGGCCGCCTGCTGGGAGTTTCCAGCTGCTGGATTCCTCACCATTTTTATTGTATGGGCCCTCTGTTGTGAGTCTACTCCTGGTTCCTCACTCCCAGCCACTTGGTGATGTGGTTCCTCTGATTTGAGTCCCCATGTGTTGGTGATGTGGTTCCTCTGATTTGAGTCCACATGTGCTGGTTTCCTCACCTTTCGAAGGTGTGGCCCCACTGGTGTGAAGAAACTCCTGCTTGGTTCCTGTCCCGTTGGTGTTGTGGGCCCTCCGGTGAGAGTCTGTGGCTTGATGGGTTCCTCACCCTTCTGTGAGGTGGGCCCTCTGATGAGAGGTCACTCCTGCCTGGCTCGCGTACATCGCCTGGCGACGTGGGCCCTCTGGTGGCAGTTGGAGCCGGCTGGTGGACTTCTCCCCTTGGTGATGAGAGCCCTCTGGCGTCAGGCCCTAAATTCTGGGCTCCCCACATTTTCTGATTTGCGCCCAGTGGTGCGAGGACACTCCTGCCAGGTTTCCATCCACATGGGGCTGTGGGCCTTATGCTCTGTGGTCCCAACGGCTCGGTTACTCACAGTTTCATGTTGTGGGCCCACTGGTGGGAGTTCACTCCGGCCTGCAACCTATAGCCTGGGTGCTCTGGGCCGCCTGCTGGGAGTTTCCAACTGCTGGTTTCCTCACCATTTTTATTGTATGGGCCCTCTGTTGTGAGGCTACTCCTGCCTGCCTCACTCCCAGCCGCTTCGTGATGTGGTTCCTCTGGTTTGAGTCCACATGTGCTGGTGATGTGGTTCCTCTGGTTTGAGTCCATATGCGCTGGTTTCCTCAGTTTTCGATGGTGTGGCCCCACTGGTGTGAAGAAACTCCTGCCTGGTACCCGTCCCCTTGGCGTTGTGGGCCCTCTGGTGAGAATATCCCATAGCCTCGGTGCTCTGGGCTGCCTGCTCGGAGTTGCCAACTGCTGGATTCCTCACCATTTTTATTGTATGGGCCCTCTGTTGTGAGGCTACTCCTGCCTGCCTCACTCCCAGCCGCTTGGTGATGAGGTTCCTCTGGTTTGAGTCCACAGGTGTTGGTGATGTGGTTCCTCTGGTTTGAGTCCACATGTGCTGATTTCCTCACCTTTCGATGGTGTGGCCCTACTGGTGTGAAGAAACTCCTGCCTGGTTCCCGTCCCCTTGGTGTTGTGGGCCCTCTGGTGAGATTCTGTGGCTGGATGGGTTCCTCACCCTTCTGTGAGGTGGGCCCTCTGCTGTGAGGTCACTCCTGCCTGGCTCGCGTACGTCGCCTGGGCGACATGGGGCCTCTGGTGGCAGTTGGAGCCGGCTGGTAGCCTTCTCCCATCGGTGATGAGAGCCCTCTGGCATCAGGCCCTAAATTCTGGACTCCCCACATTTTCTGAATTGCACCCAGTGGTGCGAGGACACTCCTGCCAGGTTCCCATCCCCATGGGGCTGTGGGACTTATACTCTGAGGTCCCAACGGCTGGGTTGCTCACATTTTCATGTTGTGGGCCCTCTGGTGTCAGTTCACTCAGGCCTGGATCCCATAGCCTCCGTGCTCTGGGTCGCCTGCTTGGAGGTTCCAACTGATGGATTCCTCACATTTTTTATTCTATGTACCCTCTGTTGTGAAGGTACTTCTGCCTGCCTCACTCCCAACCCCTTGTTGATGTGGGCCCTCTGGTGAGAGTCTGACCATGGCTGGGATCCTCACCCTTCTGTGAGGTGGGCCCTCTTCTGTGAGGTCACTCCTGCCTAGCTGGCACACGTCTCCTTGGCGACATGGGCCCTCTGGTGGCAGTTGGAGCCTGCTGGGCACCTCTTCCCCTGGGTGATGAGGGCCCTCTGGGGTCAGGCCCTAACTGCTTGGTTCCCCAAGTTTTCTGATGGGCTCCCAATGTTGCGAGGATACTCCTGACAGGGTCCCACCCTCATTGGGTAGTGGGTCTTCTGCTCTGAGGTCCCAACGGCTGGGTTGCTCACAGTTTCATGATGTGAGCCCACTGGTGTGAGTTCACTCCGGCCTGGATCCCATAGCCTTGCTGCTCTGGGCCATGTGCTGGGAGGTTCCAACTGCTGGATTCCTTATCTTTTTTATTCTATGGGCCCTCTCTTGTGAGGATACTCCTGCCTGCCTCACTCTCAGCCACTTGGTGATGTGGGTCCTCTGGTTTGAGGCCACATGTGCTGGGTTCCTCACCTTACGCTGGTGTGGCCCCCTGGAGTGGTGAAACTGCTGTCGGGTTCCGAACCTCGTGGTAATGTGGGCCCTCTGGTAAGAGTCTGATCCTGGCTGGGTTCCTCACCCTTCTGTGAGGTGGGCCCTCTTCTCTGAGGTCATTCCTGCCTAGCTGGCACATGTCTCCTTGGTGACGTGGGCCCTTTCCCGGCAGTTGGTGCCTGCTGGGAGCCTCCTCCCCTTGGTGATTAGCGCCCTCTGGCCTCAGGCAATAATTTCTGGGCTCCCCACACTTTCTGATGTGCGCCCAGTGGTGCGAGGACACTCCTGCCAAGTTCCGATCCCCATGGGGATGTGGGCCTTCTGCTCTGAGGTCCCATGTGTTGGGTTGCTCACAGTTTCATGATGTGGGCCCTCTGGTGTGAGTTCACTCTGGCCTTCATCCCATAGCCTCGGTGTTCTGGGCCGCCTGCTGGGAGTTTCCAACTGCTGGATTCCTCACCATTTTTATTGTATGGGCCCTCTGTTGTGAGGCTATTCCTGCCAGCCTCACTCCCAGCTGCTTGGTGATGTGGGTCCTCTGGTTTGAGGCCACATGTGCAGGGTTCCTCACCTTACGCTGGTGTTGCCCCACTGGAATAAGGACACTCCTGTCTGGTTCCGAACCTCATGGTAATGTGGTCCCTCTGCTGAGAGTCTGATCCTGGCTGGGTTCCTCAAGCTATTGTGAGTTGGGCCCTCTTCTATAGGGTCACTCCTGCCTAGCTGGCACACGTCTCCTTGGCGACGTGGGGCCTCTCCTGGAAGTTGGTGCCTTTTGGGAGCCTCCGCCCCTTGGTGATGAGCGCCCACTGGCCTCAGGCAATAACTTTAGGGCTCCCCAAACTTTGTGATGTGTGCCCAGTGGTGCGAGGACACTCCTGCCAGGTTCCCATCCCCATGGGGATGTGGGCCCTCTGCTCTGAGTTCCCATGTGCTGGGTTGCTCACAGTTTCATGATGTGGGCCCTCTGGTGTGAGTTCACTCCGGCCTGCATCCCATAGCCTCGGTGCACTGGGACGCCTGCTGGAGTTGCCAACTGCTGGATTCCTCATCATTTTTATTGTATGGGCCCTCTGTTGTGAGGCTACTCCTGCCTGCCTCACTCCCAGCCACTTGGTGATGTAGTTCCTCTGGTTTGAGTCCACATGTGCTGGTTTCCTCACCTTTCGATGGTGTGGCCCCACTGGTGTATAGAAACTCCTGCCTGGTTCCCGTTCCCTTGGTGTTGTGGGCCCTCTGGTGAGTCTGTAGCTGGATGGGTGCCTCACCCTTCTGTGAGGTGGGCCCTCTGCTGTGAGGTCACTCCTGCCCGGCTCGCGTACGTCGCCTGGGAGACGTGGGCCCTCTGGTGGCAGTTGGACCTGGCTGGTAGCCTTCTCCCCTCGGTGATGAGAGCCAACTGGCGTCAGACTCTCAATTCTGGGCTCCCCACATTTTCTGATTTGTGCCCAGTGGTGTGAGGACACTCCTGCCAGGTTCCCATCCCCATGGGGCTGTGGGCCTTATGCTCTGCGGTTCCAACGGCTGGGTTGCTCACAGATTCATGTTGTGGGCCCGCTGGTGTGAGTTCACTCCAGCCTGCATCCCATAGCCTCGGTGCTCTGGGCCATCTGCTCGGAGTTTCCAACTGCTGGATTCCTCACCATTTTAATTGTATGGGCCCTCTGTTGTGAGACTACTCCTGCCTGCCTCACTCCCAGCCACTTGGTGATGTGGTTCCTCTGTTTTGAGTCCACATGTGTTGGTGATGTGGTTCCTCTGGTTTGAGTCCACATGTGCTGGTCTCCTCACCTTTCGGTGGTGTGGACCTACTGCTGCGAAGAAACTCCTGCCTGGTTCCCATCCCCTTGGTGTTTTGGGCCCTCTGGTGAGAGAGTGTGGCTGGATGGGTTCCTCACCCTTCTGTGAGGTGGGCCCTCTGCTGTGAGGTCACTCCTGCCTAGCTGGCACACGTTTCCTTGGTGACGTGGGCCCTCTGGTGGCAGTTGGAGCCTGCTGGACGCCTCCTCCCCTGGGTGATGAGGGTCCTCTGGGGTGAGGCCCTAACTGCTGGGTTCCCCATGTTTTCTGATGGGAAACCAGTGTTGCGAGGATACTCCTGACAGGGTCCCACCCCCACTGGGATGTGGGTCTTCTGCTCTGAGATCCCAATGGCTGGGTTGCTCACAGTTTCATGATGTGGGCCCACTGGTGTGAGTTCACTCCGGCCTGGAACCCATAGCCTTGCTGCTCTGCGCCATGTGCTGGGAGGTTCCAACTGCTGAATTCCTTATCGTTTTTATTCTATGGGCCCTCTCGTGTGAGGCTACTCCTGCCTGCCTCACTCTCAGCCACTTGGTGATGTGGGTCCTCTGGTTGGAGGCCACATGTGCTGGGTTCCTCACCTTACGCTGATGTGGACCCACTGGAGTGAGGACACTCCTGCCTGGTTCCGTACCTCATGGTAATGTGGGCCCTCTGGTGAGAGTCTGATCCTGGCTGGGTTCCTCACCCGACTGTCAGGTGGGCACTCTTCTGTGAGGTCACTCCTGACTAGCTGGTACACATCTCCTTGGTGACGTGTGCCCTCTCCTGGGAGTTGGTGCATGCTGGGAGCCTCCTGCCCTTGGTGATTAGCGCCCTCTGGCCTCAGGCAATAATTTCTGGGCGCCTCACACTTTCTAATGTGCACCTAGTGGTGCGAGGAAACTCCTGCCAGGTTCCCGTCCCCATGGGGCTGTGGGTCTTATGCCCTGTGGTCCCATGAGTTGTGTTGCTCACAGTTTCATGATGTGGGCCCTCTGGTGAGAGTCTGTGGCTGGATGGGTTCCTCACCCTTCTGTGAGGTGGGCCCTCTGCTGTGAGGTCACTACTGCCTGCTCGCGTACGTTACCTGGGAGACGTGGGCCCTCTGGTGGCAGTTGGAGCCGGCTGGTAACCTTCTCCCCTCGGTGATGAGAGCCCTCTGGCGTCAGGCCCTCAATTCTGGGCTCCCCACATTCTCTGATTTGCGCCCAGTGGTGTGAGGACACTCCTGCCAGGTTCCCATCCCCATGGGGCTATGGGCCTTATGCTCTGTGGTTCCAACGGCTGGGTTGCTCACATTTTCATGTTGTGGGCCCTCTGGTGTGAGTTCACTCACGCTTGCATCCCATAGCCTCCGTGCTCTCAGTCGCCTGCTTGGAGGTTCCAACTGATGGATTCCTCACATTTTTTATTCTATGGACCCTCTGTTGTGAAGCGACTTCTGCCTGCCTCACTCCCATCCCCTTGGTGATGTGGGCCCTCTGGTGAGTGTCTGACCGTGGCTGGGACCCTCACCCTTCTGTGAGGTGGGCCCTCTTTTGTGAGGTCACGCATGCCTAGCTGGCACACGTCTCCTTGGCGACGTGGGCCCTCTGGTGGCAGTTGGAGCCTGCTGGACGCCTCCTCCCCTGGGTGATGAGGGCCCTCTGCGGTCAGGCCCTAACTGCTGGGTTCCCCAATTTTCTGATGGGCACCTAGTGTTGCGAGGATACTGCTGCCAGGGTCCCACCCCCATTGGGATGTGGGTCTTCTGCTCTGAGTTCGCAGCAGCTGGGCTTGCTCATAGTTTCATGATGTGGGCCCACTGGTGTGAGTTCACGCCGGCCTGTATCCCATAGCCTTGCTGCTCTGGGCCATGTGTTGGGAGTTTCCAACTGCTGGATTCCTTATCGTTTTTATTCTATGGGCCCACTCTTGTGAGGCTATTCCTGCCTGCCTCACTCTCAGCCACTTGGTGATGTGGGTCCTCTGGTTGGAGGCCACATGTGCTGGGTTCCTCACCTTACGCTGGTGTGGCCCCACTGAAGTGAGGACACTCCTGCCTGGTTCCGCACTTCGTGGTAATGTGGGCGCTCTGGTTAGAGTCTGATCCTTGCTGGGTTCCTCACCCTTCTGTGAGGTGGGCTCTCTTCTGTGAGGTCACTCCTGCCTAGCTGGCACACGGCTCCTTGTCGACGTGGGCCCTCTCCTGGCAGTTGGAGCCTGCTGGGCGCCTGCTCCCCTGGGTTATGAGGGCCCTCCTGGGTCAGGCGCTAACTGCTGGGTTCCCCAAGTTTTCTGATGGGCACCCAGTGTTGCGAGGATACTCCTGCCAAGGTCCCACCCCCATTGGAATGTGGGTCCTCTGCTCTGAAGTCCCAACAGCTGGGTTGCTCACAGTTTCATGACGTGGGCCCACTGGTGTGAGTTCACTCCAGCCTGGATCCCATAGCCTTGCTGTTCTGGGCCATGTGCTGGGAGTTTCCAACTGCTGGATTCCTTATCTTTTTTATTCTATGTGTTCTTTTTTGTGAGACTACTCCTGCCTGCCTCACTCTCAGCCACTTGGTGATGTGGGTCTTCTGGTTTGAGGCCACATGTGCTGGGTTCCTCACTTTACGTTGGTGTGGCCCCACTGGAGTGAGGACACTCCTGCCTGGTTCTGAACCTTGTGGTAATGTGGGCCCTCTGGTGAGAGTCTGATCCTGGCTGGGTTCCTCACTCTCTGTGAGGTGGGCCCTCTTCTGTGAGGTCACTCCTGCCTAGCTGGCACACGGCTCCTTGGTGACGTGGGCCCTCTCCTGGCAGTTGGTGCCTGCTGGGAGCCTCCTCCCCTTGGTGATTAGCGCCCATTGGCCTCAGACAATAATTTCTGGGCTCCCCACACTTTGTGATGTGTGCCCAGTGGTGCGAGGACACTCCTGCCATGTTCCGATCCCAATGGGGATTTGAGCCTTCTGCTCTGAGGTCCAATGTGCCTGGTTGCTCACAGTTTCATGATGTGGGCCCTCTGGTGTGAGTTCACTCCGGCCTGCATCCCATAGCCTCGGTGCACTGGGACGCCTGCTGGAGTTGCCAACTGCTGGATTCCTCATCATTTTTATTGTATGGGCCCTCTGTTGTGAGGCTACTCCTGCCTGCCTCACTCCCAGCCACTTGGTGATGTAGTTCCTCTGGTTTGAGTCCACATGTGCTGGTTTCCTCACCTTTCGATGGTGTGTCCCCACTGGTGTATAGAAACTCCTGCCTGGTTCCCGTCCCCTTGGTGTTGTGGGCCCTCTGGTGAGTCTGTAGCTGGATGGGTTCCTCACCCTTCTGTGAGGTGGGCCCTCTGCTGTGAGGTCACTCCTGCCTGGCTCGCGTACATCGCCTGGGAGACGTGGGCCCTCTGGTGGCAGTTGGAGCCGGCTGGTAGCCTTCTCCCCTCGGTGATGAGAGCCATCTGGCGTCAGACCCTCAATTCTGGGCTCCCCACATTCTCTGATTTGCGCCCAGTGGTGTGAGGACACTCCTGCCAGGTTCCCATCCCCATGGGGCTATGGGCCTTATGCTCTGTGGTTCCAATGGCTGGGTTGCTCACATTTTCATGTTGTGGGCCCTCTGGTGTGAGTTCACTCACGCTTGCATCCCATAGCCTCCGTGCTCTCAGTCGCCTGCTTGGAGGTTCCAACTGATGGATTCCTCACATTTTTTATTCTATGGACCCTCTGTTGTGAAGCGACTTCTGCCTGCCTCACTCCCATCCCCTTGGTGATGTGGGCCCTCTGGTGAGTGTCTGACTGTGGCTGGGACCCTCACCCTTCTGTGAGGTGGACCCTCTTCTGTGAGGTCACTCATGCCTAGCTGGCACACGTCTCCTTGGCGACGTGGGCCCTCTGGTGGCAGTTGGAGCCTGCTGGACGCCTCCTCCCCTGGGTGATGAGGGCCCTCTGCGGTCAGGCCCTAACTGCTGGGTTCCCCAATTTTCTGATGGGCACCTAGTGTTGCGAGGATACTGCTGCCAGGGTCCCACCCCCATTGGGATGTGGGTCTTCTGCTCTGAGTTCGCAGCAGCTGGGCTTGCTCATAGTTTCATGATGTGGGCCCACTAGTGTGAGTTCACGCCGGCCTGTATCCCATAGCCTTGCTGCTCTGGGCCATGTGTTGGGAGTTTCCAACTGCTGGATTCCTTATCGTTTTTATTCTATGGGCCCACTCTTGTGAGGCTATTCCTGCCTGCCTCACTCTCAGCCACTTGGTGATGTGGGTCCTCTGGTTGGAGGCCACATGTGCTGGGTTCCTCACCTTACGCTGGTGTGGCCCCACTGAAGTGAGGACACTCCTGCCTGGTTCCGCACTTCGTGGTAATGTGGGCACTCTGGTTAGAGTCTGATCCTTGCTGGGTTCCTCACCCTTCTGTGAGGTGGGCCCTCTTCTGTGAGGTCACTCCTGCCTAGCTGGCACACGGCTCCTTGGCGACGTGGGCCCTCTCCTGGCAGTTGGTGCCTGCTGGGAGACTCCTCCCCTTGGTGATTAGCCCACATTGGTCTCAGACAATAATTTCTGGGCTCCCCAAACTTTCTGATGTGCGCCCAGTGGTGCGAGGACACTCCTGCCAGGTTCCGATCCCAATGGGGATGTGGGTCTTCTGCTCTGAGGTCCCATGTGCTGGGTTGCTCACAGTTTCATGATGTGGGCCCTCTGGTGTGAGTTCACTCCGGCCTGCATCCCATAGCCTCGGTGCTCTGGGCCGCCTGCTGGGAGTTTCCAGCTGCTGGATTCCTCACCATTTTTATTGTATGGGCCCTCTGTTGTGAGTCTACTCCTGGTTCCTCACTCCCAGCCACTTGGTGATGTGGTTCCTCTGATTTGAGTCCCCATGTGTTGGTGATGTGGTTCCTCTGATTTGAGTCCACATGTGCTGGTTTCCTCACCTTTCGAAGGTGTGGCCCCACTGGTGTGAAGAAACTCCTGCTTGGTTCCTGTCCCGTTGGTGTTGTGGGCCCTCCGGTGAGAGTCTGTGGCTTGATGGGTTCCTCACCCTTCTGTGAGGTGGGCCCTCTGATGAGAGGTCACTCCTGCCTGGCTCGCGTACATCGCCTGGCGACGTGGGCCCTCTGGTGGCAGTTGGAGCCGGCTGGTGGACTTCTCCCCTTGGTGATGAGAGCCCTCTGGCGTCAGGCCCTAAATTCTGGGCTCCCCACATTTTCTGATTTGCGCCCAGTGGTGCGAGGACACTCCTGCCAGGTTTCCATCCACATGGGGCTGTGGGCCTTATGCTCTGTGGTCCCAACGGCTCGGTTACTCACAGTTTCATGTTGTGGGCTCTCTAGTGAGAGTTCACTCCGGCCTGCATCCCATAGGCTCGGTGCTCTGGGCCGCCTGCTGGGAGTTTCCAACTGCTGGATTCCTCACCATTTTTATTGTATGGGCCCGCTCTTTTGAGGCTACTCCTGCCTGCCTCACTCCCAGCTGCTTTGTGATGTGCTTCCTCTGGTTTGAGTCCACATGTGCTTGTTTCCTCACCTTTCGATGGTGTGGCCCCACTGGTGTGAAGAAACTCCTGCCTGGTTCCCGTCCCCTTGGTGTTGTGGGCCCTCTGGTGAGAGTCTGTGGCTGAATGGGTTCCTCACCCATCTGTGAGGTGGGCCCTCCGCTGTGAGATCACTCCAGCCTTGCTCGCGTACGTCGCCTGGGCGATGTGGGCCCTCTGGTGGCAGTTGGAGCCGGCTGGTAGCCTTCTCCCCTTGGTGATGAGAGCCCTCTGGCGTCATGCCCTAAATTCTGGGCTCCCCACATTTTCTGATTTGCGTCCAGTGGTGCGAGGACACTCCTGCCAGGTTCCCATCCCCATGGGGCTGTGGGCCTTATGCTCTGAGGTCCCTACGGCTGGGTTGCTCACATTTTCATGTTGTGGGCCCTCTGCTGTGAGTTCACTCAGGCCTGGATCCCATAGCCTCCTTGCACTCTGTCGCCTGCTTGGAGGTTCCAACTAATGGATTCCTCACATTTTTTATTCTATGGACCCTCTGTTGTGAAGCTACTTCTGCCTGCCTCACTCCCAACCCCTTGGTGATGTGGGCCCTCTGGTTAGAATATCCCATAGCCTCGGTGCTCTGGGCTGCCTGCTCGGAGTTTCCAACTGCTGGATTCCTCACCATTTTTATTGTATGGGCCCTCTGTTGTGAGGCTACTCCTGCCTGCCTCACTCCCAGCTGCTTGGTGATGTGGTTCCTCTGGTTTGAGTCCACATGTGCTGGTGATGTGGTTCCTCTGGTTTGAGTCCATATGCGCTGGTTTCCTCAGTTTTCGATGGTGTGGCCCCACTGGTGTGAAGAAACTCCTGCCTGGTACCCGTCCCCTTGGCGTTGTGGGCCCTCTGGAGAGAGTATCCCATAGCCTCGGTGCTCTGGGCTGCCTGCTCGGAGTTGCCAACCGCTGGATTCCTCACCATTTTTATTGTATGGGCCCTCTACTGTGCGGCTACTCCTGCCTGCCTCACTCCCAGCCGCTTGGTGATGTGGTTCCTCTGGTTTGAGTCCACATGTGTTGGTGATGTGGTTCCTCTGGTTTGAGTCCTCATGTGCTGGTTTCCTCACCTTTCGATGGTGTGGCCCCACTGGTGTGAAGAAACTCCTGCCTGTTTCCCGTCCCCTTGGTGTTGTGGGCCCTCTGGTGAGAGTCTGTGGCTGGATGGGTTCCTCACCCTTGTGTGAGGTGGGCCCTCTGCTGTGAGGTCACTCCTGCCTGGCTCGCGTACGTCGCCTGGGCGACGTGGGCCCTCTGGTGGCAGTTGGAGCCGGCTGGTAGCCTTCTCCCCTCGGTGATGAGAGCCCTCTGGCGTCAGGTCCTAAATTCTGGGCTCCCCACATTTTCGGATTTGAGCCCAGTGGTGCGAGGACACTCCTACGAGGTTCCCATCCCCATGGGGCTGTGGGCTTTATGCTCTGAGGTCCCAACGGCAGAGTTGCTCACACTTTCATGTTGTGGGCCCTCTGGTGTCAGTTCACTCAGACCTGGATCCCATAGCCTCCGTGCTCTGGGTCGCGTACTTGGAGGTTCCAACTGATGGATTCCTCACATTTTTATTCTATGGGTCCTCTGTTGTGATGTAACTTCTGCCTGCCTCACCCCCATCCCCTTGGTGATGTGGGCCCTCTAGTGAGAGTCTGACCGTGGCTGGGATCCTCACCCTTCGGTGAGGTGGGCCCTCTTCTGTGAGGTCTCTCCTGCCTAGCTGGCACACGTCTCCTTGGCGATGAGGGCCCTCTGGTGGCAGTTGGAGCCTACTGGGCGCCACCTGCTCTGGGTGATGAGGGCCCTCTGGGGTCAGGCCCTAACTGCTGGGTTCCCCAAGTTTTCTGATGGGCACCCAGTGTTGCGAGGATACTCCTGCCAGGGTCCCACCCCCATTGGGATGTGGGTCTTCTGCTCTGAGGTCCCAACGTCTGGGTTGCTCACAGTTTCATGATGTGGGCCCCCTGGTGTGAATTCACTCCGACCCGGATCCCATAGCCTTGCTGCTCTTGGCCATGTGCTGGGAGGTTCAAACTGCTGGATTCCTTATCTTTTTAATTCTATGGGCCCTCTCTTGTGAGGATACTCCTGCCTGCCTCACTCTCAGCCACTTGGTGATGTGGGTCCTCTGGTTGGAGGCCACATGTGCTGGCTTCCCCACCTTACGCTGGTGTGGCCCCACTCGAATGAGGACACTCCTGCCTGGTTCTGAAACTCGTGGTAATGTGGGCCCTCTGATGAGAGTCTGATCCTGGCTGGGTTCCTCACCCTTCTGTGAGGTGGGCCCTCTTCTGTGAGGTCAATCCTGCCTAGCTGGCACACGTCTCCTTGGCAACGTGGGCCTTCTCCTGGCAGTTGGTGCCTGCTGGGAGCCTCCTCCCCTTGGTGATTAGCACCCTCTTGCCTCAGGCAATAATTTGTGGGCTCCCCACACTTTCTGATATGCGCCCAGTGGTGCGAGGACACTCCTGCCAGGTTCAGATCCCCATGGGGATGTGGGCCTTCTTCTCTGAGGTCCCATGTGTTGGGTTGCTCACTGTTTCATGATGTGGGCCCTCTGGTGAGAGTCTGTGGCTGGATGGGTTCTTCACCCTTCTTTGAGGTGGGCCCTCTGCTGTGAGGTCACTCCTGCCTGGCTCGCGTATATTGCCTGGGAGACGTGGGCCCTCTGGTGGCAGTTGGAGCCGGCTGGTAGCCTTCTCCCCTCGGTGATGAGAGCCCTCTGGGGTCTGGCCCTAAATTCTGGGCTCCCCACATTTTCTGATTTGCGCCCAGTGGTGCGAGGACACTCCTGCCAGGTTCCCATCCCATTGGGGCTGTGGGCCTTATGCTCTGACGTCCCAACAGCTGTGTTACTCACAGTTTCATGTTGTGGGCCCTCTGGTGTGAGCTCATTCAGGCCTGGATCCCATAGCCTCCGTGCTCTGGGTTGCCTGCTTGGAGGTTCCAACTGATGGATTCCTCACATTACTTATTCTATGGACCCTCTGTTGAGAAGCTACTTCTGCCTGCCTCACTCCCATCCCCTTGGTGATGTGGGCCCTCTGGTGAGTCTGACCGTGGCTGGGATCCCCACCCTTCTGTGAGGTGGGCCCTCTTCTCTGAGGTCACTCCTGCCTAGCTGGCACACGTCTCCTTGGCGACGTGGGCCCTCTGGTGGCAGTTGGAGCCTGCTGGGCGCCTCCTCCCCTGGGTGATGAGGGCCCTCTGGGGTCAGGCCCTAACTGCTGGGTTCCCCAAGTTTTCTGATGGGCACCCAGTGGTGCGAGGATACTCCTGCCTGGGTCCCACCCCCATTGGGATGTGGGTCTTCTGCTCTGAGGTCTCAATGGCTGGGTTGCTCACAGTTTCATGATGTGGGCCCACTGGTGGGAGTTCACTCCGGCCTGCAACCTATAGCCTGGGTGCTCTGGGCCGCCTGCTGGGAGTTTCCAACTGCTGGTTTCCTCACCATTTTTATTGTATGGGCCCTCTGTTGTGAGGCTACTCCTGCCTGCCTCACTCCCAGCCGCTTCGTGATGTGGTTCCTCTGGTTTGAGTCCACATGTGCTGGTGATGTGGTTCCTCTGGTTTGAGTCCATATGCGCTGGTTTCCTCAGTTTTCGATGGTGTGGCCCCACTGGTGTGAAGAAACTCCTGCCTGGTACCCGTCCCCTTGGCGTTGTGGGCCCTCTGGTGAGAATATCCCATAGCCTCGGTGCTCTGGGCTGCCTGCTCGGAGTTGCCAACTGCTGGATTCCTCACCATTTTTATTGTATGGGCCCTCTGTTGTGAGGCTACTCCTGCCTGCCTCACTCCCAGCCGCTTGGTGATGAGGTTCCTCTGGTTTGAGTCCACAGGTGTTGGTGATGTGGTTCCTCTGGTTTGAGTCCACATGTGCTGATTTCCTCACCTTTCGATGGTGTGGCCCTACTGGTGTGAAGAAACTCCTGCCTGGTTCCCGTCCCCTTGGTGTTGTGGGCCCTCTGGTGAGATTCTGTGGCTGGATGGGTTCCTCACCCTTCTGTGAGGTGGGCCCTCTGCTGTGAGGTCACTCCTGCCTGGCTCATGTACGTCGCCTGGGCGACGTGGGGCCTCTGGTGGCAGTTGGAGCCGGCTGGTAGCTTTCTCCCTTCGGTGATGAGAGCCCTCTGGCATCAGGCCCTAAATTCTGGACTCCCCACATTTTCTGAATTGCACCCAGTGGTGCGAGGACACTCCTGCCAGGTTCCCATCCCCATGGGGCTGTGGGACTTATACTCTGAGGTCCCAACGGCTGGGTTGCTCACATTTTCATGTTGTGGGCCCTCTGGTGTGAGTTCACTCAGGCCTGGATCCCATAGCCTCCGTGCTCTGGGTCGCCTGCTTGGAGGTTCCAACTGATGGATTCCTCACATTTTTTATTCTATGTACCCTCTGTTGTGAAGGTACTTCTACCTGCCTCACTCCCAACCCCTTGTTGATGTGGGCCCTCTGGTGAGAGTCTGACCATGGCTGAGATCCTCACCCTTCTGTGAGGTGGGCCCTCTTCTGTGAGGTCACTCCTGCCTAGCTGGCACACGTCTCCTTGGCCACATGGGCCCTCTGGTGGCAGTTGGAGCCTGCTGGGCACCTCTTCCCCTGGGTGATGAGGGCCCTCTGGGGTCAGGCCCTAACTGCTTGGTTCCCCAAGTTTTCTGATGGGCTCCCATTGTTGCGAGGATACTCCTGACAGGGTCCCACCCTCATTGGGATGTGGGTCTTCTGCTCTGAGGTCCCAACGGCTGGGTTGCTCACAGTTTCATGATGTGAGCCCACTGGTGTGAGTTCACTCCGGCCTGGATCCCATAGCCTTGCTGCTCTGGGCCATGTGCTGGGAGGTTCCAACTGTTGGATTCCTTATCTTTTTATTCTATGGGCCCTCTCTTGTGAGGATACTCCTGCCTGCCTCACTCTCAGCCACTTGGTGATGTGGGTCCTCTGGTTTGAGGCCACATGTGCTGGGTTCCTCACCTTACGCTGGTGTGGCCCCCTGGAGTGGTGAAACTGCTGTCGGGTTCCGAACCTCGTGGTAATGTGGGCCCTCTGGTAAGAGTCTGATCCTGGCTGGGTTCCTCACCCTTCTGTGAGGTGGGCCCTCTTCTCTGAGGTCATTCCTGCCTAGCTGGCACATGTCTCCTTGGTGACGTGGGCCCTTTCCCGGCAGTTGGTGCCTGCTGGGAGCCTCCTCCCCTTGGTGATTAGCGCCCTCTGGCCTCAGGCAATAATTTCTGGGCTCCCCACACTTTCTGATGTGCGCCCAGTGGTGCGAGGACACTCCTGCCAAGTTCCGATCCCCATGGGGATGTGGGCCTTCTGCTCTGAGGTCCCATGTGTTGGGTTTCTCACAGTTTCATGATGTGGGCCCTCTGGTGTGAGTTCACTCTGGCCTTCATCCCATAGCCTCGGTGTTCTGGGCCGCCTGCTGGGAGTTTCCAACTGCTGGATTCCTCACCATTTTTATTGTATGGGCCCTCTGTTGTGAGGCTATTCCTGCCAGCCTCACTCCCAGCCGCTTGGTGATGTGGGTCCTCTGGTTTGAGGCCACATGTGCAGGGTTCCTCACCTTACGCTGGTGTTGCCCCACTGGAATAAGAACACTCCTGTCTGGTTCCGAACCTCATGGTAATGTGGTCCCTCTGCTGAGAGTCTGATCCTGGCTGGGTTCCTCAAGCTATTGTGAGTTGGGCCCTCTTCTATAGGGTCACTCCTGCCTAGCTGGCACACGTCTCCTTGGTGACGTGGGGCCTCTCCTGGAAGTTGGTGCCTGCTGGGAGCCTCCGCCCCTTGGTGATGAGCGCCCACTGGCCTCAGGCAATAACTTTAGGGCTCCCCAAACTTTGTGATGTGTGCCCAGTGGTGCGAGGACACTCCTGCCAGGTTCCCATCCCCATGGGGATGTGGGCCCTCTGCTCTGAGTTCCCATGTGCTGGGTTGCTCACAGTTTCATGAGGTGGGCCCACTGGTGTGAGTTCACTCCAGCCTGGATCCCATAGCCTTGCTGCTCTGGACCATGTGCTGGGAGGTCCAACTGCTGGATTCCTTATCTTTTTTATTCTATGGGCCCTCTCTTGTGAGGCTACTCCTGCCTGACTCACTCTCAGCCACTTGGTGATGTGGGGCCTCTGGTTGGAGGCCACATGTGCTGGGTACCTCTCCATACGCTGGTGTGGCCCCACTGGAGTGAGGACACTCCTGCCTGGTTCCGAACCTCGTGGTAATGTGGGTCCTATGGTGAGAGTCTAATCCTGGCTGGGTTCCTCACCCTTCTGTGAGTTGGGACCTCTTCTGTGAGGTCACTCCTGCCTAGCTGGCACACGTCTCCTTGTCGACGTGGGCCCTCTCCTGGCAATTGGAGCCTGCTGGGCGCCTGCTCCCCTGGGTTATGAGGGCCCTCCTGGGTCAGGCGCTAACTGCTGGGTTCCCCAAGTTTTCTGATGGGCACCCAGTGTTGCGAGGATACTCCTGCCAAGGTCCCACCCCCATTGGAATGTGGGTCCTCTGCTCTGAAGTCCCAACAGCTGGGTTGCTCACAGTTTCATGACGTGGGCCCACTGGTGTGAGTTCACTCCAGCCTGGATCCCATAGCCTTGCTGTTCTGGGCCATGTGCTGGGAGTTTCCAACTGCTGGATTCCTTATCTTTTTTATTCTATGTGTTCTTTTTTGTGAGACTACTCCTGCCTGCCTCACTCTCAGCCACTTGGTGATGTGGGTCTTCTGGTTTGAGGCCACATGTGCTGGGTTCCTCACTTTACGCTGGTGTGGCCCCACTGGAGTGAGGACACTCCTGCCTGGTTCTGAACTTTGTGGTAATGTGGGCCCTCTGGTGAGAGTCTGATCCTGGCTGGGTTCCTCACTCTCTGTGAGGTGGGCCCTCTTCTGTGAGGTCACTCCTGCCTAGCTGGCACACGGCTCCTTGGTGACGTGGGCCCTCTCCTGGCAGTTGGTGCCTGCTGGGAGCCTCCTCCCCTTGGTGATTAGCGCCCATTGGCCTCAGACAATAATTTCTGGGCTCCCCACACTTTCTGATGTGTGCCCAGTGGTGCGAGGACACTCCTGCCAGGTTCCGATCCCAATGGGGATTTGAGCCTTCTGCTCTGAGGTCCAATGTGCCTGGTTTCTCACAGTTTCATGATGTGGGCCCTCTGGTGTGAGTTCACTCCGGCCTGCATCCCATAGCCTCGGTGCACTGGGACGCCTGCTGGAGTTGCCAACTGCTGGATTGCTCATCATTTTTATTGTATGGGCCCTCTGTTGTGAGGCTACTCCTGCCTGCCTCACTCCCAGCCACATGGTGATGTAGTTCCTCTGGTTTGAGTCCACATGTGCTGGTTTCCTCACCTTTCGATGGTGTGGCCCCACTGGTTTATAGAAACTCCTGCCTAGTTCCCGTCCCCTTGGTGTTGTGGGCCCTCTGGTGAGTCTGTAGCTGGATGGGTTCCTCACCCTTCTGTGAGGTGGGCCCTCTGCTGTGAGGTCACTCCTGCCTGGCTCGCGTACGTCGCCTGGGAGACGTGGGCCCTCTGGTGGCAGTTGGACCCGGCTGGTAGCCTTCTCCCCTCGGTGATGAGAGCCATCTGGCGTCAGACTCTCAATTCTGGGCTCCCCACATTTTCTGATTTGTGCCCAGTGGTGTGAGGACACTCCTGCCAGGTTCCCATCCCCATGGGGCTGTGGGCCTTATGCTCTGCGGTTCCAACGGCTGGGTTGCTCACAGATTCATGTTGTGGGCCCGCTGGTGTGAGTTCACTCCAGCCTGCATCCCATAGCCTCGGTGCTCTGGGCCATCTGCTCGGAGTTTCCAACTGCTGGATTCCTCACCATTTTTATTGTATGGGCCCTCTGTTGTGAGACTACTCCTGCCTGCCTCACTCCCAGCCACTTGGTGATGTGGTTCCTCTGTTTTGAGTCCACATGTGTTGGTGATGTGGTTCCTCTGGTTTGAGTCCACATGTGCTGGTCTCCTCACCTTTCGGTGGTGTGGACCTACTGCTGCGAAGAAACTCCTGCCTGGTTCCCATCCCCTTGGTGTTTTGGGCCCTCTGGTGAGAGAGTGTGGCTGGATGGGTTCCTCACCCTTCTGTGAGGTGGGCCCTCTGCTGTGAGGTCACTCCTGCCTAGCTGGCACACGTTTCCTTGGTGACGTGGGCCCTCTGGTGGCAGTTGGAGCCTGCTGGACGCCTCCTCCCCTGGGTGATGAGGGTCCTCTGGGGTGAGGCCCTAACTGCTGGGTTCCCCATGTTTTCTGATGGGAAACCAGTGTTGCGAGGATACTCCTGACAGGGTCCCACCCCCACTGGGATGTGGGTCTTCTGCTCTGAGATCCCAATGGCTGGGTTGCTCACAGTTTCATGATGTGGGCCCACTGGTGTGAGTTCACTCCGGCCTGGAACCCATAGCCTTGCTGCTCTGCGCCATGTGCTGGGAGGTTCCAACTGCTGAATTCCTTATCTTTTTTATTCTATGGGCCCTCTCGTGTGAGGCTACTCCTGCCTGCCTCACTCTCAGCCACTTGGTGATGTGGGTCCTCTGGTTGGAGGCCACATGTGCTGGGTTCCTCACCTTACGCTGATGTGGACCCACTGGAGTGAGGACACTCCTGCCTGGTTCCGTACCTCATGGTAATGTGGGCCCTCTGGTGAGAGTCTGATCCTGGCTGGGTTCCTCACCCGACTGTCAGGTGGGCACTCTTCTGTGAGGTCACTCCTGACTAGCTGGTACACATCTCCTTGGTGACGTGGGCCCTCTCCTGGGAGTTGGTGCATGCTGGGAGCCTCCTGCCCTTGGTGATTAGCGCCCTCTGGCCTCAGGCAATAATTTCTGGGCGCCTCACACTTTCTAATGTGCACCTAGTGGTGCGAGGAAACTCCTGCCAGGTTCCCGTCCCCATGGGGCTGTGGGTCTTATGCCCTGTGGTCCCATGAGTTGTGTTGCTCACAGTTTCATGATGTGGGCCCTCTGGTGAGAGTCTGTGGCTGGATGGGTTCCTCACCCTTCTGTGAGGTGGGCCCTCTGCTGTGAGGTCACTACTGCCTGCTCGCGTACGTTGCCTGGGAGACGTGGGCCCTCTGGTGGCAGTTGGAGCCGGCTGGTAACCTTCTCCCCTCGGTGATGAGAGCCCTCTGGCGTCAGGCCCTCAATTCTGGGCTCCCCACATTCTCTGATTTGCGCCCAGTGGTGTGAGGACACTCCTGCCAGGTTCCCATCCCCATGGGGCTATGGGCCTTATGCTCTGTGGTTCCAACGGCTGGGTTGCTCACATTTTCATGTTGTGGGCCCTCTGGTGTGAGTTCACTCACGCTTGCATCCCATAGCCTCCGTGCTCTCAGTCGCCTGCTTGGAGGTTCCAACTGATGGATTCCTCACATTTTTTATTCTATGGACCCTCTGTTGTGAAGCGACTTCTGCCTGCCTCACTCCCATCCCCTTGGTGATGTGGGCCCTCTGGTGAGTGTCTGACCGTGGCTGGGACCCTCACCCTTCTGTGAGGTGGGCCCTCTTTTGTGAGGTCACTCATGCCTAGCTGGCACACGTCTCCTTGGCGACGTGGGCCCTCTGGTGGCAGTTGGAGCCTGCTGGACGCCTCCTCCCCTGGGTGATGAGGGCCCTCTGCGGTCAGGCCCTAACTGCTGGGTTCCCCAATTTTCTGATGGGCACCTAGTGTTGCGAGGATACTGCTGCCAGGGTCCCACCCCCATTGGGATGTGGGTCTTCTGCTCTGAGTTCGCAGCAGCTGGGCTTGCTCATAGTTTCATGATGTGGGCCCACTGGTGTGAGTTCACGCCGGCCTGTATCCCATAGCCTTGCTGCTCTGGGCCATGTGTTGGGAGTTTCCAACTGCTGGATTCCTTATCGTTTTTATTCTATGGGCCCACTCTTGTGAGGCTATTCCTGCCTGCCTCACTCTCAGCCACTTGGTGATGTGGGTCCTCTGGTTGGAGGCCACATGTGCTGGGTTCCTCACCTTACGCTGGTGTGGCCCCACTGAAGTGAGGACACTCCTGCCTGGTTCCGCACTTCGTGGTAATGTGGGCGCTCTGGTTAGAGTCTGATCCTTGCTGGGTTCCTCACCCTTCTGTGAGGTGGGCCCTCTTCTGTGAGGTCACTCCTGCCTAGCTGGCACACGGCTCCTTGGCGACGTGGGCCCTCTCCTGGCAGTTGGTGCCTGCTGGGAGACTCCTCCCCTTGGTGATTAGCCCACATTGGTCTCAGACAATAATTTCTGGGCTCCCCAAACTTTCTGATGTGCGCCCAGTGGTGCGAGGACACTCCTGCCAGGTTCCGATCCCAATGGGGATGTGGGTCTTCTGCTCTGAGGTCCCATGTGCTGGGTTGCTCACAGTTTCATGATGTGGGCCCTCTGGTGTGAGTTCACTCCGGCCTGCATCCCATAGCCTCGGTGCTCTGGGCCGCCTGCTGGGAGTTTCCAGCTGCTGGATTCCTCACCATTTTTATTGTATGGGCCCTCTGTTGTGAGTCTACTCCTGGTTCCTCACTCCCAGCCACTTGGTGATGTGGTTCCTCTGATTTGAGTCCCCATGTGTTGGTGATGTGGTTCCTCTGATTTGAGTCCACATGTGCTGGTTTCCTCACCTTTCGAAGGTGTGGCCCCACTGGTGTGAAGAAACTCCTGCCTGGTTCCTGTCCCGTTGGTGTTGTGGGCCCTCCGGTGAGAGTCTGTGGCTTGATGGGTTCCTCACCCTTCTGTGAGGTGGGCCCTCTGATGAGAGGTCACTCCTGCCTGGCTCGTGTACATCGCCTGGCGACGTGGGCCCTCTGGTGGCAGTTGGAGCCGGCTGGTGGACTTCTCCCCTTGGTGATGAGAGCCCTCTGGCATCAGGCCCTAAATTCTGGGCTCCCCACATTTTCTGATTTGCGCCCAGTGGTGCGAGGACACTCCTGCCAGGTTTCCATCTACATGGGGCTGTGGGCCTTATGCTCTGTGGTCCCAACGGCTCGGTTACTCACAGTTTCATGTTGTGGGCTCTCTAGTGAGAGTTCACTCCGGCCTGCATCCCATAGGCTCGGTGCTCTGGGCCGCCTGCTGGGAGTTTCCAACTGCTGGATTCCTCACCATTTTTATTGTATGGGCCCCTTCTTTTGAGGCTACTCCTGCCTGCCTCACTCCCAGCCGCTTTGTGATGTGCTTCCTCTGGTTTGAGTCCACATGTGCTTGTTTCCTCACCTTTCGATGGTGTGGCCCCACTGGTGTGAAGAAACTCCTGCCTGGTTCCCGTCCCCTTGGTGTTGTGGGCCCTCTGGTGAGAGTCTGTGCTGAATGGGTTCCTCACCCATCTGTGAGGTGGGCCCTCCGCTGTGAGATCACTCCAGCCTTGCTCGCGTACGTCACCTGGGCGATGTGGGCCCTCTGGTGGCAGTTGGAGCCGGCTGGTAGCCTTCTCCCCTTGGTGATGAGAGCCCTCTGGCGTCATGCCCTAAATTCTGGGCTCCCCACATTTTCTGATTTGCGTCCAGTGGTGCGAGGACACTCCTGCCAGGTTCCCATCCCCATGGGGCTGTGGGCCTTATGCTCTGAGGTCCCTACGACTGGGTTGCTCACATTTTCATGTTGTGGGCCCTCTGCTGTGAGTTCACTCAGGCCTGGATCCCATAGCCTCCTTGCACTCTGTCGCCTGCTTGGAGGTTCCAACTAATGGATTCCTCACATTTTTTATTCTATGGACCCTCTGTTGTGAAGCTACTTCTGCCTGCCTCACTCCCAACCCCTTGGTGATGTGGGCCCTCTGGTTAGAATATCCCATAGCCTCGGTGCTCTGGGCTGCCTGCTCGGAGTTTCCAACTGCTGGATTCCTCACCATTTTTATTGTATGGGCCCTCTGTTGTGAGGCTACTCCTGCCTGCCTCACTCCCAGCCACTTGGTGATGTGGTTCCTCTGGTTTGAGTCCACATGTGCTGGTGATGTGGTTCCTCTGGTTTGAGTCCATATGCGCTGGTTTCCTCAGTTTTCGATGGTGTGGCCCCACTGGTGTGAAGAAACTCCTGCCTGGTACCCGTCCCCTTGGCGTTGTGGGCCCTCTGGAGAGAGTATCCCATAGCCTCGGTGCTCTGGGCTGCCTGCTCGGAGTTGCCAACCGCTGGATTCCTCACCATTTTTATTGTATGGGCCCTCTACTGTGCGGCTACTCCTGCCTGCCTCACTCCCAGCCGCTTCGTGATGTGGTTCCTCTGGTTTGAGTCCACATGTGTTGGTGATGTGGTTCCTCTGGTTTGAGTCCTCATGTGCTGGTTTCCTCACCTTTCGATGGTGTGGCCCCACTGGTGTGAAGAAACTCCTGCCTGTTTCCCGTCCCCTTGGTGTTGTGGGCCCTCTGGTGAGAGTCTGTGGCTGGATGGGTTCCTCACCCTTGTGTGAGGTGGGCCCTCTGCTGTGAGGTCACTCCTGCCTGGCTCGCGTACGTCGCCTGGGTGACGTGGGCCCTCTGGTGGCAGTTGGAGCCGGCTGGTAGCCTTCTCCCCTCGGTGATGAGAGCCCTCTGGCGTCAGGTCCTAAATTCTGGGCTCCCCACATTTTCGGATTTGAGCCCAGTGGTGCGAGGACACTCCTACGAGGTTCCCATCCCCATGGGGCTGTGGGCTTTATTCTCTGAGGTCCCAACGGCAGAGTTGCTCACACTTTCATGTTGTGGGCCCTCTGGTGTCAGTTCACTCAGACCTGGATCCCATAGCCTCCGTGCTCTGGGTCGCCTGCTTGGAGGTTCCAACTGATGGATTCCTCACATTTTTATTCTATGGGTCCTCTGTTGTGATGTAACTTCTGCCTGCCTCAACCCCATCCCCTTGGTGATGTGAGCCCTCTAGTGAGAGTCTGACCGTGGCTGGGATCCTCACCCTTCGGTGAGGTGGGCCCTCTTCTCTGAGGTCACTCCTGCCTAGCTGGCACACGTCTCCTTGGCGACGTGGGCCCTCTGGTGGCAGTTGGAGCCTGCTGGGCGCCTCCTCCCCTGGGTGATGAGGGCCCTCTGGGGTCAGGCCCTAACTGCTGGGTTCCCCAAGTTTTCTGATGGGCACCCAGTGTTGCGTGGATACTCGTGGCAGGATCCCACCCCCATTGGGTTGTGGGTCTTCTGCTCTGAGGTCTCAATGGCTGGGTTGCTCACAGTTTCATGATGTGGGCCCACTGGTGGGAGTTCACTCTGGCCTGCAACCTATAGCCTGGGTGCTCTGGGCCGCCTGCTGGGAGTTTCCAACTGCTGGTTTCCTCACCATTTTTATTGTATGGGCCCTCTGTTGTGAGGCTACTCCTGCCTGCCTCACTCCCAGCCGCTTCGTGATGTGGTTCCTCTGGTTTGAGTCCACATGTGCTGGTGATGTGGTTCCTCTGGTTTGAGTCCATATGCGCTGGTTTCCTCAGTTTTCGATGGTGTGGCCCCACTGGTGTGAAGAAACTCCTGCCTGGTACCCGTCCCCTTGGCGTTGTGGGCCCTCTGGTGAGAATATCCCATAGCCTCGGTGCTCTGGGCTGCCTGCTCGGAGTTGCCAACCGCTGGATTCCTCACGATTTTTATTGTATGGGCCCTCTACTGTGCGGCTCCTCCTGCCTGCCTCACTCCCAGCCGCTTGGTGATGTGGTTCCTCTGGTTTGAGTCCACATGTGTTGGTGATGTGGTTCCTCTGGTTTGAGTCCTCATGTGCTGGTTTCCTCACCTTTCGATGGTGTGGCCCCACTGGTGTGAAGAAACTCCTGCCTGTTTCTCGTCCCCTTGGTGTTGTGGGCCCTCTGGTGAGAGTCTGTGGCTGGATGGGTTCCTCACCCTTGTGTGAGGTGGGCCCTCTGCTGTGAGGTCACTCCTGCCTGGCTCGCGTACGTCGCCTGGGCAACGTGGGCCCTCTGGTGGCAGTTGGAGCCGGCTGGTAGCCTTCTCCCCTCGGTGATGAGAGCCCTCTGGCATCAGGCCCTAAATTCTGGACTCCCCACATTTTCTGAATTGCACCCAGTGGTGCGAGGACACTCCTGCCAGGTTCCCATCCCCATGGGGCTGTGGGACTTATACTCTGAGGTCCCAACGGCTGGGTTGCTCACATTTTCATGTTGTGGGCCCTCTGGTGTCAGTTCACTCAGGCCTGGATCCCATAGCCTCCGTGTTCTGGGTCGCCTGCTTGGAGGTTCCAACTGATGGATTCCTCACATTTTTTATTCTATGTACCCTCTGTTGTGAAGGTACTTCTGCCTGCCTCACTCCCAACCCCTTGTTGATGTGGGCCCTCTGGTGAGAGTCTGACCATGGCTGGGATCCTCACCCTTCTGTGAGGTGGGCCCTCTTCTGTGAGGTCACTCCTGCCTAGCTGGCACACGTCTCCTTGGCGACATGGGCCCTCTGGTGGCAGTTGGAGCCTGCTGGGCACCTCTTCCCCTGGGTGATGAGGGCCCTCTGGGGTCAGGCCCTAACTGCTTGGTTCCCCAAGTTTTCTGATGGGCTCCCAATGTTGCGAGGATACTCCTGACAGGGTCCCACCCTCTTTGGGATGTGGGTCTTCTGCTCTGAGGTCCCAACAGCTGGGTTGCTCACAGTTTCATGATGTGAGCCCACTGGTGTGAGTTCACTTCGGCCTGGATCCCATAGCCTTGCTGCTCTGGGCCATGTGCTGGGAGGTTCCAACTGCTGGATTCCTTATCTTTTTTATTCTATGGGCCCTCTCTTGTGAGGATACTCCTGCCTGCCTCACTCTCAGCCACTTGGTGATGTGGGTCCTCTGGTTTGAGGCCACATGTGCTGGGTTCCTCACCTTACGCTGGTGTGGCCCCCTGGAGTGGTGAAACTGCTGTCGGGTTCCGAACCTCATGGTAATGTGGTCCCTCTGCTGAGAGTCTGATCTTGGCTGGATTCCTCAAGCTATTGTGAGTTGGGCCCTCTTCTATAGGGTCACTCCTGCCTAGCTGGCACACGTCTCCTTGGCGACGTGGGGCCTCTCCTGGAAGTTGGTGCCTGCTGGGAGCCTCCGCCCCTTGGTGATGAGCGCCCTCTGGCCTCAGGCAATAACTTTAGGGCTCCCCACACTTTGTGATGTGTGCCCAGTGGTGCGAGGACACTCCTGCCAGGTTCCCATCCCCATGGGGATGTGGGCCCTCTGCTCTGAGTTCCCATGTGCTGGGTTGCTCACATTTTCATGATGTGGGCCCACTGGTGTGAGTTCACTCCGGCCTGGATCCCATAGCCTTGCTGCTCTGGACCATGTGCTGGGAGGTCCAACTGCTGGATTCCTTATCTTTTTTATTCTATGGGCCCTCTCTTGTGAGGCTACTCCTGCCTGACTCACTCTGAGCCACTTGGTGATGTGGGGCCTCTGGTTGGAGGCCACATGTGCTGGGTACCTCTCCATACGCTGGTGTGGCCCCACTGGAGTGAGGACACTCCTGCCTGGTTCCGAACCTCGTGGTAATGTGGGTCCTATGGTGAGAGTCTAATCCTGGCTGGGTTCCTCACCCTTCTGTGAGTTGGGACCTCTTCTGTGAGGTCACTCCTGCCTAGCTGGCACACGTCTCCTTGTCGACGTGGGCCCTCTCCTGGCAGTTGGAACCTGCTGGGCGCCTGCTCCCCTGGGTTATGAGGGCCCTCCTGGGTCAGGCGCTAACTGCTGGGTTCCCCAAGTTTTCTGATGGGCACCCAGTGTTGCGAGGATACTCCTGCCAAGGTCACACCCCCATTGGAATGTGGGTCCTCTGCTCTGAAGTCCCAACAGCTGGGTTGCTCACAGTTTCATGACGTGGGCCCACTGGTGTGAGTTCACTCCAGCCTGGATCCCATAGCCTTGCTGTTCTGGGCCATGTGCTGGGAGTTTCCAACTGCTGGATTCCTTATCTTTTTTATTCTATGTGTTCTTTTTTGTGAGACTACTCCTGCCTGCCTCACTCTCACCCACTTGGTGATGTGGGTCTTCTGGTTTGAGGCCACATGTGCTGGGTTCCTCACTTTACGCTGGTGTGGCCCCACTGGAGTGAGGACACTCCTGCCTGGTTCTGAACCTTGTGGTAATGTGGGCCCTCTGGTGAGAGTCTGATCCTGGCTGGGTTCCTCACTCTCTGTGAGGTGGGCCCTCTTCTGTGAGGTCACTCCTGCCTAGCTGGCACACGGCTCCTTGGTGACGTGGGCCCTCTCCTGGCAGTTGGTGCCTGCTGGGAGCCTCCTCCCCTTGGTGATTAGCGCCCATTGGCCTCAGACAATAATTTCTGGGCTCCCCACACTTTCTGATGTGTGCCCAGTGGTGCGAGGACACTCCTGCCAGGTTCCAATCCCAATGGGGATTTGAGCCTTCTGCTCTGAGGTCCAATGTGCCTGGTTGCTCACAGTTTCATGATGTGGGCCCTCTGGTGTGAGTTCACTCCGGCCTGCATCCCATAGCCTCGGTGCACTGGGACGCCTGCTGGAGTTGCCAACTGCTGGATTCCTCATCATTTTTATTGTATGGGCCCTCTGTTGTGAGGCTACTCCTGCCTGCCTCACTCCCAGCCACTTGGTGATGTAGTTCCTCTGGTTTGAGTCCACATGTGTTGGTTTCCTCACCTTTCGATGGTGTGGCCCCACTGGTGTATAGAAACTCCTGCCTGGTTCCCGTCCCCTTGGTGTTGTGGGCCCTCTGGTGAGTCTGTAGCTGGATGGGTTCCTCACCCTTCTGTGAGGTGGGCCCTCTGCTGTGAGTTCACTCCTGCCCGGCTCACGTACGTCGCCTGGGAGACGTGGGCCCTCTGGTGGCAGTTGGACCCGGCTGGTAGCCTTCTCCCCTCGGTGATGAGAGCCATCTGGCGTCAGACCCTCAATTCTGGGCTCCCCACATTTTCTGATTTGTGCCCAGTGGTGTGAGGACACTCCTGCCAGGTTCCCATCCCCATGGGGCTGTGGGCCTTATGCTCTGCGGTTCCAACGGCTGGGTTGCTCACAGATTCATGTTGTGGGCCCGCTGGTGTGAGTTCACTCCAGCCTGCATCCCATAGCCTCGGTGCTCTGGGCCATCTGCTCGGAGTTTCCAACTGCTGGATTCCTCACCATTTTTATTGTATGGGCCCTCTGTTGTGAGACTACTCCTGCCTGCCTCACTCCCAGCCACTTGGTGTTGTGGTTCCTCTGTTTTGAGTCCACATGTGTTGGTGATGTGGTTCCTCTGGTTTGAGTCCACATGTGCTGGTCTCCTCACCTTTCGGTGGTGTGGACCTACTGCTGTGAAGAAACTCCTGCCTGGTTCCCATCCCCTTGGTGTTTTGGGCCCTCTGGTGAGAGAGTGTGGCTGGATGGGTTCCTCACCCTTCTGTGAGGTGGGCCCTCTGCTGTGAGGTCACTCCTGCCTAGCTGGCACACGTTTCCTTGGTGACGTGGGCCCTCTGGTGGCAGTTGGAGCCTGCTGGACGCCTCCTCCCCTGGGTGATGAGGGTCCTCTGGGGTGAGGCCCTAACTGCTGGGTTCCCCATGTTTTCTGATGGGAAACCAGTGTTGCGAGGATACTCCTGACAGGGTCCCACCCCCATTGGGATGTGGGTCTTCTGCTCTGAGATCCCAATGGCTGGGTTGCTCACAGTTTCATGATGTGGGCCCACTGGTGTGAGTTCACTCCGGCCTGGAACCCATAGCCTTGCTGCTCTGCGCCATGTGCTGGGAGGTTCCAACTGCTGAATTCCTTATCTTTTTTATTCTATGGGCCCTCTCGTGTGAGGCTACTCCTGCCTGCCTAACTCTCAGCCACTTGGTGATGTGGGTCCTCTGGTTGGAGGCCACATGTGCTGGGTTCCTCACCTTATGCTGATGTGGACCCACTGGAGTGAGGACACTCCTGCCTGGTTCCGTACCTCATGGTAATGTGGGCCCTCTGGTGAGAGTCTGATCCTGGCTGGGTTCCTCACCCGTCTGTCAGGTGGGCACTCTTCTGTGAGGTCACTCCTGACTAGCTGGTACACATTTCCTTGGTGACGTGGGCCCTCTCCTGGGAGTTGGTGCATGCTGGGAGCCTCCTGCCCTTGGTGATTAGCGCCCTCTGGCCTCAGGCAATAATTTCTGGGCGCCTCACACTTTCTAATGTGCACCTAGTGGTGCGAGGAAACTCCTGCCAGGTTCCCGTCCCCATGGGGCTGTGGGTCTTATGCCCTGTGGTCCCATGAGTTGTGTTGCTCACAGTTTCATGATGTGGGCCCTCTGGTGAGAGTCTGTGGCTGGATGGGTTCCTCACCCTTCTGTGAGGTGGGCCCTCTGCTGTGAGGTCACTACTGCCTGCTCGCGTACGTTGCCTGGGAGACGTGGGCCCTCTGGTGGCAGTTGGAGCCGGCTGGTAACCTTCTCCCCTCGGTGATGAGAGCCCTCTGGCGTCAGGCCCTCAATTCTGGGCTCCCCACATTCTCTGATTTGCGCCCAGTGGTGTGAGGACACTCCTGCCAGGTTCCCATCCCCATGGGGCTATGGGCCTTATGCTCTGTGGTTCCAACGGCTGGGTTGCTCACATTTTCATGTTGTGTGCCCTCTGGTGTGAGTTCTCTCACGCTTGCATCCCATAGCCTCCGTGCTCTCAGTCGCCTGCTTGGAGGTTCCAACTGATGGATTCCTCACATTTTTTATTCTATGGACCCTCTGTTGTGAAGCGACTTCTGCCTGCCTCACTCCCATCCCCTTGGTGATGTGGGCCCTCTGGTGAGTGTCTGACCGTGGCTGGGACCCTCACCCTTCTGTGAGGTGGGCCCTCTTTTGTGAGGTCACGCATGCCTAGCTGGCACACGTCTCCTTGGCGACGTGGGCCCTCTGGTGGCAGTTGGAGCCTGCTGGACGCCTCCTCCCCTGGGTGATGAGGGCCCTCTGCGGTCAGGCCCTAACTGCTGGGTTCCCCAATTTTCTGATGGGCACCTAGTGTTGCGAGGATACTGCTGCCAGGGTCCCACCCCCATTGGGATGTGGGTCTTCTGCTCTGAGTTCGCAGCAGCTGGGCTTGCTCATAGTTTCATGATGTGGGCCCACTGGTGTGAGTTCACGCCAGCCTATATCCCATAGCCTTGCTGCTCTGGGCCATGTGTTGGGAGTTTCCAACTGCTGGATTCCTTATCGTTTTTATTCTATGGGCCCACTCTTGTGAGGCTATTCCTGCCTGCCTCACTCTCAGCCACTTGGTGATGTGGGTCCTCTGGTTGGAGGCCACATGTGCTGGGTTCCTCACCTTACGCTGGTGTGGCCCCACTGAAGTGAGGACACTCCTGCCTGGTTCCGCACTTCGTGGTAATGTGGGCGCTCTGGTTAGAGTCTGATCCTTGCTGGGTTCCTCACCCTTCTGTGAGGTGGGCCCTCTTCTGTGAGGTCACTCCTGCCTAGCTGGCACACGGCTCCTTGGCGACGTGGGCCCTCTCCTGGCAGTTGGTGCCTGCTGGGAGACTCCTCCCCTTGGTGATTAGCCCACATTGGTCTCAGACAATAATTTCTGGGCTCCCCAAACTTTCTGATGTGCGCCCAGTGGTGCGAGGACACTCCTGCCAGGTTCCGATCCCAATGGGGATGTGGGTCTTCTGCTCTGAGGTCCCATGTGCTGGGTTGCTCACAGTTTCATGATGTGGGCCCTCTGGTGTGAGTTCACTCCGGCCTGCATCCCATAGCCTCGGTGCTCTGGGCCGCCTGCTGGGAGTTTCCAGCTGCTGGATTCCTCACCATTTTTATTGTATGGGCCCTCTGTTGTGAGTTTACTCCTGGTTCCTCACTCCCAGCCACTTGGTGATGTGGTTCCTCTGATTTGAGTCCCCATGTGTTGGTGATGTGGTTCCTCTGATTTGAGTCCACATGTGCTGGTTTCCTCACCTTTCGAAGGTGTGGCCCCACTGGTGTGAAGAAACTCCTGCCTGGTTCCTGTCCCGTTGGTGTTGTGGGCCCTCCGGTGAGAGTCTGTGGCTTGATGGGTTCCTCACCCTTCTGTGAGGTGGGCCCTCTGATGAGAGGTCACTCCTGCCTGGCTCGTGTACATCGCCTGGCGACGTGGGCCCTCTGGTGGCAGTTGGAGCCGGCTGGTGGACTTCTCCCCTTGGTGATGAGAGCCCTCTGGCATCAGGCCCTAAATTCTGGGCTCCCCACATTTTCTGATTTGCGCCCAGTGGTGCGAGGACACTCCTGCCAGGTTTCCATCTACATGGGGCTGTGGGCCTTATGCTCTGTGGTCCCAACGGCTCGGTTACTCACAGTTTCATGTTGTGGGCTCTCTAGTGAGAGTTCACTCCGGCCTGCATCCCATAGGCTCGGTGCTCTGGGCCGCCTGCTGGGAGTTTCCAACTGCTGGATTCCTCACCATTTTTATTGTATGGGCCCCTTCTTTTGAGGCTACTCCTGCCTGCCTCACTCCCAGCCGCTTTGTGATGTGCTTCCTCTGGTTTGAGTCCACATGTGCTTGTTTCCTCACCTTTCGATGGTGTGGCCCCACTGGTGTGAAGAAACTCCTGCCTGGTTCCCGTCCCCTTGGTGTTGTGGGCCCTCTGGTGAGAGTCTGTGCTGAATGGGTTCCTCACCCATCTGTGAGGTGGGCCCTCCGCTGTGAGATCACTCCAGCCTTGCTCGCGTACGTCACCTGGGCGATGTGGGCCCTCTGGTGGCAGTTGGAGCCGGCTGGTAGCCTTCTCCCCTTGGTGATGAGAGCCCTCTGGCGTCATGCCCTAAATTCTGGGCTCCCCACATTTTCTGATTTGCGTCCAGTGGTGCGAGGACACTCCTGCCAGGTTCCCATCCCCATGGGGCTGTGGGCCTTATGCTCTGAGGTCCCTACGACTGGGTTGCTCACATTTTCATGTTGTGGGCCCTCTGCTGTGAGTTCACTCAGGCCTGGATCCCATAGCCTCCTTGCACTCTGTCGCCTGCTTGGAGGTTCCAACTAATGGATTCCTCACATTTTTTATTCTATGGACCCTCTGTTGTGAAGCTACTTCTGCCTGCCTCACTCCCAACCCCTTGGTGATGTGGGCCCTCTGGTTAGAATATCCCATAGCCTCGGTGCTCTGGGCTGCCTGCTCGGAGTTTCCAACTGCTGGATTCCTCACCATTTTTATTGTATGGGCCCTCTGTTGTGAGGCTACTCCTGCCTGCCTCACTCCCAGCTGCTTGGTGATGTGGTTCCTCTGGTTTGAGTCCACATGTGCTGGTGATGTGGTTCCTCTGGTTTGAGTCCATATGCGCTGGTTTCCTCAGTTTTCGATGGTGTGGCCCCACTGGTGTGAAGAAACTCCTGCCTGGTACCCGTCCCCTTGGCGTTGTGGGCCCTCTGGAGAGAGTATCCCATAGCCTCGGTGCTCTGGGCTGCCTGCTCGGAGTTGCCAACCGCTGGATTCCTCACCATTTTTATTGTATGGGCCCTCTACTGTGCGGCTACTCCTGCCTGCCTCACTCCCAGCCGCTTCGTGATGTGGTTCCTCTGGTTTGAGTCCACATGTGTTGGTGATGTGGTTCCTCTGGTTTGAGTCCTCATGTGCTGGTTTCCTCACCTTTCGATGGTGTGGCCCCACTGGTGTGAAGAAACTCCTGCCTGTTTCCCGTCCCCTTGGTGTTGTGGGCCCTCTGGTGAGAGTCTGTGGCTGGATGGGTTCCTCACCCTTGTGTGAGGTGGGCCCTCTGCTGTGAGGTCACTCCTGCCTGGCTCGCGTACGTCGCCTGGGTGACGTGGGCCCTCTGGTGGCAGTTGGAGCCGGCTGGTAGCCTTCTCCCCTCGGTGATGAGAGCCCTCTGGCGTCAGGTCCTAAATTCTGGGCTCCCCACATTTTCGGATTTGAGCCCAGTGGTGCGAGGACACTCCTACGAGGTTCCCATCCCCATGGGGCTGTGGGCTTTATGCTCTGAGGTCCCAACGGCAGAGTTGCTCACACTTTCATGTTGTGGGCCCTCTGGTGTCAGTTCACTCAGACCTGGATCCCATAGCCTCCGTGCTCTGGGTCGCCTGCTTGGAGGTTCCAACTGATGGATTCCTCACATTTTTATTCTATGGGTCCTCTGTTGTGATGTAACTTCTGCCTGCCTCAACCCCATCCCCTTGGTGATGTGAGCCCTCTAGTGAGAGTCTGACCGTGGCTGGGATCCTCACCCTTCGGTGAGGTGGGCCCTCTTCTCTGAGGTCACTCCTGCCTAGCTGGCACACGTCTCCTTGGCGACGTGGGCCCTCTGGTGGCAGTTGGAGCCTGCTGGGCGCCTCCTCCCCTGGGTGATGAGGGCCCTCTGGGGTCAGGCCCTAACTGCTGGGTTCCCCAAGTTTTCTGATGGGCACCCAGTGTTGCGTGGATACTCGTGGCAGGATCCCACCCCCATTGAGGTGTGGGTCTTCTGCTCTGAGGTCTCAATGGCTGGGTTGCTCACAGTTTCATGATGTGGGCCCACTGGTGGGAGTTCACTCTGGCCTGCAACCTATAGCCTGGGTGCTCTGGGCCGCCTGCTGGGAGTTTCCAACTGCTGGTTTCCTCACCATTTTTATTGTATGGGCCCTCTGTTGTGAGGCTACTCCTGCCTGCCTCACTCCCAGCCGCTTCGTGATGTGGTTCCTCTGGTTTGAGTCCACATGTGCTGCTGATGTGGTTCCTCTGGTTTCAGTCCATATGCGCTGGTTTCCTCAGTTTTCGATGGTGTGGCCCCACTGGTGTGAAGAAACTCCTGCCTGGTACCCGTCCCCTTGGCGTTGTGGGCCCTCTGGTGAGAATATCCCATAGCCTCGGTGCTCTGGGCTGCCTGCTCGGAGTTGCCAACCGCTGGATTCCTCACGATTTTTATTGTATGGGCCCTCTACTGTGCGGCTCCTCCTGCCTGCCTCACTCCAAGCCGCTTGGTGATGTGGTTCCTCTGGTTTGAGTCCACATGTGTTGGTGATGTGGTTCCTCTGGTTTGAGTCCTCATGTGCTGGTTTCCTCACCTTTCGATGGTGTGGCCCCACTGGTGTGAAGAAACTCCTGCCTGTTTCTCGTCCCCTTGGTGTTGTGGGCCCTCTGGTGAGAGTCTGTGGCTGGATGGGTTCCTCACCCTTGTGTGAGGTTGGCCCTCTGCTGTGAGGTCACTCCTGCCTGGCTCGCGTACGTCGCCTGGGCGACGTGGGCCCTCTGGTGGCAGTTGGAGACGGCTGGTAGCCATCTCCCCTCGGTGATGAGAGCCCTCTGGCGTCAGCCCTAAATTCTGGACTCCCCACATTTTCTGAATTGCACCCAGTGGTGCGAGGACACTCCTGCCAGGTTCCCATCCCCATGGGGCTGTGGGACTTATACTCTGAGGTCCCAACGGCTGGGTTGCTCACATTTTCATGTTGTGGGCCCTCTGGTGTGAGTTCACTCAGGCCTGGATCCCATAGCCTCCGTGTTCTGGGTCGCCTGCTTGGAGGTTCCAACTGATGGATTCCTCACATTTTTTATTCTATGTACCCTCTGTTGTGAAGGTACTTCTGCCTGCCTCACTCCCAACCCCTTGTTGATGTGGGCCCTCTGGTGAGAGTCTGACCATGGCTGGGATCCTCACCCTTCTGTGAGGTGGGCCCTCTTCTGTGAGGTCACTCCTGCCTAGCTGGCACACGTCTCCTTGGCGACATGGGCCCTCTGGTGGCAGTTGGAGCCTGCTGGGCACCTCTTCCCCTGGGTGATGAGGGCCCTCTGGGGTCAGGCCCTAACTGCTTGGTTCCCCAAGTTTTCTGATGGGCTCCCAATGTTGCGAGGATACTCCTGACAGGGTCCCACCCTCTTTGGGATGTGGGTCTTCTGCTCTGAGGTCCCAACAGCTGGGTTGCTCACAGTTTCATGATGTGAGCCCACTGGTGTGAGTTCACTTCGGCCTGGATCCCATAGCCTTGCTGCTCTGGGCCATGTGCTGGGAGGTTCCAACTGCTGGATTCCTTATCTTTTTTATTCTATGGGCCCTCTCTTGTGAGGATACTCCTGCCTGCCTCACTCTCAGCCACTTGGTGATGTGGGTCCTCTGGTTTGAGGCCACATGTGCTGGGTTCCTCACCTTACGCTGGTGTGGCCCCCTGGAGTGGTGAAACTGCTGTCGGGTTCCGAACCTCATGGTAATGTGGTCCCTCTGCTGAGAGTCTGATCTTGGCTGGATTCCTCAAGCTATTGTGAGTTGGGCCCTCTTCTATAGGGTCACTCCTGCCTAGCTGGCACACGTCTCCTTGGTGACGTGGGGCCTCTCCTGGAAGTTGGTGCCTGCTGGGAGCCTCCGCCCCTTGGTGATGAGCGCCCTCTGGCCTCAGGCAATAACTTTAGGGCTCCCCACACTTTGTGATGTGTGCCCAGTGGTGCGAGGACACTCCTGCCAGGTTCCCATCCCCATGGGGATGTGGGCCCTCTGCTCTGAGTTCCCATGTGCTGGGTTGCTCACATTTTCATGATGTGGGCCCACTGGTGTGAGTTCACTCCGGCCTGGATCCCATAGCCTTGCTGCTCTGGACCATGTGCTGGGAGGTCCAACTGCTGGATTCCTTATCTTTTTTATTCTATGGGCCCTCTCTTGTGAGGCTACTCCTGCCTGACTCACTCTGAGCCACTTGGTGATGTGGGGCCTCTGGTTGGAGGCCACATGTGCTGGGTACCTCTCCATACGCTGGTGTGGCCCCACTGGAGTGAGGACACTCCTGCCTGGTTCCGAACCTCGTGGTAATGTGGGTCCTATGGTGAGAGTCTAATCCTGGCTGGGTTCCTCACCCTTCTGTGAGTTGGGACCTCTTCTGTGAGGTCACTCCTGCCTAGCTGGCACACGTCTCCTTGTCGACGTGGGCCCTCTCCTGGCAGTTGGAGCCTGCTGGGCGCCTGCTCCCCTGGGTTATGAGGGCCCTCCTGGGTCAGGCGCTAACTGCTGGGTTCCCCAAGTTTTCTGATGGGCACCCAGTGTTGCGAGGATACTCCTGCCAAGGTCCCACCCCCATTGGAATGTGGGTCCTCTGCTCTGAAGTCCCAACAGCTGGGTTGCTCACAGTTTCATGACGTGGGCCCACTGGTGTGAGTTCACTCCAGCCTGGATCCCATAGCCTTGCTGTTCTGGGCCATGTGCTGGGAGTTTCCAACTGCTGGATTCCTTATCTTTTTTATTCTATGTGTTCTTTTTTGTGAGACTACTCCTGCCTGCCTCACTCTCAGCCACTTGGTGATGTGGGTCTTCTGGTTTGAGGCCACATGTGCTGGGTTCCTCACTTTACGCTGGTGTGGCCCCACTGGAGTGAGGACACTCCTGCCTGGTTCTGAACCTTGTGGTAATGTGGGCCCTCTGGTGAGAGTCTGATCCTGGCTGGGTTCCTCACTCTCTGTGAGGTGGGCCCTCTTCTGTGAGGTCACTCCTGCCTAGCTGGCACACGGCTCCTTGGTGACGTGGGCCCTCTCCTGGCAGTTGGTGCCTGCTGGGAGCCTCCTCCCCTTGGTGATTAGCGCCCATTGGCCTCAGACAATAATTTCTGGGCTCCCCACACTTTCTGATGTGTGCCCAGTGGTGCGAGGACACTCCTGCCAGGTTCCAATCCCAATGGGGATTTGAGCCTTCTGCTCTGAGGTCCAATGTGCCTGGTTGCTCACAGTTTCATGATGTGGGCCCTCTGGTGTGAGTTCACTCCGGCCTGCATCCCATAGCCTCGGTGCACTGGGACGCCTGCTGGAGTTGCCAACTGCTGGATTCCTCATCATTTTTATTGTATGGGCCCTCTGTTGTGAGGCTACTCCTGCCTGCCTCACTCCCAGCCACTTGGTGATGTAGTTCCTCTGGTTTGAGTCCACATGTGTTGGTTTCCTCACCTTTCGATGGTGTGGCCCCACTGGTGTATAGAAACTCCTGCCTGGTTCCCGTCCCCTTGGTGTTGTGGGCCCTCTGGTGAGTCTGTAGCTGGATGGGTTCCTCACCCTTCTGTGAGGTGGGCCCTCTGCTGTGAGTTCACTCCTGCCCGGCTCACGTACGTCGCCTGGGAGACGTGGGCCCTCTGGTGGCAGTTGGACCCGGCTGGTAGCCTTCTCCCCTCGGTGATGAGAGCCATCTGGCGTCAGACCCTCAATTCTGGGCTCCCCACATTTTCTGATTTGTGCCCAGTGGTGTGAGGACACTCCTGCCAGGTTCCCATCCCCATGGGGCTGTGGGCCTTATGCTCTGCGGTTCCAACGGCTGGGTTGCTCACAGATTCATGTTGTGGGCCCGCTGGTGTGAGTTCACTCCAGCCTGCATCCCATAGCCTCGGTGCTCTGGGCCATCTGCTCGGAGTTTCCAACTGCTGGATTCCTCACCATTTTTATTGTATGGGCCCTCTGTTGTGAGACTACTCCTGCCTGCCTCACTCCCAGCCACTTGGTGATGTGGTTCCTCTGTTTTGAGTCCACATGTGTTGGTGATGTGGTTCCTCTGGTTTGAGTCCACATGTGCTGGTCTCCTCACCTTTCGGTGGTGTGGACCTACTGCTGTGAAGAAACTCCTGCCTGGTTCCCATCCCCTTGGTGTTTTGGGCCCTCTGGTGAGAGAGTGTGGCTGGATGGGTTCCTCACCCTTCTGTGAGGTGGGCCCTCTGCTGTGAGGTCACTCCTGCCTAGCTGGCACACGTTTCCTTGGTGACGTGGGCCCTCTGGTGGCAGTTGGAGCCTGCTGGACGCCTCCTCCCCTGGGTGATGAGGGTCCTCTGGGGTGAGGCCCTAACTGCTGGGTTCCCCATGTTTTCTGATGGGAAACCAGTGTTGCGAGGATACTCCTGACAGGGTCCCACCCCCACTGGGATGTGGGTCTTCTGCTCTGAGATCCCAATGGCTGGGTTGCTCACAGTTTCATGATGTGGGCCCACTGGTGTGAGTTCACTCCGGCCTGGAACCCATAGCCTTGCTGCTCTGCGCCATGTGCTGGGAGGTTCCAACTGCTGAATTCCTTATCTTTTTTATTCTATGGGCCCTCT
This sequence comes from Orcinus orca, assembly GCF_937001465.1. Taxonomy (NCBI): domain Eukaryota; kingdom Metazoa; phylum Chordata; class Mammalia; order Artiodactyla; family Delphinidae; genus Orcinus; species Orcinus orca. The sequence goes on from NC_064572.1 coordinate 3,089,781, forward strand.
CGTGTGAGGCTACTCCTGCCTGCCTAACTCTCAGCCACTTGGTGATGTGGGTCCTCTGGTTGGAGGCCACATGTGCTGGGTTCCTCACCTTATGCTGATGTGGACCCACTGGAGTGAGGACACTCCTGCCTGGTTCCGTACCTCATGGTAATGTGGGCCCTCTGGTGAGAGTCTGATCCTGGCTGGGTTCCTCACCCGTCTGTCAGGTGGGCACTCTTCTGTGAGGTCACTCCTGACTAGCTGGTACACATCTCCTTGGTGACGTGGGCCCTCTCCTGGGAGTTGGTGCATGCTGGGAGCCTCCTGCCCTTGGTGATTAGCGCCCTCTGGCCTCAGGCAATAATTTCTGGGCGCCTCACACTTTCTAATGTGCACCTAGTGGTGCGAGGAAACTCCTGCCAGGTTCCCGTCCCCATGGGGCTGTGGGTCTTATGCCCTGTGGTCCCATGAGTTGTGTTGCTCACAGTTTCATGATGTGGGCCCTCTGGTGAGAGTCTGTGGCTGGATGGGTTCCTCACCCTTCTGTGAGGTGGGCCCTCTGCTGTGAGGTCACTACTGCCTGCTCGCGTACGTTGCCTGGGAGACGTGGGCCCTCTGGTGGCAGTTGGAGCCGGCTGGTAACCTTCTCCCCTCGGTGATGAGAGCCCTCTGGCGTCAGGCCCTCAATTCTGGGCTCCCCACATTCTCTGATTTGCGCCCAGTGGTGTGAGGACACTCCTGCCAGGTTCCCATCCTCATGGGGCTATGGGCCTTATGCTCTGTGGTTCCAACGGCTGGGTTGCTCACATTTTCATGTTGTGGGCCCTCTGGTGTGAGTTCTCTCACGCTTGCATCCCATAGCCTCCGTGCTCTCAGTCGCCTGCTTGGAGGTTCCAACTGATGGATTCCTCACATTTTTTATTCTATGGACCCTCTGTTGTGAAGCGACTTCTGCCTGCCTCACTCCCATCCCCTTGGTGATGTGGGCCCTCTGGTGAGTGTCTGACCGTGGCTGGGACCCTCACCCTTCTGTGAGGTGGGCCCTCTTTTGTGAGATCACGCATGCCTAGCTGGCACACGTCTCCTTGGCGACGTGGGCCCTCTGGTGGCAGTTGGAGCCTGCTGGACGCCTCCTCCCCTGGGTGATGAGGGCCCTCTGCGGTCAGGCCCTAACTGCTGGGTTCCCCAATTTTCTGATGGGCACCTAGTGTTGCGAGGATACTGCTGCCAGGGTCCCACCCCCATTGGGATGTGGGTCTTCTGCTCTGAGTTCGCAGCAGCTGGGCTTGCTCATAGTTTCATGATGTGGGCCCACTGGTGTGAGTTCACGCCGGCCTGTATCCCATAGCCTTGCTGCTCTGGGCCATGTGTTGGGAGTTTCCAACTGCTGGATTCCTTATCGTTTTTATTCTATGGGCCCACTCTTGTGAGGCTATTCCTGCCTGCCTCACTCTCAGCCACTTGGTGATGTGGGTCCTCTGGTTGGAGGCCACATGTGCTGGGTTCCTCACCTTACGCTGGTGTGGCCCCACTGAAGTGAGGACACTCCTGCCTGGTTCCGCACTTCGTGGTAATGTGGGCGCTCTGGTTAGAGTCTGATCCTTGCTGGGTTCCTCACCCTTCTGTGAGGTGGGCCCTCTTCTGTGAGGTCACTCCTGCCTAGCTGGCACACGGCTCCTTGGCGACGTGGGTCCTCTCCTGGCAGTTGGTGCCTGCTGGGAGACTCCTCCCCTTGGTGATTAGCCCACATTGGTCTCAGACAATAATTTCTGGGCTCCCCAAACTTTCTGATGTGCGCCCAGTGGTGCGAGGACACTCCTGCCAGGTTCCGATCCCAATGGGGATGTGGGTCTTCTGCTCTGAGGTCCCATGTGCTGGGTTGCTCACAGTTTCATGATGTGGGCCCTCTGCTGTGAGTTCACTCAGGCCTGGATCCCATAGCCTCCTTGCACTCTGTCGCCTGCTTGGAGGTTCCAACTAATGGATTCCTCACATTTTTTATTCTATGGACCCTCTGTTGTGAAGCTACTTCTGCCTGCCTCACTCCCAACCCCTTGGTGATGTGGGCCCTCTGGTTAGAATATCCCATAGCCTCGGTGCTCTGGGCTGCCTGCTCGGAGTTGCCAACCGCTGGATTCCTCACCATTTTTATTGTATGGGCCCTCTACTGTGCGGCTACTCCTGCCTGCCTCACTCCCAGCCGCTTGGTGATGTGGTTCCTCTGGTTTGAGTCCACATGTGTTGGTGATGTGGTTCCTCTGGTTTGAGTCCTCATGTGCTGGTTTCCTCACCTTTCGATGGTGTGGCCCCACTGGTGTGAAGAAACTCCTGCCTGTTTCCCGTCCCCTTGGTGTTGTGGGCCCTCTGGTGAGAGTCTGTGGCTGGATGGGTTCCTCACCCTTGTGTGAGGTGGGCCCTCTGCTGTGAGGTCACTCCTGCCTGGCTCGCGTACGTCGCCTGGGCGACGTGGGCCCTCTGGTGGCAGTTGGAGCCGGCTGGTAGCCTTCTCCCCTCGGTGATGAGAGCCCTCTGGCGTCAGGTCCTAAATTCTGGGCTCCCCACATTTTCGGATTTGAGCCCAGTGGTGCGAGGACACTCCTACGAGGTTCCCATCCCCATGGGGCTGTGGGCTTTATGCTCTGAGGTCCCAACGGCAGAGTTGCTCACACTTTCATGTTGTGGGCCCTCTGGTGTCAGTTCACTCAGACCTGGAACCCATAGCCTCCGTGCTCTGGGTCGCCTGCTTGGAGGTTCCAACTGATGGATTCCTCACATTTTTATTCTATGGGTCCTCTGTTGTGATGCAACTTCTGCCTGCCTCACCCCCATCACCTTGGTGATGTGGTCCCTCTAGTGAGAGTCTGACCGTGGCTGGGATCCTCACCCTTCGGTGAGGTGGGCCCTCTTCTGTGAGGTCTCTCCTGCCTAGCTGGCACACGTCTCCTTGGTGATGAGGGCCCTCTGGTGGCAGTTGAAGCCTACTGGGCACCACCTGCCCTGGGTGATGAGGGCCCTCTGGGGTCAGGCCCTAACTGCTGGGTTCCCCAAGTTTTCTGATGGGCATCCAGTGTTGCGAGGATACTCCTGCCAGGGTCCCACCCCCATTGGGATGTGGGTCTTCTGCTCTGAGGTCCCAACGTCTGGGTTGCTCACAGTTTCATGATGTGGGCCCCCTGGTGTGAATTCACTCCGACCCGGATCCCATAGCCTTGCTGCTCTTGGGCATGTGCTGGGAGGTTCAAACTGCTGGATTCCTTATCTTTTTAATTCTATGGGCCCTCTCTTGTGAGGATACTCCTGCGTGCCTCACTCTCAGCCACTTGGTGATGTGGGTCCTCTGGTTGGAGGCCACATGTGCTGGCTTCCCCACCTTACGCTGGTGTGGCCCCACTCGAATGAGGACACTCCTGCCTGGTTCTGAAACTCGTGGTAATGTGGGCCCTCTGATGAGAGTCTGATCCTGGCTGGGTTCCTCACCCTTCTGTGAGGTGGGCCCTCTTCTGTGAGGTCAATCCTGCCTAGCTGGCACACGTCTCCTTGGCAACGTGGGCCTTCTCCTGGCAGTTGGTGCCTGCTGGGAGCCTCCTCCCCTTGGTGATTAGCACCCTCTTGCCTCAGGCAATAATTTGTGGGCTCCCCACACTTTCTGATATGCGCCCAGTGGTGCGAGGACACTCCTGCCAGGTTCAGATCCCCATGGGGATGTGGGCCTTCTTCTCTGAGGTCCCATGTGCTGGGTTGCTCACTGTTTCATGATGTGGGCCCTCTGGTGAGAGTCTGTGGCTGGATGGGTTCTTCACCCTTCTTTGAGGTGGGCCCTCTGCTGTGAGGTCACTCCTGCCTGGCTCGCGTACATTGCCTGGGAGACGTGGGCCCTCTGGTGGCATTTGGGGCCGGCTGGTAGCCTTCTCCCCTCGGTGATGAGAGCCCTCTGGGGTCTGGCCCTAAATTCTGGGCTCCCCACATTTTCTGATTTGCGCCCAGTGGTGCGAGGACACTCCTGCCAGGTTCCCATCCCCATGGGGCTGTGGGCCTTATGCTCTGACGTCCCAACAGCTGTGTTACTCACAGTTTCATGTTGTGGGCCCTCTGGTGTGAGCTCATTCAGGCCTGGATCCCATAGCCTCTGTGCTCTGGGTTGCCTGCTTGGAGGTTCCAACTGATGGATTCCTCACATTACTTATTCTATGGACCCTCTGTTGAGAAGCTACTTCTGCCTGCCTCACTCCCATCCCCTTGGTGATGTGGGCCCTCTGGTGAGTCTGACCGTGGCTGGGATCCTCACCCTTCTGTGAGGTGGGCCCTCTTCTCTGAGGTCACTCCTGCCTAGCTGGCACACGTCTCCTTGGCGACGTGGGCCCTCTGGTGGCAGTTGGAGCCTGCTGGGCGCCTCCTCCCCTGGGTGATGAGGGCCCTCTGGGGTCAGGCCCTAACTGCTGGGTTCCCCAAGTTTTCTGATGGGCACCCAGTGTTGCGTGGATACTCGTGGCAGGATCCCACCCCCAATGGGTTGTGGGTCTTCTGCTCTGAGGTCTCAATGGCTGGGTTGCTCACAGTTTCATGATGTGGGCCCACTGGTGGGAGTTCACTCCGGCCTGCAACCTATAGCCTGGGTGCTCTGGGCCGCCTGCTGGGAGTTTCCAACTGCTGGTTTCCTCACCATTTTTATTGTATGGGCCCTCTGTTGTGAGGCTACTCCTGCCTGCCTCACTCCCAGCCGCTTCGTGATGTGGTTCCTCTGGTTTGAGTCCACATGTGCTGGTGAAGTGGTTCCTCTGGTTTGAGTCCATATGCGCTGGTTTCCTCAGTTTTCGATGGTGTGGCCCCACTGGTGTGAAGAAACTCCTGCCTGGTACCCGTCCCCTTGGCGTTGTGGGCCCTCTGGTGAGAATATCCCATAGCCTCGGTGCTCTGGGCTGCCTGCTCGGAGTTTCCAACTGCTGGATTCCTCACCATTTTTATTGTATGGGCCCTCTGTTGTGAGGCTACTCCTGCCTGCCTCACTCCCAGCCGCTTGGTGATGAGGTTCCTCTGGATTGAGTCCACAGGTGTTGGTGATGTGGTTCCTCTGGTTTGAGTCCACATGTGCTGATTTCCTCACCTTTCGATGGTGTGGCCCTACTGGTGTGAAGAAACTCCTGCCTGGTTCCCGTCCCCTTGGTGTTGTGGGCCCTCTGGTGAGATTCTGTGGCTGGATGGGTTCCTCACCCTTCTGTGAGGTGGGCCCTCTGCTGTGAGGTCACTCCTGCCTGGCTCATGTACGTCGCCTGGGCGACGTGGGGCCTCTGGTGGCAGTTGGAGCCGGCTGGTAGCCTTCTCCCCTCGGTGATGAGAGCCCTCTGGCATCAGGCCCTAAATTCTGGACTCCCCACATTTTCTGAATTGCACCCAGTGGTGCGAGGACACTCCTGCCAGGTTCCCATCCCCATGGGGCTGTGGGACTTATACTCTGAGGTCCCAACGGCTGGGTTGCTCACATTTTCATGTTGTGGGCCCTCTGGTGTGAGTTCACTCAGGCCTGGATCCCATAGCCTCCGTGCTCTGGGTCGCCTGCTTGGAGGTTCCAACTGATGGATTCCTCACATTTTTTATTCTATGTACCCTCTGTTGTGAAGGTACTTCTGCCTGCCTCACTCCCAACCCCTTGTTGATGTGGGCCCTCTGGTGAGAGTCTGACCATGGCTGGGATCCTCACCCTTCTGTGAGGTGGGCCCTCTTCTGTGAGGTCACTCCTGCCTAGCTGGCACACGTCTCCTTGGCGACATGGGCCCTCTGGTGGCAGTTGGAGCCTGCTGGGCACCTCTTCCCCTGGGTGATGAGGGCCCTCTGGGGTCAGGCCCTAGCTGCTTGGTTCCCCAAGTTTTCTGATGGGCTCCCAATGTTGCGAGGATACTCCTGACAGGGTCCCACCCTCATTGGGATGTGGGTCTTCTGCTCTGAGGTCCCAACGGCTGGGTTGCTCACAGTTTCATGATGTGAGCCCACTGGTGTGAGTTCACTCCAGCCTGGATCCCATAGCCTTGCTGCTCTGGGCCATGTGCTGGGAGGTTCCAACTGCTGGATTCCTTATCTTTTTTATTCTATGGGCCCTCTCTTGTGAGGATACTCCTGCCTGCCTCACTCTCAGCCACTTGGTGATGTGGGTCCTCTGGTTTGAGGCCACATGTGCTGGGTTCCTCACCTTACGCTGGTGTGGCCCCCTGGAGTGGTGAAACTGCTGTCGGGTTCCGAACCTCGTGGTAATGTGGGCCCTCTGGTAAGAGTCTGATCCTGGCTGGGTTCCTCACCCTTCTGTGAGGTGGGCCCTCTTCTCTGAGGTCATTCCTGCCTAGTTGGCACATGTCTCCTTGGTGACGTGGGCCCTTTCCCGGCAGTTGGTGCCTGCTGGGAGCCTCCTCCCCATGGTGATTAGCGCCCTCTGGCCTCAGGCAATAATTTCTGGGCTCCCCACACTTTCTGATGTGCGCCCAGTGGTGCGAGGACACTCCTGCCAAGTTCCGATCCCCATGGGGATGTGGGCCTTCTGCTCTGAGGTCCCATGTGTTGGGTTGCTCACAGTTTCATGATGTGGGCCCTCTGGTGTGAGTTCACTCTGGCCTTCATCCCATAGCCTCGGTGTTCTGGGCCGCCTGCTGGGAGTTTCCAACTGCTGGATTCCTCACCATTTTTATTGTATGGGCCCTCTGTTGTGAGGCTATTCCTGCCAGCCTCACTCCCAGCCGCTTGGTGATGTGGGTCCTCTGGTTTGAGGCCACATGTGCAGGGTTCCTCACCTTACGCTGGTGTTGCCCCACTGGAATAAGGACACTCCTGTCTGGTTCCGAACCTCATGGTAATGTGGTCCCTCTGCTGAGAGTCTGATCCTGGCTGGGTTCCTCAAGCTATTGTGAGTTGGGCCCTCTTCTATAGGGTCACTCCTGCCTAGCTGGCACACGTCTCCTTGGCGACGTGGGGCCTCTCCTGGAAGTTGGTGCCTGCTGGGAGCCTCCGCCCCTTGGTGATGAGCGCCCTCTGGCCTCAGGCAATAACTTTAGGGCTCCCCACACTTTGTGATGTGTGCCCAGTGGTGCGAGGACACTCCTGCCAGGTTCCCATCCCCATGGGGATGTGGGCCCTCTGCTCTGAGTTCCCATGTGCTGGGTTGCTCACAGTTTCATGATGTGGGCCCACTGGTGTGAGTTCACTCCGGCCTGGATCCCATAGCCTTGCTGCTCTGGACCATGTGCTGGGAGGTCCAACTGCTGGATTCCTTATCTTTTTTATTCTATGGGTCCTCTCTTGTGAGGCTACTCCTGCCTGACTCACTCTCAGCCACTTGGTGATGTGGGGCCTCTGGTTGGAGGCCACATGTGCTGGGTACCTCTCCATACGCTGGTGTGGCCCCACTGGAGTGAGGACACTCCTGCCTGGTTCCGAACCTCGTGGTAATGTGGGTCCTATGGTGAGAGTCTAATCCTGGCTGGGTTCCTCACCCTTCTGTGAGTTGGGACCTCTTCTGTGAGGTCACTCCTGCCTAGCTGGCACACGTCTCCTTGTCGACGTGGGCCCTCTCCTGGCAGTTGGAGCCTGCTGGGCGCCTGCTCCCCTGGCTTATGAGGGCCCTCCTGGGTCAGGCGCTAACTGCTGGGTTCCCCAAGTTTTCTGATGGGCACCCAGTGTTGCGAGGATACTCCTGCCAAGGTCCCACCCCCATTGGAATGTGGGTCCTCTGCTCTGAAGTCCCAACAGCTGGGTTGCTCACAGTTTCATGACGTGGGCCCACTGGTGTGAGTTCACTCCAGCCTGGATCACATAGCCTTGCTGTTCTGGGCCATGTGCTGGGAGTTTCCAACTGCTGGATTCCTTATCTTTTTTATTCTATGTGTTCTTTTTTGTGAGACTACTCCTGCCTGCCTCACTCTCAGCCACTTGGTGATGTGGGTCTTCTGGTTTGAGGCCACATGTGCTGGGTTCCTCACTTTACGCTGGTGTGGCCCCACTGGAGTGAGGACACTCCTGCCTGGTTCTGAACCTTGTGGTAATGTGGGCCCTCTGGTGAGAGTCTGATCCTGGCTGGGTTCCTCACTCTCTGTGAGGTGGGCCCTCTTCTGTGAGGTCACTCCTGCCTAGCTGGCACACGGCTCCTTGGTGACGTGGGCCCTCTCCTTGCAGTTGGTGCCTGCTGGGAGCCTCCTCCCCTTGGTGATTAGCGCCCATTGGCCTCAGACAGTAATTTCTGGGCTCCCCACACTTTCTGATGTGTGCCCAGTGGTGCGAGGACACTCCTGCCAGGTACCGATCCCAATGGGGATTTGAGCCTTCTGCTCTGAGGTCCAATGTGCCTGGTTGCTCACAGTTTCATGATGTGGGCCCTCTGGTGTGAGTTCACTCCGGCCTGCATCCCATAGCCTCGGTGCACTGGGACGCCTGCTGGAGTTGCCAACTGCTGGATTCCTCATCATTTTTATTGTATGGGCCCTCTGTTGTGAGGCTACTCCTGCCTGCCTCACTCCCAGCCACTTGGTGATGTATTTCCTCTGGTTTGAGTCCACATGTGCTGGTTTCCTCACCTTTCGATGGTGTGGCCCCACTGGTGTATAGAAACTCCTGCCTGGTTCCCGTCCCCTTGGTGTTGTGGGCCCTCTGGTGAGTCTGTAGCTGGATGGGTTCCTCACCCTTCTGTGAGGTGGGCCCTCTGCTGTGAGGTCACTCCTGCCTGGCTCGCGTACGTCGCCTGGGAGACGTGGGCCCTCTGGTGGCAGTTGGACCCGGCTGGTAGCCTTCTCCCCTCGGTGATGAGAGCCATCTGGCGTCAGACCCTCAATTCTGGGCTCCCCACATTTTCTGATTTGTGCCCAGTGGTGTGAGGACACTCCTGCCAGGTTCCCATCCCCATGGGGCTGTGGGCCTTATGCTCTGCGGTTCCAACGGCTGGGTTGCTCACATTTTCATGTTGTGGGCCCTCTGGTGTGAGTTCACTCACGCTTGCATCCCATAGCCTCCGTGCTCTCAGTCGCCTGCTTGGAGGTTCCAACTGATGGATTCCTCACATTTTTTATTCTATGGACCCTCTGTTGTGAAGCGACTTCTGCCTGCCTCACTCCCATCCCCTTGGTGATGTGGGCCCTCTGGTGAGTGTCTGACCGTGGCTGGGACCCTCACCCTTCTGTGAGGTGGGCCCTCTTTTGTGAGGTCACTCATGCCTAGCTGGCACACGTCTCCTTGGTGACGTGGGCCCTCTGGTGGCAGTTGGAGCCTGCTGGACGCCTCCTCCCCTGGGTGATGAGGGCCCTCTGCGGTCAGGCCCTAACTGCTGGGTTCCCCAATTTTCTGATGGGCACCTAGTGTTGCGAGGATACTGCTGCCAGGGTCCCACCCCCATTGGGATGTGGGTCTTCTGCTCTGAGTTCGCAGCAGCTGGGCTTGCTCATAGTTTCATGATGTGGGCCCACTGGTGTGAGTTCACGCCGGCCTGTATCCCATAGCCTTGCTGCTCTGGGCCATGTGTTGGGAGTTTCCAACTGCTGGATTCCTTATCGTTTTTATTCTATGGGCCCACTCTTGTGAGGCTATTCCTGCCTGCCTCACTCTCAGCCACTTGGTGATGTGGGTCCTCTGGTTGGAGGCCACATGTGCTGGGTTCCTCACCTTACGCTGGTGTGGCCCCACTGAAGTGAGGACACTCCTGCCTGGTTCCGCACTTCGTGGTAATGTGGGCGCTCTGGTTAGAGTCTGATCCTTGCTGGGTTCCTCACCCTTCTGTGAGGTGGGCCCTCTTCTGTGAGGTCACTCCTGCCTAGCTGGCACACGGCTCCTTGGCGACATGGGCCCTCTCCTGGCAGTTGGTGCCTGCTGGGAGACTCCTCCCCTTGGTGATTAGCCCACATTGGTCTCAGACAATAATTTCTGGGCTCCCCAAACTTTCTGATGTGCGCCCAGTGGTGCGAGGACACTCCTGCCAGGTTCCGATCCCAATGGGGATGTGGGTCTTCTGCTCTGAGGTCCCATGTGCTGGGTTGCTCACAGTTTCATGATGTGGGCCCTCTGGTGTGAGTTCACTCCGGCCTGCATCCCATAGCCTCGGTGCTCTGGGCCGCCTGCTGGGAGTTTCCAGCTGCTGGATTCCTCACCATTTTTATTGTATGGGCCCTCTGTTGTGAGTCTACTCCTGGTTCCTCACTCCCAGCCACTTGGTGATGTGGTTCCTCTGATTTGAGTCCCCATGTGTTGGTGATGTGGTTCCTCTGATTTGAGTCCACATGTGCTGGTTTCCTCACCTTTCGAAGGTGTGGCCCCACTGGTGTGAAGAAACTCCTGCCTGGTTCCTGTCCCGTTGGTGTTGTGAGCCCTCCGGTGAGAGTCTGTGGCTTGATGGGTTCCTCTCCCTTCTGTGAGGTGGGCCCTCTGAGGAGAGGTCACTCCTGCCTGGCTCGCGTACATCGCCTGGCGACGTGGGCCCTCTGGTGGCAGTTGGAGCCGGCTGGTGGACTTCTCCCCTTGGTGATGAGAGCCCTCTGGCGTCAGGCCCTAAATTCTGGGCTCCCCACATTTTCTGATTTGCGCCCAGTGGTGCGAGGACACTCCTGCCAGGTTTCCATCCACATGGGGCTGTGGGCCTTATGCTCTGTGGTCCCAACGGCTCGGTTACTCACAGTTTCATGTTGTGGGCTCTCTAGTGAGAGTTCACTCCGGCCTGCATCCCATAGGCTCGGTGCTCTGGGCCGCCTGCTGGGAGTTTCCAACTGCTGGATTCCTCACCATTTTTATTGTATGGGCCCTCTCTTTTGAGGCTACTCCTGCCTGCCTCACTCCCAGCCGCTTTGTGATGTGCTTCCTCTGGTTTGAGTCCACATGTGCTTGTTTCCTCACCTTTCGATGGTGTGGCCCCACTGGTGTGAAGAAACTCCTGCCTGGTTCCCGTCCCCTTGGTGTTGTGGGCCCTCTGGTGAGAGTCTGTGGCTGAATGGGTTCCTCACCCATCTGTGAGGTGGGCCCTCCGCTGTGAGATCACTCCAGCCTTGCTCGCGTACGTCGCCTGGGCGATGTGGGCCCTCTGGTGGCAGTTGGAGCCGGCTGATAGCCTTCTCCCCTTGGTGATGAGAGCCCTCTGGCGTCAGGCCCTAAATTCTGGGCTCCCCACATTTTCTGATTTGCGTCCAGTGGTGCGAGGACACTCCTGCCAGGTTCCCATCCCCATGGGGCTGTGGGCCTTATGCTCTGAGGTCCCTACGGCTGGGTTGCTCACATTTTCATGTTGTGGGCCCTCCGCTGTGAGTTCACTCAGGCCTGGATCCCATAGCCTCCTTGCACTCTGTCGCCTGCTTGGAGGTTCCAACTAATGGATTCCTCACATTTTTTATTCTATGGACCCTCTGTTGTGAAGCTACTTCTGCCTGCCTCACTCCCAACCCCTTGGTGATGTGGGCCCTCTGGTTAGAATATCCCATAGCCTCGGTGCTCTGGGCTGCCTGCTCGGAGTTTCCAACTGCTGGATTCCTCACCATTTTTATTGTATGGGCCCTCTGTTGTGAGGCTACTCCTGCCTGCCTCACTCTCAGCCACTTGGTGATGTGGGTCCTCTGGTTGGAGGCCAGATGTGCTGGCTTCCCCACCTTACGCTGGTGTGGCCCCCTCGAAAGAGGACACTCCTGCCTGGTTCTGAAACTCGTGGTAATGTGGGCCCTCTGATGAGAGTCTGATCCTGGCTGGGTTCCTCACCCTTCTGTGAGGTGGGCCCTCTTCTGTGAGGTCAATCCTGCCTAGCTGGCACACGTCTCCTTGGCAACGTGGGCCTTCTCCTGGCAGTTGGTGCCTGCGGGGAGCCTCCTCCCCTTGGTGATTAGCACCCTCTTGCCTCAGGCAATAACTTGTGGGCTCCCCACACTTTCTGATATGCGCCCAGTGGTGCGAGGACACTCCTGCCAGGTTCAGATCCCCATGGGGATGTGGGCCTTCTTCTCTGAGGTCCCATGTGCTGGGTTGCTCACTGTTTCATGATGTGGGCCCTCTGGTGAGAGTCTGTGGCTCGATGGGTTCTTCACCCTTCTTTGAGGTGGGCCCTCTGCTGTGAGGTCACTCCTGCCTGGCTCACGTACATTGCCTGGGAGACGTGGGCCCTCTGGTGGCAGTTGGAGCCGGCTGGTAGCCTTCTCCCCTCGGCGATTAGAGCCCTCTGGGGTCTGGCCCTAAATTCTGGGCTCCCCACATTTTCTGATTTGCACCCAGTGGTGCGAGGACACTCCTGCCAGGTTCCCATCCCCATGGGGCTGTGGGCCTTATGCTCTGACGTCCCAACAGCTGTGTTACTCACAGTTTCATGTTGTGGGCCCTCTGGTGTGAGCTCATTCAGGCCTGGATCCCATAGCCTCCGTGCTCTGGGTTGCCTGCTTGGAGGTTCCAACTGATGGATTCCTCACATTACTTATTCTATGGACCCTCTGTTGAGAAGCTACTTCTGCCTGCCTCACTCCCATCCCCTTGGTGATGTGGGCCCTCTGGTGAGTCTGACCGTGGCTGGGATCCTCACCCTTCTGTGAGGTGGGCCCTCTTCTCTGAGGTCACTCCTGCCTAGCTGGCACACGTCTCCTTGGCGACGTGGGCCCTCTGGTGGCAGTTGGAGCCTGCTGGGCGCCTCCTCCCCTGGGTGATGAGGGCCCTCTGGGGTCAGGCCCTAACTGCTGGGTTCCCCAAGTTTTCTGATGGGCACCCAGTGTTGCGTGGATACTCGTGGCAGGATCCCACCCCCATTGGGTTGTGGGTCTTCTGCTCTGAGGTCTCAATGGCTGGGTTGCTCACAGTTTCATGATGTGGGCCCACTGGTGGGAGTTCACTCCGGCCTGCAACCTATAGCCTGGGTGCTCTGGGCCGCCTGCTGGGAGTTTCCAACTGCTGGTTTCCTCACCATTTTTATTGTATGGGCCCTCTGTTGTGAGGCTACTCCTGCCTGCCTCACTCCCAGCCGCTTCGTGATGTGGTTCCTCTGGTTTGAGTCCACATGTGCTGGTGATGTGGTTCCTCTGGTTTGAGTCCATATGCGCTGGTTTCCTCAGTTTTCGATGGTGTGGCCCCACTGGTGTGAAGAAACTCCTGCCTGGTACCCGTCCCCTTGGCGTTGTGGGCCCTCTGGTGAGAATATCCCATAGCCTCGGTGCTCTGGGCTGCCTGCTCGGAGTTGCCAACTGCTGGATTCCTCACCATTTTTATTGTATGGGCCCTCTGTTGTGAGGCTACTCCTGCCTGCCTCACTCCCAGCCGCTTGGTGATGAGGTTCCGCTGGTTTGAGTCCACAGGTGTTGGTGATGTGGTTCCTCTGGTTTGAGTCCACATGTGCTGATTTCCTCACCTTTCGATGGTGTGGCCCTACTGGTGTGAAGAAACTCCTGCCTGGTTCCCGTCCCCTTGGTGTTGTGGGCCCTCTGGTGAGATTCTGTGGCTGGATGGGTTCCTCACCCTTCTGTGAGGTGGGCCCTCTGCTGTGAGGTCACTCCTCCCTGGCTCATGTACGTCGCCTGGGCGACGTGGGGCCTCTGGTGGCAGTTGGAGCCGGCTGGTAGCCTTCTCCCCTCGGTGATGAGAGCCCTCTGGCATCAGGCCCTAAATTCTGGACTCCCCACATTTTCTGAATTGCACCCAGTGGTGCGAGGACACTCCTGCCAGGTTCCCATCCCCATGGGGCTGTGGGACTTATACTCTGAGGTCCCAACGGCTGGGTTGCTCACATTTTCATGTTGTGGGCCCTCTGGTGTGAGTTCACTCAGGCCTGGATCCCATAGCCTCCGTGCTCTGGGTCGCCTGCTTGGAGGTTCCAACTGATGGATTCCTCACATTTTTTATTCTATGTACCCTCTGTTGTGAAGGTACTTCTGCCTGCCTCACTCCCAACCCCTTGTTGATGTGGGCCCTCTGGTGAGAGTCTGACCATGGCTGGGATCCTCACCCTTCTGTGAGGTGGGCCCTCTACTGTGAGGTCACTCCTGCCTAGCTGGCACACGTCTCCTTGGCGACATGGGCCCTCTGGTGGCAGTTGGAGCCTGCTGGGCACCTCTTCCCCTGGGTGATGAGGGCCCTCTGGGGTCAGGCCCTAACTGCTTGGTTCCCCAAGTTTTCTGATGGGCTCCCAATGTTGCGAGGATACTCCTGACAGGGTCCCACCCTCATTGGGATGTGGGTCTTCAGCTCTGAGGTCCCAACGGCTGGGTTGCTCACAGTTTCATGATGTGAGCCCACTGGTGTGAGTTCACTTCGGCCTGGATCCCATAGCCTTGCTGCTCTGGGCCATGTGCTGGGAGGTTCCAACTGCTGGATTCCTTATCTTTTTTATTCTATGGGCCCTCTCTTGTGAGGATACTCCTGCCTGCCTCACTCTCAGCCACTTGGTGATGTGGGTCCTCTGGTTTGAGGCCACATGTGCTGGGTTCCTCACCTTACGCTGGTGTGGCCCCCTGGAGTGGTGAAACTGCTGTCGGGTTCCGAACCTCATGGTAATGTGGTCCCTCTGCTGAGAGTCTGATCCTGGCTGGATTCCTCAAGCTATTGTGAGTTGGGCCCTCTTCTATAGGGTCACTCCTGCCTAGCTGGCACACGTCTCCTTGGCGACGTGGGGCCTCTCCTGGAAGTTGGTGCCTGCTGGGAGCCTCCGCCCCTTGGTGATGAGCGCCCTCTGGCCTCAGGCAATAACTTTAGGGCTCCACACACTTTGTGATGTGTGCCCAGTGGTGCGAGGACACTCCTGCCAGGTTCCCATCCCCATGGGGATGTGGGCCCTCTGCTCTGAGTTCCCATGTGCTGGGTTGCTCACAGTTTCATGATGTGGGCCCACTGGTGTGAGTTCACTCCGGCCTGGATCCCATAGCCTTGCTGCTCTGGACCATGTGCTGGGAGGTCCAACTGCTGGATTCCTTATCTTTTTTATTCTATGGGCCCTCTCTTGTGAGGCTACTCCTGCCTGACTCACTCTCAGCCACTTGGTGATGTGGGGCCTCTGGTTGGAGGCCACATGTGCTGGGTACCTCTCCATACGCTGGTGTGGCCCCACTGGAGTGAGGACACTCCTGCCTGGTTCCGAACCTCGTGGTAATGTGGGTCCTATGGTGAGAGTCTAATCCTGGCTGGGTTCCTCACCCTTCTGTGAGTTGGGACCTCTTCTGTGAGGTCACTCCTGCCTAGCTGGCACACGTCTCCTTGTCGACGTGGGCCCTCTCCTGGCAGTTGGAGCCTGCTGGGCGCCTGCTCCCCTGGGTTATGAGGGCCCTCCTGGGTCAGGCGCTAACTGCTGGGTTCCCCAAGTTTTCTGATGGGCACCCAGTGTTGCGAGGATACTCCTGCCAAGGTCCCACCCCCATTGGAATGTGGGTCCTCTGCTCTGAAGTCCCAACAGCTGGGTTGCTCACAGTTTCATGACGTGGGCCCACTGGTGTGAGTTCACTCCAGCCTGGATCCCATAGCCTTGCTGTTCTGGGCCATGTGCTGGGAGTTTCCAACTGCTGGATTCCTTATCTTTTTTATTCTATGTGTTCTTTTTTGTGAGACTACTCCTGCCTGCCTCACTCTCAGCCACTTGGTGATGTGGGTCTTCTGGTTTGAGGCCACATGTGCTGGGTTCCTCACTTTACGCTGGTGTGGCCCCACTGGAGTGAGGACACTCCTGCCTGGTTCTGAACCTTGTGGTAATGTGGGCCCTCTGGTGAGAGTCTGATCCTGGCTGGGTTCCTCACTCTCTGTGAGGTGGGCCCTCTTCTGTGAGGTCACTCCTGCCTAGCTGGCACACGGCTCCTTGGTGACGTGGGCCCTCTCCTGGCAGTTGGTGCCTGCTGGGAGCCTCCTCCCCTTGGTGATTAGCGCCCATTGGCCTCAGACAATAATTTCTGGGCTCCCCACACTTTCTGATGTGTGCCCAGTGGTGCGAGGACACTCCTGCCAGGTTCCAATCCCAATGGGGATTTGAGCCTTCTGCTCTGAGGTCCAATGTGCCTGGTTGCTCACAGTTTCATGATGTGGGCCCTCTGGTGTGAGTTCACTCCGGCCTGCATCCCATAGCCTCGGTGCACTGGGACGCCTGCTGGAGTTGCCAACTGCTGGATTCCTCATCATTTTTATTGTATGGGCCCTCTGTTGTGAGGCTACTCCTGCCTGCCTCACTCCCAGCCACTTGGTGATGTAGTTCCTCTGGTTTGAGTCCACATGTGTTGGTTTCCTCACCTTTCGATGGTGTGGCCCCACTGGTGTATAGAAACTCCTGCCTGGTTCCCGTCCCCTTGGTGTTGTGGGCCCTCTGGTGAGTCTGTAGCTGGATGGGTTCCTCACCCTTCTGTGAGGTGGGCCCTCTGCTGTGAGTTCACTCCTGCCCGGCTCACGTACGTCGCCTGGGAGACGTGGGCCCTCTGGTGGCAGTTGGACCCGGCTGGTAGCCTTCTCCCCTCGGTGATGAGAGCCATCTGGCGTCAGACCCTCAATTCTGGGCTCCCCACATTTTCTGATTTGTGCCCAGTGGTGTGAGGACACTCCTGCCAGGTTCCCATCCCCATGGGGCTGTGGGCCTTATGCTCTGCGGTTCCAACGGCTGGGTTGCTCACAGATTCATGTTGTGGGCCCGCTGGTGTGAGTTCACTCCAGCCTGCATCCCATAGCCTCGGTGCTCTGGGCCATCTGCTCGGAGTTTCCAACTGCTGGATTCCTCACCATTTTTATTGTATGGGCCCTCTGTTGTGAGACTACTCCTGCCTGCCTCACTCCCAGCCACTTGGTGATGTGGTTCCTCTGTTTTGAGTCCACATGTGTTGGTGATGTGGTTCCTCTGGTTTGAGTCCACATGTGCTGGTCTCCTCACCTTTCGGTGGTGTGGACCTACTGCTGTGAAGAAACTCCTGCCTGGTTCCCATCCCCTTGGTGTTTTGGGCCCTCTGGTGAGAGAGTGTGGCTGGATGGGTTCCTCACCCTTCTGTGAGGTGGGCCCTCTGCTGTGAGGTCACTCCTGCCTAGCTGGCACACGTTTCCTTGGTGACGTGGGCCCTCTGGTGGCAGTTGGAGCCTGCTGGACGCCTCCTCCCCTGGGTGATGAGGGTCCTCTGGGGTGAGGCCCTAACTGCTGGGTTCCCCATGTTTTCTGATGGGAAACCAGTGTTGCGAGGATACTCCTGACAGGGTCCCACCCCCATTGGGATGTGGGTCTTCTGCTCTGAGATCCCAATGGCTGGGTTGCTCACAGTTTCATGATGTGGGCCCACTGGTGTGAGTTCACTCCGGCCTGGAACCCATAGCCTTGCTGCTCTGCGCCATGTGCTGGGAGGTTCCAACTGCTGAATTCCTTATCTTTTTTATTCTATGGGCCCTCTCGTGTGAGGCTACTCCTGCCTGCCTAACTCTCAGCCACTTGGTGATGTGGGTCCTCTGGTTGGAGGCCACATGTGCTGGGTTCCTCACCTTATGCTGATGTGGACCCACTGGAGTGAGGACACTCCTGCCTGGTTCCGTACCTCATGGTAATGTGGGCCCTCTGGTGAGAGTCTGATCCTGGCTGGGTTCCTCACCCGTCTGTCAGGTGGGCACTCTTCTGTGAGGTCACTCCTGACTAGCTGGTACACATCTCCTTGGCGACGTGGGCCCTCTCCTGGGAGTTGGTGCATGCTGGGAGCCTCCTGCCCTTGGTGATTAGCGCCCTCTGGCCTCAGGCAATAATTTCTGGGTGCCTCACACTTTCTAATGTGCACCTAGTGGTGCGAGGAAACTCCTGCCAGGTTCCCGTCCCCATGGGGCTGTGGGTCTTATGCCCTGTGGTCCCATGAGTTGTGTTGCTCACAGTTTCATGATGTGGGCCCTCTGGTGAGAGTCTGTGGCTGGATGGGTTCCTCACCCTTCTGTGAGGTGGGCCCTCTGCTGTGAGGTCACTACTGCCTGCTCGCGTACGTTGCCTGGGAGACGTGGGCCCTCTGGTGGCAGTTGGAGCCGGCTGGTAACCTTCTCCCCTCGGTGATGAGAGCCCTCTGGCGTCAGGCCCTAAATTCTGGGCTCCCCACATTCTCTGATTTGCGCCCAGTGGTGTGAGGACACTCCTGCCAGGTTCCCATCCCCATGGGGCTATGGGCCTTATGCTCTGTGGTTCCAACGGCTGGGTTGCTCACATTTTCATGTTGTGGGCCCTCTGGTGTGAGTTCACTCACGCTTGCATCCCATAGCCTCCGTGCTCTCAGTCGCCTGCTTGGAGGTTCCAACTGATGGATTCCTCACATTTTTTATTCTATGGACCCTCTGTTGTGAAGCGACTTCTGCCTGCCTCACTCCCATCCCCTTGGTGATGTGGGCCCTCTGGTGAGTGTCTGACCGTGGCTGGGACCCTCACCCTTCTGTGAGGTGGGCCCTCTTTTGTGAGGTCACTCATGCCTAGCTGGCACACGTCTCCTTGGCGACGTGGGCCCTCTGGTGGCAGTTGGAGCCTGCTGGACGCCTCCTCCCCTGGGTGATGAGGGCCCTCTGCGGTCAGACCCTAACTGCTGGGTTCCCCAATTTTCTGATGGGCACCTAGTGTTGCGAGGATACTGCTGCCAGGGTCCCACCCCCATTGGGATGTGGGTCTTCTGCTCTGAGTTCGCAGCAGCTGGGCTTGCTCATAGTTTCATGATGTGGGCCCACTGGTGTGAGTTCACGCCCGCCTGTATCCCATAGCCTTGCTGCTCTGGGCCATGTGTTGGGAGTATCCAACTGCTGGATTCCTTATCGTTTTTATTCTATGGGCCCACTCTTGTGAGGCTATTCCTGCCTGCCTCACTCTCAGCCACTTGGTGATGTGGGTCCTCTGGTTGGAGGCCACATGTGCTGGGTTCCTCACCTTACGCTGGTGTGGCCCCACTGAAGTGAGGACACTCCTGCCTGGTTCCGCACTTCGTGGTAATGTGGGCGCTCTGGTTAGAGTCTGATCCTTGCTGGGTTCCTCACCTTTCTGTGAGGTGGGCCCTCTTCTGTGAGGTCACTCCTGCCTAGCTGGCACACGGCTCCTTGGCGACGTGGGCCCTCTCCTGGCAGTTGCTGCCTGCTGGGAGACTCCTCCCCTTGGTGATTAGCCCACATTGGTCTCAGACAATAATTTCTGGGCTCCCCAAACTTTCTGATGTGCGCCCAGTGGTGCGAGGACACTCCTGCCAGGTTCCGATCCCAATGGGGATGTGGGTCTTCTGCTCTGAGGTCCCATGTGCTGGGTTGCTCACAGTTTCATGATGTGGGCCCTCTGGTGTGAGTTCACTCCGGCCTGCATCCCATAGCCTCGGTGCTCTGGGCCGCCTGCTGGGAGTTTCCAGCTGCTGGATTCCTCACCATTTTTATTGTATGGGCCCTCTGTTGTGAGTCTACTCCTGGTTCCTCACTCCCAGCCACTTGGTGATGTGGTTCCTCTGATTTGAGTCCCCATGTGTTGGTGATGTGGTTCCTCTGATTTGAGTCCACATGTGCTGGTTTCCTCACCTTTCGAAGGTGTGGCCCCACTGGTGTGAAGAAACTCCTGCCTGGTTCCTGTCCCGTTGGTGTTGTGGGCCCTCCGGTGAGAGTCTGTGGCTTGATGGGTTCCTCACCCTTCTGTGAGGTGGGCCCTCTGATGAGAGGTCACTCCTGCCTGGCTCGCGTACATCGCCTGGCGACGTGGGCCCTCTGGTGGCAGTTGGAGCCGGCTGGTGGACTTCTCCCCTTGGTGATGAGAGCCCTCTGGCGTCAGGCCCTAAATTCTGGGCTCCCCACATTTTCTGATTTGCGCCCAGTGGTGCGAGGACACTCCTGCCAGGTTTCCATCCACATGGGGCTGTGGGCCTTATGCTCTGTGGTCCCAACGGCTCGGTTACTCACAGTTTCATGTTGTGGGCTCTCTAGTGAGAGTTCACTCCGGCCTGCATCCCATAGGCTCGGTGCTCTGGGCCGCCTGCTGGGAGTTTCCAACTGCTGGATTCCTCACCATTTTTATTGTATGGGCCCTCTCTTTTGAGGCTACTCCTGCCTGCCTCACTCCCAGCCGCTTTGTGATGTGCTTCCTCTGGTTTGAGTCCACATGTGCTTGTTTCCTCACCTTTCGATGGTGTGGCCCCACTGGTGTGAAGAAACTCCTGCCTGGTTCCCGTCCCCTTGGTGTTGTGGGCCCTCTGGTGAGAGTCTGTGGCTGAATGGGTTCCTCACCCATCTGTGAGGTGGGCCGTCCGCTGTGAGATCACTCCAGCCTTGCTCGCGTACGTCGCCTGGGCAATGTGGGCCCTCTGGTGGCAGTTGGAGCCGGCTGGTAGCCTTCTCCCCTTGGTGATGAGAGCCCTCTGGCGTCATGCCCTAAATTCTGGGCTCCCCACATTTTCTGATTTGCGTCCAGTGGTGCGAGGACACTCCTGCCAGGTTCCCATCCCCATGGGGCTGTGGGCCTTATGCTCTGAGGTCCCTACGGCTGGGTTGCTCACATTTTCATGTTGTGGGCCCTCTGCTGTGAGTTCACTCAGGCCTGGATCCCATAGCCTCCTTGCACTCTGTCGCCTGCTTGGAGGTTCCAACTAATGGATTCCTCACATTTTTTATTCTATGGACCCTCTGTTGTGAAGCTACTTCTGCCTGCCTCACTCCCAACCCCTTGGTGATGTGGGCCCTCTGGTTAGAATATCCCATAGCCTCGGTGCTCTGGGCTGCCTGCTCGGAGTTTCCAACTGCTGGATTCCTCACCATTTTTATTGTATGGGCCCTCTGTTGTGAGGCTACTCCTGCCTGCCTCACTCCCAGCTGCTTGGTGATGTGGTTCCTCTGGTTTGAGTCCACATGTGCTGGTGATGTGGTTCCTCTGGTTTGAGTCCATATGCGCTGGTTTCCTCAGTTTTCGATGGTGTGGCCCCACTGGTGTGAAGAAACTCCTGCCTGGTACCCGTCCCCTTGGCGTTGTGGGCCCTCTGGAGAGAGTATCCCATAGCCTCGGTGCTCTGGGCTGCCTGCTCGGAGTTGCCAACCGCTGGATTCCTCACCATTTTTATTGTATGGGCCCTCTACTGTGCGGCTACTCCTGCCTGCCTCACTCCCAGCCGCTTGGTGATGTGGTTCCTCTGGTTTGAGTCCACATGTGTTGGTGATGTGGTTCCTCTGGTTTGAGTCCTCATGTGCTGGTTTCCTCACCTTTCGATGGTGTGGCCCCACTGGTGTGAAGAAACTCCTGCCTGTTTCCCGTCCCCTTGGTGTTGTGGGCCCTCTGGTGAGAGTCTGTGGCTGGATGGGTTCCTCACCCTTGTGTGAGGTGGGCCCTCTGCTGTGAGGTCACTCCTGCCTGGCTCGCGTACGTCGCCTGGGCGACGTGGGCCCTCTGGTGGCAGTTGGAGCCGGCTGGTAGCCTTCTCCCCTCGGTGATGAGAGCCCTCTGGCGTCAGGTCCTAAATTCTGGGCTCCCCACATTTTCGGATTTGAGCCCAGTGGTGCGAGGACACTCCTACGAGGTTCCCATCCCCATGGGGCTGTGGGCTTTATGCTCTGAGGTCCCAACGGCAGAGTTGCTCACACTTTCATGTTGTGGGTCCTCTGGTGTCAGTTCACTCAGACCTGGATCCCATAGCCTCCATGCTCTGGGTCGCCTGCTTGGAGGTTCCAACTGATGGATTCCTCACATTTTTATTCTATGGGTCCTCTGTTGTGATGCAACTTCTGCCTGCCTCACCCCCATCCCCTTGGTGATGTGGGCCCTCTAGTGAGAGTCTGACCGTGGCTGGGATCCTCACCCTTCGGTGAGGTGTGCCCTCTTCTGTGAGGTCTCTCCTGCCTAGCTGGCACACGTCTCCTTGGCGACATGGGCCCTCTGGTGGCAGTTGGAGCCTACTGGGCGCCACCTGCCCTGGGTGATGAGGGCCCTCTGGGGTCAGGCCCTAACTGCTGGGTTCCCCAAGTTTTCTGATGGGCACCCAGTGTTGCGAGGATACTCCTGCCAGGGTCCCACCCCCATTGGGATGTGGGTCTTCTGCTCTGAGGTCCCAACGTCTGGGTTGCTCACAGTTTCATGATGTGGGCCCCCTGGTGTGAATTCACTCCGACCCGGATCCCATAGCCTTGCTGCTCTTGGCCATGAGCTGGGAGGTTCAAACTGCTGGATTCCTTATCTTTTTTATTCTATGGGCCCTCTCTTGTGAGGATACTCCTGCCTGCCTCACTCTCAGCCACTTGGTGATGTGGGTCCTCTGGTTGGAGGCCACATGTGCTGGCTTCCCCACCTTACGCTGGTGTGGCCCCACTCGAATGAGGACACTCCTGCCTGGTTCTGAAACTCGTGTTAATGTGGGCCCTCTGATGAGAGTCTGATCCTGGCTGGGTTCCTCACCCTTCTGTGAGGTGGGCCCTCTTCTGTGAGGTCAATCCTGCATAGCTGGCACACGTCTCCTTGGCAACGTGGGCCTTCTCCTGGCAGTTGGTGCCTGCTGGGAGCCTCCTCCCCTTGGTGATTAGCACCCTCTTGCCTCAGGCAATAATTTGTGGGCTCCCCACACTTTCTGATATGCGCCCAGTGGTGCGAGGACACTCCTGCCAGGTTCAGATCCCCATGGGGATGTGGGCCTTCTTCTCTGAGGTCCCATGTGCTGGGTTGCTCACTGTTTCATGATGTGGGCCCTCTGGTGAGAGTCTGTGGCTGGATGGGTTCTTCACCCTTCTTTGAGGTGGGCCCTCTGCTGTGAGGTCACTCCTGCCTGGCTCGCGTACATTGCCTGGGAGACGTGGGCCCTCTGGTGGCAGTTGGAGCCGGCTGGTAGCCTTCTCCCCTCGGTGATGAGAGCCCTCTGGGGTCTGGCCCTAAATTCTGGGCTCCCCACATTTTCTGATTTGCGCCCAGTGGTGCGAGGACACTCCTGCCAGGTTCCCATCCCCATGGGGCTGTGGGCCTTATGCTCTGACGTCCCAACACCTGTGTTACTCACAGTTTCATGTTGTGGGCCCTCTGGTGTGAGCTCATTCAGGCCTGGATCCCATAGCCTCCGTGCTCTGGGTTGCCTGCTTGGAGGTTCCAACTGATGGATTCCTCACATTACTTATTCTATGGACCCTCTGTTGATAAGCTACTTCTGCCTGCCTCACTCCCATCCCCTTGGTGATGTGGGCCCTCTGGTGAGTCTGACCGTGGCTGGGATCCTCACCCTTCTGTGAGGTGGGCCCTCTTCTCTGAGGTCACTCCTGCCTAGCTGGCACATGTCTCCTTGGCGACGTGGGCCCTCTGGTGGCAGTTGGAGCCTGCTGGGCGCCTCCTCCCCTGGGTGGTGAGGGCCCTCTTGGGTCAGGCCCTAACTGCAGGGTTCCCCAAGTTTTCTGATGGGCACCCAGTGTTGCGTGGATACTCGTGGCAGGATCCCACCCCCATTGGGTTGTGGGTCTTCTGCTCTGAGGTCTCAATGGCTGGGTTGCTCACAGTTTCATGATGTGGGCCCACTGGTGGGAGTTCACTCCGGCCTGCAACCTATAGCCTGGGTGCTCTGGGCCGCCTGCTGGGAGTTTCCAACTGCTGGTTTCCTCACCATTTTTATTGTATGGGCCCTCTGTTGTGAGGCTACTCCTGCCTGCCTCACTCCCAGCCGCTTCGTGATGTGGTTCCTCTGGTTTGAGTCCACATGTGCTGGTGATGTGGTTCCTCTGGTTTGAGTCCATATGCGCTGGTTTCCTCAGTTTTCGATGGTGTGGCCCCACTGGTGTGAAGAAACTCCTGCCTGGTACCCGTCCCCTTGGCGTTGTGGGCCCTCTGGTGAGAATATCCCATAGCCTCGGTGCTCTGGGCTGCCTGCTCGGAGTTTCCAACTGCTGGATTCCTCACCATTTTTATTGTATGGGCCCTCTGTTGTGAGGCTACTCCTGCCTGCCTCACTCCCAGCCGCTTGGTGATGAGGTTCCTCTGGTTTGAGTCCACAGGTGTTGGTGATGTGGTTCCTCTGGTTTGAGTCCACATGTGCTGATTTCCTCACCTTTCGATGGTGTGGCCCTACTGGTGTGAAGAAACTCCTGCCTGGTTCCCGTCCCCTTGGTGTTGTGGGCCCTCTGGTGAGATTCTGTGGCTGGATGGGTTCCTCACCTTTCTGTGAGGTGGGCCCTCTGCTGTGAGGTCACTCCTGCCTGGCTCATGTACGTCGCCTGGGCGACGTGGGGCCTCTGGTGGCAGTTGGAGCCGGCTGGTAGCCTTCTCCCCTCGGTGATGAGAGCCCTCTGGCATCAGGCCCTAAATTCTGGACTCCCCACATTTTCTGAATTGCACCCAGTGGTGCGAGGACACTCCTGCCAGGTTCCCATCCCCATGGGGCTGTGGGACTTATACTCTGAGGTCCCAACGGCTGGGTTGCTCACATTTTCATGTTGTGGGCCCTCTGGTGTCAGTTCACTCAGGCCTGGATCCCATAGCCTCCGTGCTCTGGGTCGCCTGCTTGGAGGTTCCAACTGATGGATTCCTCACATTTTTTATTCTATGTACCCTCTGTTGTGAAGGTACTTCTGCCTGCCTCACTCCCAACCCCTTGTTGATGTGGGCCCTCTGGTGAGAGTCTGACCATGGCTGGGATCCTCACCCTTCTGTGAGGTGGGCCCTCTTCTGTGAGGTCACTCCTGCCTAGCTGGCACACGTCTCCTTGGCCACATGGGCCCTCTGGTGGCAGTTGGAGCCTGCTGGGCACCTCTTCCCCTGGGTGATGAGGGCCCTCTGGGGTCAGGCCCTAACTGCTTGGTTCCCCAAGTTTTCTGATGGGCTCCCAATGTTGCGAGGATACTCCTGACAGGGTCCCACCCTCATTGGGATGTGGTTCTTCTGCTCTGAGGTCCCAACGGCTGGGTTGCTCACAGTTTCATGATGTGAGCCCACTGGTGTGAGTTCACTCCGGCCTGGATCCCATAGCCTTGCTGCTCTGGGCCATGTGCTGGGAGGTTCCAACTGCTGGATTCCTTATCTTTTTTATTCTATGGGCCCTCTCTTGTGAGGATACTCCTGCCTGCCTCACTCTCAGCCACTTGGTGATGTGGGTCCTCTGGTTTGAGGCCACATGTGCTGGGTTCCTCACCTTACGCTGGTGTGGCCCCCTGGAGTGGTGAAACTGCTGTCGGGTTCCGAACCTCGTGGTAATGTGGGCCCTCTGGTAAGAGTCTGATCCTGGCTGGGTTCCTCACCCTTCTGTGAGGTGGGCCCTCTTCTCTGAGGTCATTCCTGCCTAGCTGGCACATGTCTCCTTGGTGACGTGGGCCCTTTCCCGGCAGTTGGTGCCTGCTGGGAGCCTCCTCCCCGTGGTGATTAGCGCCCTCTGGCCTCAGGCAATAATTTCTGGGCTCCCCACACTTTCTGATGTGCGCCCAGTGGTGCGAGGACACTCCTGCCAAGTTCCGATCCCCATGGGGATGTGGGCCTTCTGCTCTGAGGTCCCATGTGTTGGGTTGCTCACAGTTTCATGATGTGGGCCCTCTGGTGTGAGTTCACTCTGGCCTTCATCCCATAGCCTCGGTGTTCTGGGCCGCCTGCTGGGAGTTTCCAACTGCTGGATTCCTCACCATTTTTATTGTATGGGCCCTCTGTTGTGAGGCTATTCCTGCCAGCCTCACTCCCAGCCGCTTGATGATGTGGGTCCTCTGGTTTGAGGCCACATGTGCAGGGTTCCTCACCTTACGCTGGTGTTGCCCCACTGGAATAAGGACACTCCTGTCTGGTTCCGAACCTCATGGTAATGTGGTCCCTCTGCTGAGAGTCTGATCCTGGCTGGGTTCCTCAAGCTATTGTGAGTTGGGCCCTCTTCTATAGGGTCACTCCTGCCTAGCTGGCACACGTCTCCTTGGCGACGTGGGGCCTCTCCTGGAAGTTGGTGCCTGCTGGGAGCCTCCGCCCCTTGGTGATGAGCGCCCTCTGGCCTCAGGAAATAACTTTAGGGCTCCCCACACTTTGTGATGTGTGCCCAGTGGTGCGAGGACACTCCTGCCAGGTTCCCATCCCCATGGGGATGTGGGCCCTCTGCTCTGAGTTCCCATGTGCTGGGTTGCTCACAGTTTCATGATGTGGGCCCACTGGTGTGAGTTCACTCCGGCCTGGATCCCATAGCCTTGCTGCTCTGGACCATGTGCTGGGAGGTCCAACTGCTGGATTCCTTATCTTTTTTATTCTATGGGCCCTCTCTTGTGAGGCTACTCCTGCCTGACTCACTCTCAGCCACTTGGTGATGTGGGGCCTCTGGTTGGAGGCCACATGTGCTGGGTACCTCTCCATACGCTGGTGTGGCCCCACTGGAGTGAGGACACTCCTGCCTGGTTCCGAACCTCGTGGTAATGTGGGTCCTATGGTGAGAGTCTAATCCTGGCTGGGTTCCTCACCCTTCTGTGAGTTGGGACCTCTTCTGTGAGGTCACTCCTGCCTAGCTGGCACACGTCTCCTTGTCGACGTGGGCCCTCTCCTGGCAGTTGGAGCCTGCTGGGCGCCTGCTCCCCTGGGTTATGAGGGCCCTCCTGGGTCAGGCGCTAACTGCTGGGTTCCCCAAGTTTTCTGATGGGCACCCAGTGTTGCGAGGATACTCCTGCCAAGGTCACACCCCCATTGGAATGTGGGTCCTCTGCTCTGAAGTCCCAACAGCTGGGTTGCTCACAGTTTCATGACGTGGGCCCACTGGTGTGAGTTCACTCCAGCCTGGATCCCATAGCCTTGCTGTTCTGGGCCATGTGCTGGGAGTTTCCAACTGCTGGATTCCTTATCTTTTTTATTCTATGTGTTCTTTTTTGTGAGACTACTCCTGCCTGCCTCACTCTCAGCCACTTGGTGATGTGGGTCTTCTGGTTTGAGGCCACATGTGCTGGGTTCCTCACTTTACGCTGGTGTGGCCCCACTGGAGTGAGGACACTCCTGCCTGGTTCCGCACTTCGTGGTAATGTGGGCCCTCTGGTGAGAGTCTGATCCTGGCTGGGTTCCTCACTCTCTGTGAGATGGGCCCTCTTCTGTGAGGTCACTCCTGCCTAGCTGGCACACGGCTCCTTGGTGACGTGGGCCCTCTCCTGGCAGTTGGTGCCTGCTGGGAGCCTCCTCCCCTTGGTGATTAGCGTCCATTGGCCTCAGACAATAATTTCTGGGCTCCCCACACTTTCTGATGTGTGCCCAGTGGTGCGAGGACACTCCTGCCAGGTTCCGATCCCAATGGGGATTTGAGCCTTCTGCTCTGAGGTCCAATGTGCCTGGTTGCTCACAGTTTCATGATGTGGGCCCTCTGGTGTGAGTTCACTCCGGCCTGCATCCCATAGCCTCGGTGCACTGGGACGCCTGCTGGAGTTGCCAACTGCTGGATTCCTCATCATTTTTATTGTATGGGCCCTCTGTTGTGAGGCTACTCCTGCCTGCCTCACTCCCAGCCACTTGGTGATGTAGTTCCTCTGGTTTGAGTCCACATGTGCTGGTTTCCTCACCTTTCGATGGTGTGGCCCCACTGGTGTATAGAAACTCCTGCCTGGTTCCCGTCCCCTTGGTGTTGTGGGCCCTCTGGTGAGTCTGTAGCTGGATGGGTTCCTCACCCTTCTGTGAGGTGGGCCCTCTGCTGTGAGGTCACTCCTGCCTGGCTCACGTACGTCGCCTGGGAGACGTGGGCCCTCTGGTGGCAGTTGGACCCGGCTGGTTGCCTTCTCCCCTTGGTGATGAGAGCCATCTGGCGTCAGACCCTCAATTCTGGGCTCCCCACATTTTCTGATTTGTGCCCAGTGGTGTGAGGACACTCCTGCCAGGTTCCCATCCCCATGGGGCTGTGGGCCTTATGCTCTGCGGTTCCAACGGCTGGGTTGCTCACAGATTCATGTTGTGGGCCCGCTGGTGTGAGTTCACTCCAGCCTGCATCCCATAGCCTCGGTGCTCTGGGCCATCTGCTCGGAGTTTCCAACTGCTGGATTCCTCACCATTTTTATTGTATGGGCCCTCTGTTGTGAGACTACTCCTGCCTGCCTCACTCCCAGCCACTTGGTGATGTGGTTCCTCTGTTTTGAGTCCACATGTGTTGGTGATGTGGTTCCTCTGGTTTGAGTCCACATGTGCTGGTCTCCTCACCTTTCGGTGGTGTGGACCTACTGCTGTGAAGAAACTCCTGCCTGGTTCCCATCCCCTTGGTGTTTTGGGCCCTCTGGTGAGAGAGTGTGGCTGGATGGGTTCCTCACCCTTCTGTGAGGTGGGCCCTCTGCTGTGAGGTCACTCCTGCCTAGCTGGCACACGTTTCCTTGGTGACGTGGGCCCTCTGGTGGCAGTTGGAGCCTGCTGGACGCCTCCTCCCCTGGGTGATGAGGGTCCTCTGGGGTGAGGCCCTAACTGCTGGGTTCCCCATGTTTTCTGATGGGAAACCAGTGTTGCGAGGATACTCCTGACAGGGTCCCACCCCCATTGGGATGTGGGTCTTCTGCTCTGAGATCCCAATGGCTGGGTTGCTCACAGTTTCATGATGTGGGCCCACTGGTGTGAGTTCACTCCGGCCTGGAACCCATAGCCTTGCTGCTCTGCGCCATGTGCTGGGAGGTTCCAACTGCTGAATTCCTTATCTTTTTTATTCTATGGGCCCTCTCGTGTGAGGCTACTCCTGCCTGCCTAACTCTCAGCCACTTGGTGATGTGGGTCCTCTGGTTGGAGGCCACATGTGCTGGGTTCCTCACCTTATGCTGATGTGGACCCACTGGAGTGAGGACACTCCTGCCTGGTTCCGTACCTCATGGTAATGTGGGCCCTCTGGTGAGAGTCTGATCCTGGCTGGGTTCCTCACCCGTCTGTCAGGTGGGCACTCTTCTGTGAGGTCACTCCTGACTAGCTGGTACACATCTCCTTGGCGACGTGGGCCCTCTCCTGGGAGTTGGTGCATGCTGGGAGCCTCCTGCCCTTGGTGATTAGCGCCCTCTGGCCTCAGGCAATAATTTCTGGGCGCCTCACACTTTCTAATGTGCACCTAGTGGTGCGAGGAAACTCCTGCCAGGTTCCCGTCCCCATGGGGCTGTGGGTCTTATGCCCTGTGGTCCCATGAGTTGTGTTGCTCACAGTTTCATGATGTGGGCCCTCTGGTGAGAGTCTGTGGCTGGATGGGTTCCTCACCCTTCTGTGAGGTGGGCCCTCTGCTGTGAGGTCACTACTGCCTGCTCGCGTACGTTGCCTGGGAGACGTGGGCCCTCTGGTGGCAGTTGGAGCCGGCTGGTAACCTTCTCCCCTCGGTGATGAGAGCCCTCTGGCGTCAGGCCCTAAATTCTGGGCTCCCCACATTCTCTGATTTGCGCCCAGTGGTGTGAGGACACTCCTGCCAGGTTCCCATCCCCATGGGGCTATGGGCCTTATGCTCTGTGGTTCCAACGGCTGGGTTGCTCACATTTTCATGTTGTGGGCCCTCTGGTGTGAGTTCACTCACGCTTGCATCCCATAGCCTCCGTGCTCTCAGTCGCCTGCTTGGAGGTTCCAACTGATGGATTCCTCACATTTTTTATTCTATGGACCCTCTGTTGTGAAGCGACTTCTGCCTGCCTCACTCCCATCCCCTTGGTGATGTGGGCCCTCTGGTGAGTGTCTGACCGTGGCTGGGACCCTCACCCTTCTGTGAGGTGGGCCCTCTTTTGTGAGGTCACGCATGCCTAGCTGGCACACGTCTCCTTGGCGACGTGGGCCCTCTGGTGGCAGTTGGAGCCTGCTGGACGCCTCCTCCCCTGGGTGATGAGGGCCCTCTGCGGTCAGGCCCTAACTGCTGGGTTCCCCAATTTTCTGATGGGCACCTAGTGTTGCGAGGATACTGCTGCCAGGGTCCCACCCCCATTGGGATGTGGGTCTTCTGCTCTGAGTTCGCAGCAGCTGGGCTTGCTCATAGTTTCATGATGTGGGCCCACTAGTGTGAGTTCACGCCGGCCTGTATCCCATAGCCTTGCTGCTCTGGGCCATGTGTTGGGAGTTTCCAACTGCTGGATTCCTTATCGTTTTTATTCTATGGGCCCACTCTTGTGAGGCTATTCCTGCCTGCCTCACTCTCAGCCACTTGGTGATGTGGGTCCTCTGGTTGGAGGCCACATGTGCTGGGTTCCTCACCTTACGCTGGTGTGGCCCCACTGAAGTGAGGACACTCCTGCCTGGTTCCGCACTTCGTGGTAATGTGGGCGCTCTGGTTAGAGTCTGATCCTTGCTGGGTTCCTCACCCTTCTGTGAGGTGGGCCCTCTTCTGTGAGGTCACTCCTGCCTAGCTGGCACACGGCTCCTTGGCGACGTGGGCCCTCTCCTGGCAGTTGGTGCCTGCTGGGAGACTCCTCCCCTTGGTGATTAGCCCACATTGGTCTCAGACAATAATTTCTGGGCTCCCCAAACTTTCTGATGTGCGCCCAGTGATGCGAGGACACTCCTGCCAGGTTCCGATCCCAATGGGGATGTGGGTCTTCTGCTCTGAGGTCCCATGTGCTGGGTTGCTCACAGTTTCATGATGTGGGCCCTCTGGTGTGAGTTCACTCCGGCCTGCATCCCATAGCCTCGGTGCTCTGGGCCGCCTGCTGGGAGTTTCCAGCTGCTGGATTCCTCACCATTTTTATTGTATGGGCCCTCTACTGTGCGGCTACTCCTGCCTGCCTCACTCCCAGCCGCTTGGTGATGTGGTTCCTCTGATTTGAGTCCCCATGTGTTGGTGATGTGGTTCCTCTGATTTGAGTCCACATGTGCTGGTTTCCTCACCTTTCGAAGGTGTGGCCCCACTGGTGTGAAGAAACTCCTGCCTGGTTCCTGTCCCGTTGGTGTTGTGGGCCCTCCGGTGAGAGTCTGTGGCTTGATGGGTTCCTCACCCTTCTGTGAGGTGGGCCCTCTGATGAGAGGTCACTCCTGCCTGGCTCGCGTACATCGCCTGGCGACGTGGGCCCTCTGGTGGCAGTTGGAGCCGGCTGGTGGACTTCTCCCCTTGGTGATGAGAGCCCTCTGGCGTCAGGCCCTAAATTCTGGGCTCCCCACATTTTCTGATTTGCGCCCAGTGGTGCGAGGACACTCCTGCCAGGTTTCCATCCACATGGGGCTGTGGGCCTTATGCTCTGTGGTCCCAACGGCTCGGTTACTCACAGTTTCATGTTGTGGGCTCTCTAGTGAGAGTTCACTCCGGCCTGCATCCCATAGGCTCGGTGCTCTGGGCCGCCTGCTGGGAGTTTCCAACTGCTGGATTCCTCACCATTTTTATTGTATGGGCCCTCTCTTTTGAGGCTACTCCTGCCTGCCTCACTCCCAGCCGCTTTGTGATGTGCTTCCTCTGGTTTGAGTCCACATGTGCTTGTTTCCTCACCTTTCGATGGTGTGGCCCCACTGGTGTGAAGAAACTCCTGCCTGGTTCCCGTCCCCTTGGTGTTGTGGGCCCTCTGGTGAGAGTCTGTGGCTGAATGGGTTCCTCACCCATCTGTGAGGTGGGCCCTCCGCTGTGAGATCACTCCAGCCTTGCTCGCGTACGTCGCCTGGGCGATGTGGGCCCTCTGGTGGCAGTTGGAGCCGGCTGGTAGCCTTCTCCCCTTGGTGATGAGAGCCCTTGGCATCATGCCCTAAATTCTGGGCTCCCCACATTTTCTGATTTGCGTCCAGTGGTGCGAGGACACTCCTGCCAGGTTCCCATCCCCATGGGGCTGTGGGCCTTATGCTCTGAGGTCCCTACGGCTGGGTTGCTCACATTTTCATGTTGTGGGCCCTCTGCTGTGAGTTCACTCAGGCCTGGATCCCATAGCCTCCTTGCACTCTGTCGCCTGCTTGGAGGTTCCAACTAATGGATTCCTCACATTTTTTATTCTATGGACCCTCTGTTGTGAAGCTACTTCTGCCTGCCTCACTCCCAACCCCTTGGTGATGTGGGCCCTCTGGTTAGAATATCCCATAGCCTCGGTGCTCTGGGCTGCCTGCTCGGAGTTTCCAACTGCTGGATTCCTCACCATTTTTATTGTATGGGCCCTCTGTTGTGAGGCTACTCCTGCCTGCCTCACTCCCAGCTGCTTGGTGATGTGGTTCCTCTGGTTTGAGTCCACATGTGCTGGTGATGTGGTTCCTCTGGTTTGAGTCCATATGCACTGGTTTCCTCAGTTTTCGATGGTGTGGCCCCACTGGTGTGAAGAAACTCCTGCCTGGTACCCGTCCCCTTGGCGTTGTGGGCCCTCTGGAGAGAGTATCCCATAGCCTCGGTGCTCTGGGCTGCCTGCTCGGAGTTGCCAACCGCTGGATTCCTCACCATTTTTATTGTATGGGCCCTCTACTGTGCGGCTACTCCTGCCTGCCTCACTCCCAGCCGCTTGGTGATGTGGTTCCTCTGGTTTGAGTCCACATGTGTTGGTGATGTGGTTCCTCTGGTTTGAGTCCTCATGTGCTGGTTTCCTCACCTTTCGATGGTGTGGCCCCACTGGTGTGAAGAAACTCCTGCCTGTTTCCCGTCCCCTTGGTGTTGTGGGCCCTCTGGTGAGAGTCTGTGGCTGGATGGGTTCCTCACCCTTGTGTGAGGTGGGCCCTCTGCTGTGAGGTCACTCCTGCCTGGCTCGCGTACGTCGCCTGGGCGACGTGGGCCCTCTGGTGGCAGTTGGAGCCGGCTGGTAGCCTTCTCCCCTCGGTGATGAGAGCCCTCTGGCGTCAGGTCCTAAATTCTGGGCTCCCCACATTTTCGGATTTGAGCCCAGTGGTGCGAGGACACTCCTACGAGGTTCCCATCCCCATGGGGCTGTGGGCTTTATGCTCTGAGGTCCCAACGGCAGAGTTGCTCACATTTTCATGTTGTGGGCCCTCTGGTGTCAGTTCACTCAGACCTGGATCCCATAGCCTCCGTGCTCTGGGTCGCCTGCTTGGAGGTTCCAACTGATGGATTCCTCACATTTTTATTCTATGGGTCCTCTGTTGTGATGCAACTTCTGCCTGCCTCACCCCCATCCCCTTGGTGATGTGGGCCCTCTAGTGAGAGTCTGACCGTGGCTGGGATCCTCACCCTTCGGTGAGGTGTGCCCTCTTCTGTGAGGTCTCTCCTGCCTAGCTGGCACACGTCTCCTTGGCGACATGGGCCCTCTGGTGGCAGTTGGAGCCTACTGGGCGCCACCTGCCCTGGGTGATGAGGGCCCTCTGGGGTCAGGCCCTAACTGCTGGGTTCCCCAAGTTTTCTGATGGGCACCCAGTGTTGCGAGGATACTCCTGCCAGGGTCCCACCCCCATTGGGATGTGGGTCTTCTGCTCTGAGGTCCCAACGTTTGGGTTGCTCACAGTTTCATGATGTGGGCCCCCTGGTGTGAATTCACTCCGACCCGGATCCCATAGCCTTGCTGCTCTTGGCCATGAGCTGGGAGGTTCAAACTGCTGGATTCCTTATCTTTTTTATTCTATGGGCCCTCTCTTGTGAGGATACTCCTGCCTGCCTCACTCTCAGCCACTTGGTGATGTGGGTCCTCTGGTTGGAGGCCACATGTGCTGGCTTCCTCACCTTACGCTGGTGTGGCCCCACTCGAATGAGGACACTCCTGCCTGGTTCTGAAACTCGTGGTAATGTGGGCCCTCTGATGAGAGTCTGATCCTGGCTGGGTTCCTCACCCTTCTGTGAGGTGGGCCCTCTTCTGTGAGGTCAATCCTGCCTAGCTGGCACACGTCTCCTTGGCAACGTGGGCCTTCTCCTGGCAGTTGGTGCCTGCTGGGAGCCTCCTCCCCTTGGTGATTAGCACCCTCTTGCCTCAGGCAATAATTTGTGGGCTCCCCACACTTTCTGATATGCGCCCAGTGGTGCGAGGACACTCCTGCCAGGTTCAGATCCCCATGGGGATGTGGGCCTTCTTCTCTGAGGTCCCATGTGCTGGGTTGCTCACTGTTTCATGATGTGGGCTCTCTGGTGAGAGTCTGTGGCTGGATGGGTTCTTCACCCTTCTTTGAGGTGGGCCCTCTGCTGTGAGGTCACTCCTGCCTGGCTCGTGTACATTGCCTGGGAGACGTGGGCCCTCTGGTGGCAGTTGGAGCCGGCTGGTAGCCTTCTCCCCTCGGTGATGAGAGCCCTCTGGGGTCTGGCCCTAAATTCTGGGCTCCCCACATTTTCTGATTTGCGCCCAGTGGTGCGAGGACACTCCTGCCAGGTTCCCATCCCCATGGGGCTGTGGGCCTTATGCTCTGACGTCCCAACAGCTGTGTTACTCACAGTTTCATGTTGTGGGCCCTCTGGTGTGAGCTCATTCAGGCCTGGATCCCATAGCCTCCGTGCTCTGGGTTGCCTGCTTGGAGGTTCCAACTGATGGATTCCTCACATTACTTATTCTATGGACCCTCTGTTGAGAAGCTACTTCTGCCTGCCTCACTCCCATCCCCTTGGTGATGTGGGCCCTCTGGTGAGTCTGACCGTGGCTGGGATCCTCACCCTTCTGTGAGGTGGGCCCTCTTCTCTGAGGTCACTCCTGCCTAGCTGGCACACGTCTCCTTGGCGACGTGGGCCCTCTGGTGGCAGTTGGAGCCTGCTGGGCGCCTCCTCCCCTGGGTGGTGAGGGCCCTCTGGGGTCAGGCCCTAACTGCTGGGTTCCCCAAGTTTTCTGATGGGCACCCAGTGTTGCGTGGATACTCGTGGCAGGATCCCACCCCCATTGGGTTGTGGGTCTTCTGCTCTGAGGTCTCAATGGCTGGGTTGCTCACAGTTTCATGATGTGGGCCCACTGGTGGGAGTTCACTCCGGCCTGCAACCTATAGCCTGGGTGCTCTGGGCCGCCTGCTGGGAGTTTCCAACTGCTGGTTTCCTCACCATTTTTATTGTATGGGCCCTCTGTTGTGAGGCTACTCCTGCCTGCCTCACTCCCAGCCGCTTGGTGATGAGGTTCCTCTGGTTTGAGTCCACAGGTGTTGGTGATGTGGTTCCTCTGGTTTGAGTCCACATGTGCTGATTTCCTCACCTTTCGATGGTGTGGCCCTACTGGTGTGAAGAAACTCCTGCCTGGTTCCCGTCCCCTTGGTGTTGTGGGCCCTCTGGTGAGATTCTGTGGCTGGATGGGTTCCTCACCTTTCTGTGAGGTGGGCCCTCTGCTGTGAGGTCACTCCTGCCTGGCTCATGTACGTCGCCTGGGCGACGTGGGGCCTCTGGTGGCAGTTGGAGCCGGCTGGTAGCCTTCTCCCCTCGGTGATGAGAGCCCTCTGGCATCAGGCCCTAAATTCTGGACTCCCCACATTTTCTGAATTGCACCCAGTGGTGCGAGGACACTCCTGCCAGGTTCCCATCCCCATGGGGCTGTGGGACTTATACTCTGAGGTCCCAACGGCTGGGTTGCTCACATTTTCATGTTGTGGGCCCTCTGGTGTCAGTTCACTCAGGCCTGGATCCCATAGCCTCCGTGCTCTGGGTCGCCTGCTTGGAGGTTCCAACTGATGGATTCCTCACATTTTTTATTCTATGTACCCTCTGTTGTGAAGGTAATTCTGCCTGCCTCACTCCCAACCCCTTGTTGATGTGGGCCCTCTGGTGAGAGTCTGACCATGGCTGGGATCCTCACCCTTCTGTGAGGTGGGCCCTCTTCTGTGAGGTCACTCCTGCCTAGCTGGCACACGTCTCCTTGGTGACATGGGCCCTCTGGTGGCAGTTGGAGCCTGCTGGGCACCTCTTCCCCTGGGTGATGAGGGCCCTCTGGGGTCAGGTCCTAACTGCTTGGTTCCCCAAGTTTTCTGATGGGCTCCCAATGTTGCGAGGATACTCCTGACAGGGTCCCACCCTCATTGGGATGTGGTTCTTCTGCTCTGAGGTCCCAACGGCTGGGTTGCTCACAGTTTCATGATGTGAGCCCACTGGTGTGAGTTCACTCCGGCCTGGATCCCATAGCCTTGCTGCTCTGGGCCATGTGCTGGGAGGTTCCAACTGCTGGATTCCTTATCTTTTTTATTCTATGGGCCCTCTCTTGTGAGGATACTCCTGCCTGCCTCACTCTCAGCCACTTGGTGATGTGGGTCCTCTGGTTTGAGGCCACATGTGCTGGGTTCCTCACCTTACGCTGGTGTGGCCCCCTGGAGTGGTGAAACTGCTGTCGGGTTCCGAACCTCGTGGTAATGTGGGCCCTCTGGTAAGAGTCTGATCCTGGCTGGGTTCCTCACCCTTCTGTGAGGTGGGCCCTCTTCTCTGAGGTCATTCCTGCCTAGCTGGCACATGTCTCCTTGGTGACGTGGGCCCTTTCCCGGCAGTTGGTGCCTGTTGGGAGCCTCCTCCCCTTGGTGATTAGCGCCCTCTGGCCTCAGGCAATAATTTCTGGGCTCCCCACACTTTCTGATGTGCGCCCAGTGGTGCGAGGACACTCCTGCCAAGTTCCGATCCCCATGGGGATGTGGGCCTTCTGCTCTGAGGTCCCATGTGTTGGGTTGCTCACAGTTTCATGATGTGGGCCCTCTGGTATGAGTTCACTCTGGCCTTCATCCCATAGCCTCGGTGTTCTGGGCCGCCTGCTGGGAGTTTCCAACTGCTGGATTCCTCACCATTTTTATTGTATGGGCCCTCTGTTGTGAGGCTATTCCTGCCAGCCTCACTCCCAGCCGCTTGGTGATGTGGGTCCTCTGGTTTGAGGCCACATGTGCAGGGTTCCTCACCTTACGCTGGTGTTGCCCCACTGGAATAAGGACACTCCTGTCTGGTTCCGAACCTCATGGTAATGTGGTCCCTCTGCTGAGAGTCTGATCCTGGCTGGGTTCCTCAAGCTATTGTGAGTTGGGCCCTCTTCTATAGGGTCACTCCTGCCTAGCTGGCACACGTCTCCTTGGCGACGTGGGGCCTCTCCTGGAAGTTGGTGCCTGCTGGGAGCCTCCGCCCCTTGGTGATGAGCGCCCTCTGGCCTCAGGCAATAACTTTAGGGCTCCCCACACTTTGTGATGTGTGCCCAGTGGTGCGAGGACACTCCTGCCAGGTTCCCATCCCCATGGGGATGTGGGCCCTCTGCTCTGAGTTCCCATGTGCTGGGTTGCTCACAGTTTCATGATGTGGGCCCACTGGTGTGAGTTCACTCCGGCCTGGATCCCATAGCCTTGCTGCTCTGGACCATGTGCTGGGAGGTCCAACTGCTGGATTCCTTATCTTTTTTATTCTATGGGCCCTCTCTTGTGAGGCTACTCCTGCCTGACTCACTCTCAGCCACTTGGTGATGTGGGTCCTCTGGTTGGAGGCCACATGTGCTGGGTACCTCTCCATACGCTGGTGTGGCCCCACTGGAGTGAGGACACTCCTGCCTGGTTCCGAACCTCATGGTAATGTGGGTCCTATGGTGAGAGTCTAATCCTGGCTGGGTTCCTCACCCTTCTGTGAGTTGGGACCTCTTCTGTGAGGTCACTCCTGCCTAGCTGGCACACGTCTCCTTGTCGACGTGGGCCCTCTCCTGGCAGTTGGAGCCTGCTGGGCGCCTGCTCCCCTGGGTTATGAGGGCACTCCTGGGTCAGGCGCTAACTGCTGGGTTCCCCAAGTTTTCTGATGGGCACCCAGTGTTGCGAGGATACTCCTGCCAAGGTCCCACCCCCATTGGAATGTGGGTCCTCTGCTCTGAAGTCCCAACAGCTGGGTTGCTCACAGTTTCATGACGTGGGCCCACTGGTGTGAGTTCACTCCAGCCTGGATCCCATAGCCTTGCTGTTCTGGGCCATGTGCTGGGAGTTTCCAACTGCTGGATTCCTTATCTTTTTTATTCTATGTGTTCTTTTTTGTGAGACTACTCCTGCCTGCCTCACTCTCAGCCACTTGGTGATGTGGGTCTTCTGGTTTGAGGCCACATGTGCTGGGTTACTCACTTTACGCTGGTGTGGCCCCACTGGAGTGAGGACACTCCTGCCTGGTTCCGCACTTCGTGGTAATGTGGGCCCTCTGGTGAGAGTCTGATCCTGGCTGGGTTCCTCACTCTCTGTGAGGTGGGCCCTCTTCTGTGAGGTCACTCCTGCCTAGCTGGCACACGGCTCCTTGGTGACGTGGGCCCTCTCCTGGCAGTTGGTGCCTGCTGGGAGCCTCCTCCCCTTGGTGATTAGCGTCCATTGGCCTCAGACAATAATTTCTGGGCTCCCCACACTTTCTGATGTGTGCCCAGTGGTGCGAGGACACTCCTGCCAGGTTCCGATCCCAATGGGGATTTGAGCCTTCTGCTCTGAGGTCCAATGTGCCTGGTTGCTCACAGTTTCATGATGTGGGCCCTCTGGTGTGAGTTCACTCCGGCCTGCATCCCATAGCCTCGGTGCACTGGGACGCCTGCTGGAGTTGCCAACTGCTGGATTCCTCATCATTTTTATTGTATGGGCCCTCTGTTGTGAGGCTACTCCTGCCTGCCTCACTCCCAGCCACTTGGTGATGTAGTTCCTCTGGTTTGAGTCCACATGTGCTGGTTTCCTCACCTTTCGATGGTGTGGCCCCACTGGTGTATAGAAACTCCTGCCTGGTTCCCGTCCCCTTGGTGTTGTGGGCCCTCTGGTGAGTCTGTAGCTGGATGGGTTCCTCACCCTTCTGTGAGGTGGGCCCTCTGCTGTGAGGTCACTCCTGCCTGGCTCACGTACGTCGCCTGGGAGACGTGGGCCCTCTGGTGGCAGTTGGACCCGGCTGGTTGCCTTCTCCCCTTGGTGATGAGAGCCATCTGGCGTCAGACCCTCAATTCTGGGCTCCCCACATTTTCTGATTTGTGCCCAGTGGTGTGAGGACACTCCTGCCAGGTTCCCATCCCCATGGGGCTGTGGGCCTTATGCTCTGCGGTTCCAACGGCTGGGTTGCTCACAGATTCATGTTGTGGGCCCGCTGGTGTGAGTTCACTCCAGCCTGCATCCCATAGCCTCGGTGCTCTGGGCCATCTGCTCGGAGTTTCCAACTGCTGGATTCCTCACCATTTTTATTGTATGGGCCCTCTGTTGTGAGACTACTCCTGCCTGCCTCACTCCCAGCCACTTGGTGATGTGGTTCCTCTGTTTTGAGTCCACATGTGTTGGTGATGTGGTTCCTCTGGTTTGAGTCCACATGTGCTGGTCTCCTCACCTTTCGGTGGTGTGGACCTACTGCTGTGAAGAAACTCCTGCCTGGTTCCCATCCCCTTGGTGTTTTGGGCCCTCTGGTGAGAGAGTGTGGCTGGATGGGTTCCTCACCCTTCTGTGAGGTGGGCCCTCTGCTGTGAGGTCACTCCTGCCTAGCTGGCACACGTTTCCTTGGTGACGTGGGCCCTCTGGTGGCAGTTGGAGCCTGCTGGACGCCTCCTCCCCTGGGTGATGAGGGTCCTCTGGGGTGAGGCCCTAACTACTGGGTTCCCCATGTTTTCTGATGGGAAACCAGTGTTGAGAGGATACTCCTGACAGGGTCCCACCCCCATTGGGATGTGGGTCTTCTGCTCTGAGATCCCAATGGCTGGGTTGCTCACAGTTTCATGATGTGGGCCCACTGGTGTGAGTTCACTCCGGCCTGGAACCCATAGCCTTGCCGCTCTGCGCCATGTGCTGGGAGGTTCCAACTGCTGAATTCCTTATCTTTTTTATTCTATGGGCCCTCTCGTGTGAGGCTACTCCTGCCTGCCTAACTCTCAGCCACTTGGTGATGTGGGTCCTCTGGTTGGAGGCCACATGTGCTGGGTTCCTCACCTTATGCTGATGTGGACCCACTGGAGTGAGGACACTCCTGCCTGGTTCCGTACCTCATGGTAATGTGGGCCCTCTGGTGAGAGTCTGATCCTGGCTGGGTTCCTCACCCGTCTGTCAGGTGGGCACTCTTCTGTGAGGTCACTCCTGACTAGCTGGTACACATCTCCTTGGCGACGTGGGCCCTCTCCTGGGAGTTGGTGCATGCTGGGAGCCTCCTGCCCTTGGTGATT
Source organism: Orcinus orca (assembly GCF_937001465.1). Classification (NCBI taxonomy): domain Eukaryota; kingdom Metazoa; phylum Chordata; class Mammalia; order Artiodactyla; family Delphinidae; genus Orcinus; species Orcinus orca. Next base: position 3,129,444 of record NC_064572.1, read on the forward strand.
AGCGCCCTCTGGCCTCAGGCAATAATTTCTGGGCGCCTCACACTTTCTAATGTGCACCTAGTGGTGCGAGGAAACTCCTGCCAGGTTCCCGTCCCCATGGGGCTGTGGGTCTTATGCCCTGTGGTCCCATGAGTTGTGTTGCTCACAGTTTCATGATGTGGGCCCTCTGGTGAGAGTCTGTGGCTGGATGGGTTCCTCACCCTTCTGTGAGGTGGGCCCTCTGCTGTGAGGTCACTACTGCCTGCTCGCGTACGTTGCCTGGGAGACGTGGGCCCTCTGGTGGCAGTTGGAGCCGGCTGGTAACCTTCTCCCCTCGGTGATGAGAGCCCTCTGGCGTCAGGCCCTAAATTCTGGGCTCCCCACATTCTCTGATTTGCGCCCAGTGGTGTGAGGACACTCCTGCCAGGTTCCCATCCCCATGGGGCTATGGGCCTTATGCTCTGTGGTTCCAACGGCTGGGTTGCTCACATTTTCATGTTGTGGGCCCTCTGGTGTGAGTTCACTCACGCTTGCATCCCATAGCCTCCGTGCTCTCAGTCGCCTGCTTGGAGGTTCCAACTGATGGATTCCTCACATTTTTTATTCTATGGACCCTCTGTTGTGAAGCGACTTCTGCCTGCCTCACTCCCATCCCCTTGGTGATGTGGGCCCTCTGGTGAGTGTCTGACCGTGGCTGGGACCCTCACCCTTCTGTGAGGTGGGCCCTCTTTTGTGAGGTCACGCATGCCTAGCTGGCACACGTCTCCTTGGCGACGTGGGCCCTCTGGTGGCAGTTGGAGCCTGCTGGACGCCTCCTCCCCTGGGTGATGAGGGCCCTCTGCGGTCAGGCCCTAACTGCTGGGTTCCCCAATTTTCTGCTGGGCACCTAGTGTTGCGAGGATACTGCTGCCAGGGTCCCACCCCCATTGGGATGTTGGTCTTCTGCTCTGAGTTCGCAGCAGCTGGGCTTGCTCATAGTTTCATGATGTGGGCCCACTGGTGTGAGTTCACGCCGGCCTGTATCCCATAGCCTTGCTGCTCTGGGCCATGTGTTGGGAGTTTCCAACTGCTGGATTCCTTATCGTTTTTATTCTATGGGCCCACTCTTGTGAGGCTATTCCTGCCTGCCTCACTCTCAGCCACTTGGTGATGTGGGTCCTCTGGTTGGAGGCCACATGTGCTGGGTTCCTCACCTTACGCTGGTGTGGCCCCACTGAAGTGAGGACACTCCTGCCTGGTTCCGCACTTCGTGGTAATGTGGGCGCTCTGGTTAGAGTCTGATCCTTGCTGGGTTCCTCACCCTTCTGTGAGGTGGGCCCTCTTCTGTGAGGTCACTCCTGCCTAGCTGGCACACGGCTCCTTGGCGACGTGGGCCCTCTCCTGGCAGTTGGTGCCTGCTGGGAGACTCCTCCCCTTGGTGATTAGCCCACATTGGTCTCAGACAATAATTTCTGGGCTCCCCAAACTTTCTGATGTGCGCCCAGTGGTGCGAGGACACTCCTGCCAAGTTCCGATCCCAATGGGGATGTGGGTCTTCTGCTCTGAGGTCCCATGTGCTGGGTTGCTCACAGTTTCATGATGTGGGCCCTCTGGTGTGAGTTCACTCCGGCCTGCATCCCATAGCCTCGGTGCTCTGGGCCGCCTGCTGGGAGTTTCCAGCTTCTGGATTCCTCACCATTTTTATTGTATGGGCCCTCTACTGTGCGGCTACTCCTGCCTGCCTCACTCCCAGCCGCTTGGTGATGTGGTTCCTCTGATTTGAGTCCCCATGTGTTGGTGATGTGGTTCCTCTGATTTGAGTCCACATGTGCTGGTTTCCTCACCTTTCGAAGGTGTGGCCCCACTGGTGTGAAGAAACTCCTGCCTGGTTCCTGTCCCGTTGGTGTTGTGGGCCCTCCGGTGAGAGTCTGTGGCTTGATGGGTTCCTCACCCTTCTGTGAGGTGGGCCCTCTGATGAGAGGTCACTCCTGCCTGGCTCGCGTACATCGCCTGGCGACGTGGGCCCTCTGGTGGCAGTTGGAGCCGGCTGGTGGACTTCTCCCCTTGGTGATGAGAGCCCTCTGGCGTCAGGCCCTAAATTCTGGGCTCCCCACATTTTCTGATTTGCGCCCAGTGGTGCGAGGACACTCCTGCCAGGTTTCCATCCACATGGGGCTGTGGGCCTTATGCTCTGTGGTCCCAACGGCTCGGTTACTCACAGTTTCATGTTGTGGGCTCTCTAGTGAGAGTTCACTCCGGCCTGCATCCCATAGGCTCGGTGCTCTGGGCCGCCTGCTGGGAGTTTCCAACTGCTGGATTCCTCACCATTTTTATTGTATGGGCCCTCTCTTTTGAGGCTACTCCTGCCTGCCTCACTCCCAGCCGCTTTGTGATGTGCTTCCTCTGGTTTGAGTCCACATGTGCTTGTTTCCTCACCTTTCGATGGTGTGGCCCCACTGGTGTGAAGAAACTCCTGCCTGGTTCCCGTCCCCTTGGTGTTGTGGGCCCTCTGGTGAGAGTCTGTGGCTGAATGGGTTCCTCACCCATCTGTGAGGTGGGCCCTCCGCTGTGAGATCACTCCAGCCTTGCTCGCGTACGTCGCCTGGGCGATGTGGGCCCTCTGGTGGCAGTTGGAGCCGGCTGGTAGCCTTCTCCCCTTGGTGATGAGAGCCCTCTGGCGTCATGCCCTAAATTCTGGGCTCCCCACATTTTCTGATTTGCGTCCAGTGGTGCGAGGACACTCCTGCCAGGTTCCCATCCCCATGGGGCTGTGGGCCTTATGCTCTGAGGTCCCTACGGCTGGGTTGCTCACATTTTCATGTTGTGGGCCCTCTGCTGTGAGTTCACTCAGGCCTGGATCCCATAGCCTCCTTGCACTCTGTCGCCTGCTTGGAGGTTCCAACTAATGGATTCCTCACATTTTTTATTCTATGGACCCTCTGTTGTGAAGCTACTTCTGCCTGCCTCACTCCCAACCCCTTGGTGATGTGGGCCCTCTGGTTAGAATATCCCATAGCCTCGGTGCTCTGGGCTGCCTGCTCGGAGTTTCCAACTGCTGGATTCCTCACCATTTTTATTGTATGGGCCCTCTGTTGTGAGGCTACTCCTGCCTGCCTCACTCCCAGCTGCTTGGTGATGTGGTTCCTCTGGTTTGAGTCCACATGTGCTGGTGATGTGGTTCCTCTGGTTTGAGTCCATATGCACTGGTTTCCTCAGTTTTCGATGGTGTGGCCCCACTGGTGTGAAGAAACTCCTGCCTGGTACCCGTCCCCTTGGCGTTGTGGGCCCTCTGGAGAGAGTATCCCATAGCCTCGGTGCTCTGGGCTGCCTGCTCGGAGTTGCCAACCGCTGGATTCCTCACCATTTTTATTGTATGGGCCCTCTACTGTGCGGCTACTCCTGCCTGCCTCACTCCCAGCCGCTTGGTGATGTGGTTCCTCTGGTTTGAGTCCACATGTGTTGGTGATGTGGTTCCTCTGGTTTGAGTCCTCATGTGCTGGTTTCCTCACCTTTCGATGGTGTGGCCCCACTGGTGTGAAGAAACTCCTGCCTGTTTCCCGTCCCCTTGGTGTTGTGGGCCCTCTGGTGAGAGTCTGTGGCTGGATGGGTTCCTCACCCTTCTGTGAGGTGGGCCCTCTGCTGTGAGGTCACTCCTGCCTGGCTCGCGTACGTCGCCTGGGCGACGTGGGCCCTCTGGTGGCAGTTGGAGCCGGCTGGTAGCCTTCTCCCCTCGGTGATGAGAGCCCTCTGGCGTCAGGTCCTAAATTCTGGGCTCCCCACATTTTCGGATTTGAGCCCAGTGGTGCGAGGACACTCCTACGAGGTTCCCATCCCCATGGGGCTGTGGGCTTTATGCTCTGAGGTCCCAACGGCAGAGTTGCTCACATTTTCATGTTGTGGGCCCTCTGGTGTCAGTTCACTCAGACCTGGATCCCATAGCCTCCGTGCTCTGGGTCGCCTGCTTGGAGGTTCCAACTGATGGATTCCTCACATTTTTATTCTATGGGTCCTCTGTTGTGATGCAACTTCTGCCTGCCTCACCCCCATCCCCTTGGTGATGTGGGCCCTCTAGTGAGAGTCTGACCGTGGCTGGGATCCTCACCCTTCGGTGAGGTGTGCCCTCTTCTGTGAGGTCTCTCCTGCCTAGCTGGCACACGTCTCCTTGGCGATGAGGGCCCTCTGGTGGCAGTTGGAGCCTACTGGGCGCCACCTGCCCTGGGTGATGAGGGCCCTCTGGGGTCAGGCCCTAACTGCTGGGTTCCCCAAGTTTTCTGATGGGCACCCAGTGTTGCGAGGATACTCCTGCCAGGGTCCCACCCCCATTGGGATGTGGGTCTTCTGCTCTGAGGTCCCAACGTCTGGGTTGCTCACAGTTTCATGATGTGGGCCCCCTGGTGTGAATTCACTCCGACCCGGATCCCATAGCCTTGCTGCTCTTGGCCATGTGCTGGGAGGTTCAAACTGCTGGATTCCTTATCTTTTTAATTCTATGGGCCCTCTCTTGTGAGGATACTCCTGCCTGCCTCACTCTCAGCCACTTGGTGATGTGGGTCCTCTGGTTGGAGGCCACATGTGCTGGCTTCCCCACCTTACGCTGGTGTGGCCCCACTCGAATGAGGACACTCCTGCCTGGTTCTGAAACTCGTGGTAATGTGGGCCCTCTGATGAGAGTCTGATCCTGGCTGGGTTCCTCACCCTTCTGTGAGGTGGGCCCTCTTCTGTGAGGTCAATCCTGCCTAGCTGGCACACGTCTCCTTGGCAACGTGGGCCTTCTCCTGGCAGTTGGTGCCTGCTGGGAGCCTCCTCCCCTTGGTGATTAGCACCCTCTTGCCTCAGGCAATAATTTGTGGGCTCCCAACACTTTCTGATATGCGCCCAGTGGTGCGAGGACACTCCTGCCAGGTTCAGATCCCCATGGGGATGTGGGCCTTCTTCTCTGAGGTCCCATGTGCTGGGTTGCTCACTGTTTCATGATGTGGGCCCTCTGGTGAGAGTCTGTGGCTGGATGGGTTCTTCACCCTTCTTTGAGGTGGGCCCTCTGCTGTGAGGTCACTCCTGCCTGGCTCGCGTACATTGCCTGGGAGACGTGGGCCCTCTGGTGGCAGTTGGAGCCGGCTGGTAGCCTTCTCCCCTCGGTGATGAGAGCCCTCTGGGGTCTGGCCCTAAATTCTGGGCTCCCCATATTTTCTGATTTGCGCCCAGTGGTGCGAGGACACTCCTGCCAGGTTCCCATCCCCATGGGGCTGTGGGCCTTATGCTCTGACGTCCCAACAGCTGTGTTGCTCACAGTTTCATGTTGTGGGCCCTCTGGTGTGAGCTCATTCAGGCCTGGATCCCATAGCCTCCGTGCTCTGGGTTGCCTGCTTGGAGGTTCCAACTGATGGATTCCTCACATTACTTATTCTATGGACCCTCTGTTGAGAAGCTACTTCTGCCTGCCTCACTCCCATCCCCTTGGTGATGTGGACCCTCTGGTGAGTCTGTCTGTGGCTGGGATCCTCACCCTTCTGTGAGGTGGGCCCTCTTCTCTGAGGTCACTCCTGCCTAGCTGGCACACGTCTCCTTGGTGACGTGGGCCCTCTGGTGGCAGTTGGAGCCTGCTGGGCACCTCCTCCCCTGGGTGGTGAGGGCCCTCTTGGGTCAGGCCCTAACTGCTGGGTTCCCCAAGTTTTCTGATGGGCACCCAGTGTTGCGTGGATACTCGTGGCAGGATCCCACCCCCATTGGGTTGTGGGTCTTCTGCTCTGAGGTCTCAATGGCTGGGTTGCTCACAGTTTCATGATGTGGGCCCACTGGTGGGAGTTCACTCCGGCCTGCAACCTATAGCCTGGGTGCTCTGGGCCGCCTGCTGGGAGTTTCCAACTGCTGGTTTCCTCACCATTTTTATTGTATGGGCCCTCTGTTGTGAGGCTACTCCTGCCTGCCTCACTCCCAGCCGCTTCGTGATGTGGTTCCTCTGGTTTGAGTCCACATGTGCTGGTGATGTGGTTCCTCTAGTTTGAGTCCATATGCGCTGGTTTCCTCAGTTTTCGATGGTGTGGCCCCACTGGTGTGAAGAAACTCCTGCCTGGTACCCGTCCCCTTGGCGTTGTGGGCCCTCTGGTGAGAATATCCCATAGCCTCGGTGCTCTGGGCTGCCTGCTCGGAGTTTCCAACTGCTGGATTCCTCACCATTTTTATTGTATGGGCCCTCTGTTGTGAGGCTACTCCTGCCTGCCTCACTCCCAGCCGCTTGGTGATGAGGTTCCTCTGGTTTGAGTCCACAGGTGTTGGTGATGTGGTTCCTCTGGTTTGAGTCCACATGTGCTGATTTCCTCACCTTTCGATGGTGTGGCCTTACTGGTGTGAAGAAACTCCTGCCTGGTTCCCGTCCCCTTGGCGTTGTGGGCCCTCTGGTGAGATTCTGTGGCTGGATGGGTTCCTCACCCTTCTGTGAGGTGGGCCCTCTGCTGTGAGGTCACTCCTGCCTGGCTCATGTACGTCGCCTGGGCGACGTGGGGCCTCTGGTGGCAGTTGGAGCCGGCTGGTAGCCTTCTCCCCTCGGTGATGAGAGCCCTCTGGCATCAGGCCCTAAATTCTGGACTCCCCACATTTTCTGAATTGCACCCAGTGGTGCGAGGACACTCCTGCCAGGTTCCCATCCCCATGGGGCTGTGGGACTTATACTCTGAGGTCCCAATGGCTGGGTTGCTCACATTTTCATGTTGTGGGCCCTCTGGTGTGAGTTCACTCCGGCCTGGATCCCATAGCCTCCGTGCTCTGGGTCGCCTGCTTGGAGGTTCCAACTGATGGATTCCTCACATTTTTTATTCTATGTACCCTCTGTTGTGAAGGTACTTCTGCCTGCCTCACTCCCATCCCCTTGGTGATGTGGGCCCTCTGGTGAGAGTCTGACCATGGCTGGGATCCTCACCCTTCTATGAGGTGGGCCCTCTTCTGTGAGGTCACTCCTGCCTAGCTGGCACACGTCTCCTTGGCGACATGGGCCCTCTGGTGTCAGTTGGAGCCTGCTGGGCACCTCTTCCCCTGGGTGATGAGGGCCCTCTGGGGTCAGGCCCTAACTGCTTGGTTCCCCAAGTTTTCTGATGGGCTCCCAATGTTGCGAGGATACTCCTGACAGGGTCCCACCCTCATTGGGATGTGGGTCTTCTGCTCTGAGGTCCCAACGGCTGGGTTGCTCACAGTTTCATGATGTGAGCCCACTGGTGTGAGTTCACTCCGGCCTGGATCCCATAGCCTTGCTGCTCTGGGCCATGTGCTGGGAGGTTCCAACTGCTGGATTCCTTATCTTTTTTATTCTGTGGGCCCTCTCTTGTGAGGATACTCCTGCCTGCCTCACTCTCAGCCACTTGGTGATGTGGGTCCTCTGGTTTGAGGCCACATGTGCTGGGTTCCTCACCTTACGCTGGTGTGGCCCCCTGGAGTGGTGAAACTGCTGTCGGGTTCCGAACCTCGTGGTAATGTGGGCCCTCTGGTAAGAGTCTGATCCTGGCTGGGTTCCTCACCCTTCTGTGAGGTGGGCCCTCTTCTCTGAGGTCATTCCTGCCTAGCTGGCACATGTCTCCTTGGTGACGTGGGCCCTTTCCCGGCAGTTGGTGCCTGCTGGGAGCCTCCTCCCCTTGGTGATTAGCGCCCTCTGGCCTCAGGCAATAATTTCTGGGCTCCCCACACTTTCTGATGTGCGCCCAGTGGTGCGAGGACACTCCTGCCAAGTTCCGATCCCCATGGGGATGTGGGCCTTCTGCTCTGAGGTCCCATGTGTTGGGTTGCTCACAGTTTCATGATGTGGGCCCTCTGGTGTGAGTTCACTCTGGCCTTCATCCCATAGCCTCGGTGTTCTGGGCCGCCTGCTGGGAGTTTCCAACTGTTGGATTCCTCACCATTTTTATTGTATGGGCCCTCTGTTGTGAGGCTATTCCTGCCAGCCTCACTCCCAGCCGCTTGGTGATGTGGGTCCTCTGGTTTGAGGCCACATGTGCAGGGTTCCTCACCTTACGCTGGTGTTGCCCCACTGGAATAAGGACACTCCTGTCTGGTTCCGAACCTCATGGTAATGTGGTCCCTCTACTGAGAGTCTGATCCTGGCTGGGTTCCTCAAGCTATTGTGAGTTGGGCCCTCTTCTATAGGGTCACTCCTGCCTAGCTGGCACACGTCTCCTTGGCGACGTGGGGCCTCTCCTGGAAGTTGGTGCCTGCTGGGAGCCTCCGCCCCTTGGTGATGAGCGCCCTCTGGCCTCAGGCAATAACTTTAGGGCTCCCCACACTTTGTGATGTGTGCCCAGTGGTGCGAGGACACTCCTGCCAGGTTCCCATCCCCATGGGGATGTGGGCCCTCTGCTCTGTGTTCCCATGTGCTGGGTTGCTCACAGTTTCATGATGTGGGCCCACTGGTGTGAGTTCACTCCGGCCTGGATCCCATAGCCTTGCTGCTCTGGACCATGTGCTGGGAGGTCCAACTGCTGGATTCCTTATCTTTTTTATTCTATGGGCCCTCTCTTGTGAGGCTACTCCTGCCTGACTCACTCTCAGCCACTTGGTGATGTGGGGCCTCTGGTTGGAGGCCACATGTGCTGGGTACCTCTCCATACGCTGGTGTGGCCCCACTGGAGTGAGGACACTCCTGCCTGGTTCCGAACCTCATGGTAATGTGGGTCCTATGGTGAGAGTCTAATCCTGGCTGGGTTCCTCACCCTTCTGTGAGTTGGGACCTCTTCTGTGAGGTCACTCCTGCCTAGCTGGCACACGTCTCCTTGTCGACGTGGGCCCTCTCCTGGCAGTTGGAGCCTGCTGGGCGCCTGCTCCCCTGGGTTATGAGGGCCCTCCTGGGTCAGGCGCTAACTGCTGGGTTCCCCAAGTTTTCTGATGGGCACCCAGTGTTGCGAGGATACTCCTGCCAAGGTCCCACCCCCATTGGAATGTGGGTCCTCTGCTCTGAAGTCCCAACAGCTGGGTTGCTCACAGTTTCATGACGTGGGCCCACTGGTGTGAGTTCACTCCAGCCTGGATCCCATAGCCTTGCTGTTCTGGGCCATGTGCTGGGAGTTTCCAACTGCTGGATTCCTTATCTTTTTTATTCTATGTGTTCTTTTTTGTGAGACTATTCCTGCCTGCCTCACTCTCAGCCACTTGGTGATGTGGGTCTTCTGGTTTGAGGCCACATGTGCTGGGTTCCTCACTTTACGCTGGTGTGGCCCCACTGGAGTGAGGACACTCCTGTCTGGTTCTGAACCTTGTGGTAATGTGGGCCCTCTGTTGAGAGTCTGATCCTGGCTGGGTTCCTCACTCTCTGTGAGGTGGGCCCTCTTCTGTGAGGTCACTCCTGCCTAGCTGGCACACGGCTCCTTGGTGACGTGGGCCCTCTCCTGGCAGTTGGTGCCTGCTGGGAGCCTCCTCCCCTTGGTGATTAGCGCCCATTGGCCTCAGACAATAATTTCTGGGCTCCCCACACTTTCTGATGTGTGCCCAGTGGTGCGAGGACACTCCTGCCAGGTTCCGATCCCAATGGGGATTTGAGCCTTCTGCTCTGAGGTCCAATGTGCCTGGTTGCTCACAGTTTCATGATGTGGGCCCTCTGGTGTGAGTTCACTCCGGCCTGCATCCCATAGCCTCGGTGCACTGGGACGCCTGCTGGAGTTGCCAACTGCTGGATTCCTCATCATTTTTATTGTATGGGCCCTCTGTTGTGAGGCTACTCCTGCCTGCCTCACTCCCAGCCACTTGGTGATGTAGTTCCTCTGGTTTGAGTCCACATGTGCTGGTTTCCTCACCTTTCGATGGTGTGGCCCCACTGGTGTATAGAAACTCCTGCCTGGTTCCCGTCCCCTTGGTGTTGTGGGCCCTCTGGTGAGTCTGTAGCTGGATGGGTTCCTCACCCTTCTGTGAGGTGGGCCCTCTTCTGTGAGGTCACTCCTGCCTAGCTGGCACACGTCTCCTTGGCGACATGGGCCCTCTGGTGGCAGTTGGAGCCTGCTGGGCACTTCTTCCCCTGGGTGATGAGGGCCCTCTGGGGTCAGTCCCTAACTGCTTGGTTCCCCAAGTTTTCTGATGGGCTCCCAATGTTGCGAGGATACTCCTGACAGGGTCCCACCCTCATTGGGATGTGGGTCTTCTGCTCTGAGGTCCCAACGGCTGGGTTGCTCACAGTTTCATGATGTGAGCCCACTGGTGTGAGTTCACTCCGGCCTGGATCCCATAGCCTTGCTGCTCTGGGCCATGTGCTGGGAGGTTCCAACTGCTGGATTCCTTATCTTTTTTATTCTGTGGGCCCTCTCTTGTGAGGATACTCCTGCCTGCCTCACTCTCAGCCACTTGGTGATGTGGGTCCTCTGGTTTGAGGCCACATGTGCTGGGTTCCTCACCTTACGCTGGTGTGGCCCCCTGGAGTGGTGAAACTGCTGTCGGGTTCCGAACCTCGTGGTAATGTGGGCCCTCTGGTAAGAGTCTGATCCTGGCTGGGTTCCTCACCCTTCTGTGAGGTGGGCCCTCTTCTCTGAGGTCATTCCTGCCTAGCTGGCACATGTCTCCTTGGTGACGTGGGCCCTTTCCCGGCAGTTGGTGCCTGCTGGGAGCCTCCTCCCCTTGGTGATTAGCGCCCTCTGGCCTCAGGCAATAATTTCTGGGCTCCCCACACTTTCTGATGTGCGCCCAGTGGTGCGAGGACACTCCTGCCAAGTTCCGATCCCCATGGGGATGTGGGCCTTCTGCTCTGAGGTCCCATGTGTTGGGTTGCTCACAGTTTCATGATGTGGGCCCTCTGGTGTGAGTTCACTCTGGCCTTCATCCCATAGCCTCGGTGTTCTGGGCCGCCTGCTGGGAGTTTCCAACTGTTGGATTCCTCACCATTTTTATTGTATGGGCCCTCTGTTGTGAGGCTATTCCTGCCAGCCTCACTCCCAGCCGCTTGGTGATGTGGGTCCTCTGGTTTGAGGCCACATGTGCAGGGTTCCTCACCTTACGCTGGTGTTGCCCCACTGGAATAAGGACACTCCTGTCTGGTTCCGAACCTCATGGTAATGTGGTCCCTCTGCTGAGAGTCTGATCCTGGCTGGGTTCCTCAAGCTATTGTGAGTTGGGCCCTCTTCTATAGGGTCACTCCTGCCTAGCTGGCACACGTCTCCTTGGAGACGTGGGGCCTCTCCTGGAAGTTGGTGCCTGCTGGGAGCCTCCGCCCCTTGGTGATGAGCGCCCTCTGGCCTCAGGCAATAACTTTAGGGCTCCCCACACTTTGTGATGTGTGCCCAGTGGTGCGAGGACACTCCTGCCAGGTTCCCATCCCCATGGGGATGTGGGCCCTCTGCTCTGAGTTCCCATGTGCTGGGTTGCTCACAGTTTCATGATGTGGGCCCACTGGTGTGAGTTCACTCCGGCCTGGATCCCATAGCCTTGCTGCTCTGGACCATGTGCTGGGAGGTCCAACTGCTGGATTCCTTATCTTTTTTATTCTATGGGCCCTCTCTTGTGAGGCTACTCCTGCCTGACTCACTCTGAGCCACTTGGTGATGTGGGGCCTCTGGTTGGAGGCCACATGTGCTGGGTACCTCTCCATACGCTGGTGTGGCCCCACTGGAGTGAGGACACTCCTGCCTGGTTCCGAACCTCATGGTAATGTGGGTCCTATGGTGAGAGTCTAATCCTGGCTGGGTTCCTCACCCTTCTGTGAGTTGGGACCTCTTCTGTGAGGTCACTCCTGCCTAGCTGGCACACGTCTCCTTGTCGACGTGGGCCCTCTCCTGGCAGTTGGAGCCTGCTGGGCGCCTGCTCCCCTGGGTTATGAGGGCCCTCCTGGGTCAGGCGCTAACTGCTGGGTTCCCCAAGTTTTCTGATGGGCACCCAGTGTTGCGAGGATACTCCTGCCAAGGTCCCACCCCCATTGGAATGTGGGTCCTCTGCTCTGAAGTCCCAACAGCTGGGTTGCTCACAGTTTCATGACGTGGGCCCACTGGTGTGAGTTCACTCCAGCCTGGATCCCATAGCCTTGCTGTTCTGGGCCATGTGCTGGGAGTTTCCAACTGCTGGATTCCTTATCTTTTTTATTCTATGTGTTCTTTTTTGTGAGACTATTCCTGCCTGCCTCACTCTCAGCCACTTGGTGATGTGGGTCTTCTGGTTTGAGGCCACATGTGCTGGGTTCCTCACTTTACGCTGGTGTGGCCCCACTGGAGTGAGGACACTCCTGTCTGGTTCTGAACCTTGTGGTAATGTGGGCCCTCTGGTGAGAGTCTGATCCTGGCTGGGTTCCTCACTCTCTGTGAGGTGGGCCCTCTTCTGTGAGGTCACTCCTGCCTAGCTGGCACACGGCTCCTTGGTGACGTGGGCCCTCTCCTGGCAGTTGGTGCCTGCTGGGAGCCTCCTCCCCTTGGTGATTAGCGCCCATTGGCCTCAGACAATAATTTCTGGGCTCCCCACACTTTCTGATGTGTGCCCAGTGGTGCGAGGACACTCCTGCCAGGTTCCGATCCCAATGGGGATTTGAGCCTTCTGCTCTGAGGTCCAATGTGCCTGGTTGCTCACAGTTTCATGATGTGGGCCCTCTGGTGTGAGTTCACTCCGGCCTGCATCCCATAGCCTCGGTGCACTGGGACGCCTGCTGGAGTTGCCAACTGCTGGATTCCTCATCATTTTTATTGTATGGGCCCTCTGTTGTGAGGCTACTCCTGCCTGCCTCACTCCCAGCCACTTGGTGATGTATTTCCTCTGGTTTGAGTCCACATGTGCTGGTTTCCTCACCTTTCGATGGTGTGGCCCCACTGGTGTATAGAAACTCCTGCCTGGTTCCCGTCCCCTTGGTGTTGTGGGCCCTCTGGTGAGTCTGTAGCTGGATGGGTTCCTCACCCTTCTGTGAGGTGGGCCCTCTGCTGTGAGGTCACTCCTGCCTGGCTCGCGTACGTCGCCTGGGAGACGTGGGCCCTCTGGTGGCAGTTGGACCCGGCTGGTAGACTTCTGCCCTTGGTGATGAGAGCGATCTGGCGTCAGACCCTCAATTCTCGGCTCCCCACATTTTCTGATTTGTGCCCAGTGGTGTGAGGACACTCCTGCCAGGTTCCCATCCCCATGGGGCTGTGGGCCTTATGCTCTGCGGTTCCAACGGCTGGGTTGCTCACAGATTCATGTTGTGGGCCCGCTGGTGTGAGTTCACTCCAGCCTGCATCCCATAGCCTCGGTGCTCTGGGCCATCTGCTCGGAGTTTCCAACTGCTGGATTCCTCACCATTTTTATTGTATGGGCCCTCTGTTGTGAGACTACTCCTGCCTGCCTCACTCCCAGCCACTTGGTGATGTGGTTCCTCTGTTTTGAGTCCACATGTGTTGGTGATGTGGTTCCTCTGGTTTGAGTCCACATGTGCTGGTCTCCTCACCTTTCGGTGGTGTGGACCTACTGCTGTGAAGAAACTCCTGCCTGGTTCCCATCCCCTTGGTGTTTTGGGCCCTCTGGTGAGAGAGTGTGGCTGGATGGGTTCCTCACCCTTCTGTGAGGTGGGCCCTCTGCTGTGAGGTCACTCCTGCCTAGCTGGCACACGTTTCCTTGGTGACGTGGGCCCTCTGGTGGCAGTTGGAGCCTGCTGGACGCCTCCTCCCCTGGGTGATGAGGGTCCTCTGGGGTGAGGCCCTAACTGCTGGGTTCCCCATGTTTTCTGATGGGAAACCAGTGTTGCGAGGATACTCCTGACAGGGTCCCACCCCCATTGGGATGTGGGTCTTCTGCTCTGAGATCCCAATGGCTGGGTTGCTCACAGTTTCATGATGTGGGCCCACTGGTGTGAGTTCACTCCGGCCTGGAACCCATAGCCTTGCTGCTCTGCGCCATGTGCTGGGAGGTTCCAACTGCTGAATTCCTTATCTTTTTTATTCTATGGGCCCTCTCGTGTGAGGCTACTCCTGCCTGCCTAACTCTCAGCCACTTGGTGATGTGGGTCCTCTGGTTGGAGGCCACATGTGCTGGGTTCCTCACCTTACGCTGATGTGGACCCACTGGAGTGAGGACACTCCTGCCTGGTTCCGTACCTCATGGTAATGTGGGCCCTCTGGTGAGAGTCTGATCCTGGCTGGGTTCCTCACCCGTCTGTCAGGTGGGCACTCTTCTGTGAGGTCACTCCTGACTAGCTGGTACACATCTCCTTGGCGACGTGGGCCCTCTCCTGGGAGTTGGTGCATGCTGGGAGCCTCCTGCCCTTGGTGATTACCGCCCTCTGGCCTCAGGCAATAATTTCTGGGCGCCTCACACTTTCTAATGTGCACCTAGTGGTGCGAGGAAACTCCTGCCAAGTTCCCGTCCCCATGGGGCTGTGGGTCTTATGCCCTGTGGTCCCATGAGTTGTGTTGCTCACAGTTTCATGATGTGGGCCCTCTGGTGAGAGTCTGTGGCTGGATGGGTTCCTCACCCTTCTGTGAGGTGGGCCCTCTGCTGTGAGGTCACTACTGCCTGCTCGCGTACGTTGCCTGGGAGACATGGGCCCCCTGGTGGCAGTTGGAGCCGGCTGGTAACCTTCTCCCCTCGGTGATGAGAGCCATCTGGCGTCAGGCCCTAAATTCTGGGCTCCCCACATTCTGTGATTTGCGCCCAGTGGTGTGAGGACACTCCTGCCAGGTTCCCATCCCCAAGGGGCTATGGCCTTATGCTCTATGGTTCCAACGGCTGGGTTGCTCACATTTTCATGTTGTGGGCCCTCTGGTGTGAGTTCACTCACGCTTGCATCCCATAGCCTCCGTGCTCTCAGTCGCCTGCTTGGAGGTTCCAACTGATGGATTCCTCACATTTTTTATTCTATGGACCCTCTGTTGTGAAGCGACTTCTGCCTGCCTCACTCCCATCCCCTTGGTGATGTGGGCCCTCTGGTGAGTGTCTGACCGTGGCTGGGACCCTCACCCTTCTGTGAGGTGGGCCCTCTTTTGTGAGGTCACGCATGCCTAGCTGGCACACGTCTCCTTGGCGACGTGGGCCCTCTGGTGGCAGTTGGAGCCTGCTGGACGCCTCCTCCCCTGGGTGATGAGGGCCCTCTGCGGTCAGGCCCTAACTGCTGGGTTCCCCAATTTTCTGATGGGCACCTAGTGTTGCGAGGATACTGCTGCCAGGGTCCCACCCCCATTGGGATGTGGGTCTTCTGCTCTGAGTTCGCAGCAGCTGGGCTTGCTCATAGTTTCATGATGTGGGCCCACTGGTGTGAGTTCACGCCGGCCTGTATCCCATAGCCTTGCTGCTCTGGGCCATGTGTTGGGAGTTTCCAACTGCTGGATTCCTTATCGTTTTTATTCTATGGGCCCGCTCTTGTGAGGCTATTCCTGCCTGCCTCACTCTCAGCCACTTGGTGATGTGGGTCCTCTGGTTGGAGGCCACATGTGCTGGGTTCCTCACCTTACGCTGTTGTGGCCCCACTGAAGTGAGGACCCTCCTGCCTGGTTCCGCACTTCGTGGTAATGTGGGCGCTCTGGTTAGAGTCTGATCCTTGCTGGGTTCCTCACCCTTCTGTGAGGTGGGCCCTCTTCTGTGAGGTCACTCCTGCCTAGCTGGCACACGGCTCCTTGGCGACGTGGGCCCTCTCCTGGCAGTTGGTGCCTGCTGGGAGACTCCTCCCCTTGGTGATTAGCCCACATTTGTCTCAGACAATAATTTCTGGGCTCCCCAAACTTTCTGATGTGCGCCCAGTGGTGCGAGGACACTCCTGCCAGGTTCCGATCCCAATGGGGATGTGGGTCTTCTGCACTGAGGTCCCATGTGCTGGGTTGCTCACAGTTTCATGATGTGGGCCCTCTGGTGTGAGTTCACTCCGGCCTGCATCCCATAGCCTCGGTGCTCTGGGCCGCCTGCTGGGAGTTTCCAGCTGCTGGATTCCTCACCATTTTTATTGTATGGGCCCTCTGTTGTGAGTCTACTCCTGGTTCCTCACTCCCAGCCACTTGGTGATGTGGTTCCTCTGATTTGAGTCCCCATGTGTTGGTGATGTGGTTCCTCTGATTTGAGTCCACATGTGCTGGTTTCCTCACCTTTCGATGGTGTGGCCCCACTGGTGTGAAGAAACTCCTGCCTGTTTCCCGTCCCCTTGGTGTTGTGGGCCCTCTGGTGAGAGTCTGTGGCTTGATGGGTTCCTCACCCTTCTGTGAGGTGGGCCCTCTGATGAGAGGTCACTCCTGCCTGGCTCGCGTACATCGCCTGGCGACGTGGGCCCTCTGGTGGCAGTTGGAGCCGGCTGGTGGACTTCTCCCCTTGGTGATGAGAGCCCTCTGGCGTCAGGCCCTAAATTCTGGGCTCCCCACATTTTCTGATTTGCGCCCAGTGGTGCGAGGACACTCCTGCCAGGTTTCCATCCACATGGGGCTGTGGGCCTTATGCTCTGTGGTCCCAACGGCTCGGTTACTCACAGTTTTATGTTGTGGGCTCTCTAGTGAGAGTTCACTCCGGCCTGCATCCCATAGGCTCGGTGCTCTGGGCCGCCTGCTGGGAGTTTCCAACTGCTGGATTCCTCACCATTTTTATTGTATGGGCCCCCTCTTTTGAGGCTACTCCTGCCTGCCTCACTCCCAGCCGCTTTGTGATGTGCTTCCTCTGGTTTGAGTCCACATGTGCTTGTTTCCTCACCTTTCGATGGTGTGGCCCAACTGGTGTGAAGAAACTCCTGCCTGGTTCCCGTCCCCTTGGTGTTGTGGGCTCTCTGGTGAGAGTCTGTGGCTGAATGGGTTCCTCACCCATCTGTGAGGTGGGCCCTCCGCTGTGAGATCACTCCAGCCTTGCTCGCGTACGTCGCCTGGGCGATGTGGGCCCTCTGGTGGCAGTTGGAGCCGGCTGGTAGCCTTCTCCCCTTGGTGATGAGAGCCCTCTGGCGTCATGCCCTAAATTCTGGGCTCCCCACATTTTCTGATTTGCGTCCAGTGGTGCGAGGACACTCCTGCCAGGTTCCCATCCCCATGGGGCTGTGGGCCTTATGCTCTGAGGTCCCTACGGCTGGGTTGCTCACATTTTCATGTTGTGGGCCCTCTGCTGTGAGTTCACTCAGGCCTGGATCCCATAGCCTCCTTGCACTCTGTCGCCTGCTTGGAGGTTCCAACTAATGGATTCCTCACATTTTTTATTCTATGGACCCTCTGTTGTGAAGCTACTTCTGCCTGCCTCACTCCCAACCCCTTGGTGATGTGGGCCCTCTGGTTAGAATATCCCATAGCCTCGGTGCTCTGGGCTGCCTGCTCGGAGTTTCCAACTGCTGGATTCCTCACCATTTTTATTGTATGGGCCCTCTGTTGTGAGGCTACTCCTGCCTGCCTCACTCCCAGCTGCTTGGTGATGTGGTTCCTCTGGTTTGAGTCCACATGTGCTGGTGATGTGGTTCCTCTGGTTTGAGTCCATATGCGCTGGTTTCCTCAGTTTTCGATGGTGTGGCCCCACTGGTGTGAAGAAACTCCTGCCTGGTACCCGTCCCCTTGGCGTTGTGGGCCCTCTGGAGAGAGTATCCCATAGCCTCGGTGCTCTGGGCTGCCTGCTCGGAGTTGCCAACCGCTGGATTCCTCACCATTTTTATTGTATGGGCCCTCTACTGTGCGGCTACTCCTGCCTGCCTCACTCCCAGCTGCTTGGTGATGTGGTTCCTCTGGTTTGAGTCCACATGTGTTGGTGATGTGGTTCCTCTGGTTTGAGTCCTCATGTGCTGGTTTCCTCACCTTTCGATGGTGTGGCCCCACTGGTGTGAAGAAACTCCTGCCTGTTTCCCGTCCCCTTGGTGTTGTGGGCCCTCTGGTGAGAGTCTGTGGCTGGATGGGTTCCTCACCCTTGTGTGAGGTGGGCCCTCTGCTGTGAGGTCACTCCTGCCTGGCTCGCGTACGTCGCCTGGGTGACGTGGGCCCTCTGGTGGCAGTTGGAGCCGGCTGGTAGCCTTCTCCCCTCGGTGATGAGAGCCCTCTGGCGTCAGGTCCTAAATTCTGGGCTCCCCACATTTTCGGATTTGAGCCCAGTGGTGCGAGGACACTCCTACGAGGTTCCCATCCCCATGGGGCTGTGGGCTTTATGCTCTGAGGTCCCAACGGCAGAGTTGCTCACACTTTCATGTTGTGGGCCCTCTGGTGTCAGTTCACTCAGACCTGGATCCCATAGCCTCCGTGCTCTGGGTCGCCTGCTTGGAGGTTCCAACTGATGGATTCCTCACATTTTTATTCTATGGGTCCTCTGTTGTGATGCAACTTCTGCCTGCCTCACCCCCATCCCCTTGGTGATGTGGGCCCTCTAGTGAGAGTCTGACCGTGGCTGGGATCCTCACCCTTCGGTGAGGTGGGCCCTCTTCTGTGAGGTCTCTCCTGCCTAGCTGGCACACGTCTCCTTGGCGATGAGGGCCCTCTGGTGGCAGTTGGAGCCTACTGGGCGCCACCTGCCCTGGGTGATGAGGGCCCTCTGGGGTCAGGCCCTAACTGCTGGGTTCCCCCAGTTTTCTGATGGGCACCCAGTGTTGCGAGGATACTCCTGCCAGGGTCCCACCCCCATTGGGATGTGGGTCTTCTGCTCTGAGGTCCCAACGTCTGGGTTGCTCACAGTTTCATGATGTGGGCCCCCTGGTGTGAATTCACTCCGACCCGGATCCCATAGCCTTGCTGCTCTTGGCCATGTGCTGGGAGGTTCAAACTGCTGGATTCCTTATCTTTTTAATTCTATGGGCCCTCTCTTGTGAGGATACTCCTGCCTGCCTCACTCTCAGCCACTTGGTGATGTGGGTCCTCTGGTTGGAGGCCACATGTGCTGGCTTCCCCACCTTACGCTGGTGTGGCCCCACTCGAATGAGGACACTGCTGCCTGGTTCTGAAACTCGTGGTAATGTGGGCCCTCTGATGAGAGTCTGATCCTGGCTGGGTTCCTCACCCTTCTGTGAGGTGGGCCCTCTTCTGTGAGGTCAATCCTGCCTAGCTGGCACACGTCTCCTTGGCAACGTGGGCCTTCTCCTGGCAGTTGGTGCCTGCTGGGAGCCTCCTCCCCTTGGTGATTAGCACCCTCTTGCCTCAGGCAATAATTTGTGGGCTCCCCACACTTTCTGATATGCGCCCAGTGGTGCGAGGACACTCCTGCCAGGTTCAGATCCCCATGGGGATGTGGGCCTTCTTCTCTGAGGTCCCATGTGCTGGGTTGCTCACTGTTTCATGATGTGGGCCCTCTGGTGAGAGTCTGTGGCTGGATGGGTTCTTCACCCTTCTTTGAGGTGGGCCCTCTGCTGTGAGGTCACTCCTGCCTGGCTCGCGTACATTGCCTCGGAGACGTGGGCCCTCTGGTGGCAGTTGGAGCCGGCTGGTAGCCTTCTCCCCTCGGTGATGAGAGCCCTCTGGGGTCTGGCCCTAAATTCTGGGCTCCCCACATTTTCTGATTTGCGCCCAGTGGTGCGAGGACACTCCTGCCAGGTTCCCATCCCCATGGGGCTGTGGGCCTTATGCTCTGACGTCCCAACAGCTGTGTTACTCACAGTTTCATGTTGTGGGCCCTCTGGTGTGAGCTCATTCAGGCCTGGATCCCATAGCCTCCGTGCTCTGGGTTGCCTGCTTGGAGGTTCCAACTGATGGATTCCTCACATTACTTATTCTATGGACCCTCTGTTGAGAAGCTACTTCTGCCTGCCTCACTCCCATCCCCTTGGTGATGTGGGCCCTCTGGTGAGTCTGTCCGTGGCTGGGATCCTCACCCTTCTGTGAGGTGGGCCCTCTTCTCTGAGGTCACTCCTGCCTAGCTGGCACACGTCTCCTTGGCGACGTGGGCCCTCTGGTGGCAGTTGGAGCCTGCTGGGCGCCTCCTCCCCTGGGTGATGAGGGCCCTCTGGGGTCAGGCCCTAACTGCTGGGTTCCCCAAGTTTTCTGATGGGCACCCAGTGTTGCGTGGATACTCGTGGCAGGATCCCACCCCCATTGGGTTGTGGGTCTTCTGCTCTGAGGTCTCAATGGCTGGGTTGCTCACAGTTTCATGATGTGGGCCCACTGGTGGGAGTTCACTCCGGCCTGCAACCTATAGCCTGGGTGCTCTGGGCCGCCTGCTGGGAGTTTCCAACTGCTGGTTTCCTCACCATTTTTATTGTATGGGCCCTCTGTTGTGAGGCTACTCCTGCCTGCCTCACTCCCAGCCGCTTCGTGATGTGGTTCCTCTGGTTTGAGTCCACATGTGCTGGTGATGTGGTTCCTCTGGTTTGAGTCCATATGCGCTGGTTTCCTCAGTTTTCGATGGTGTGTCCCCACTGGTGTGAAGAAACTCCTGCCTTGTACCCGTCCCCTTGGCGTTGTGGGCCCTCTGGTGAGAATATCCCATAGCCTCGGTGCTCTGGGCTGCCTGCTCGGAGTTTCCAACTGCTGGATTCCTCACCATTTTTATTGTATGGGCCCTCTGTTGTGAGGCTACTCCTGCCTGCCTCACTCCCAGCCGCTTGGTGATGAGGTTCCTCTGGTTTGAGTCCACATGTGCTGGTGATGTGGTTCCTCTGGTTTGAGTCCACATGTGCTGATTTCCTCACCTTTCGATGGTGTGGCCCTACTGGTGTGAAGAAACTCCTGCCTGGTTCCCGTCCCCTTGGTGTTGTGGGCCCTCTGGTGAGATTCTGTGGCTGGATGGGTTCCTCACCCTTCTGTGAGGTGGGCCCTCTGCTGTGAGGTCACTCCTGCCTGGCTCATGTACGTCGCCTGGGCGACGTGGGGCCTCTGGTGGCAGTTGGAGCCGGCTGGTAGCCTTCTCCCCTCGGTGATGAGAGCCCTCTAGCATCAGGCCCTAAATTCTGGACTCCCCACATTTTCTGAATTGCACCCAGTGGTGCGAGGACACTCCTGCCAGGTTCCCATCCCCATGGGGCTGTGGGACTTATACTCTGAGGTCCCAACGGCTGGGTTGCTCACATTTTCATGTTGTGGGCCCTCTGGTGTGAGTTCACTCAGGCCTGGATCCCATAGCCTCCGTGCTCTGGGTCGCCTGCTTGGAGGTTCCAACTGATGGATTCCTCACATTTTTTATTCTATGGACCCTCTGTTGTGAAGGTACTTCTGCCTGCCTCACTCCCAACCCCTTGTTGATGTGGGCCCTCTGGTGAGAGTCTGACCATGGCTGGGATCCTCACCCTTCTGTGAGGTGGGCCCTCTTCTGTGAGGTCACTCCTGCCTAGCTGGCACACGTCTCCTTGGCGACATGGGCCCTCTGGTGGCAGTTGGAGCCTGCTGGGCACCTCTTCCCCTGGGTGATGAGGGCCCTCTGGGGTCAGGCCCTAACTGCTTGGTTCCCCAAGTTTTCTGATGGGCTCCCAATGTTGCGAGGATACTCCTGACAGGGTCCCACCCTCATTGGGATGTGGGTCTTCTGCTCTGAGGTCCCAACGGCTGGGTTGCTCACAGTTTCATGATGTGAGCCCACTGGTGTGAGTTCACTCCGGCCTGGATCCCATAGCCTTGCTGCTCTGGGCCATGTGCTGGGAGGTTCCAACTGCTGGATTCCTTATCTTTTTTATTCTATGGGCCCTCTCTTGTGAGGATACTCCTGCCTGCCTCACTCTCAGCCACTTGGTGATGTGGGTCCTCTGGTTTGAGGCCACATGTGCTGGGTTCCTCACCTTACGCTGGTGTGGCCCCCTGGAGTGGTGAAACTGCTGTCGGGTTCCGAACCTCTTGGTAATGTGGGCCCTCTGGTAAGAGTCTGATCCTGGCTGGGTTCCTCACCCTTCTGTGAGGTGGGCCCTCTTCTCTGAGGTCATTCCTGCCTAGCTGGCACATGTCTCCTTGGTGACGTGGGCCCTTTCCCGGCAGTTGGTGCCTGCTGGGAGCCTCCTCCCCTTGGTGATTAGCGCCCTCTGGCCTCAGGCAATAATTTCTGGGCTCCCCACACTTTCTGATGTGCGCCCAGTGGTGCGAGGACACTCCTGCCAAGTTCCGATCCCCATGGGGATGTGGGCCTTCTGCTCTGAGGTCCCATGTGTTGGGTTGCTCACAGTTTCATGATGTGGGCCCTCTGGTGTGAGTTCACTCTGGCCTTCATCCCATAGCCTCGGTGTTCTGGGCCGCCTGCTGGGAGTTTCCAACTGCTGGATTCCTCACCATTTTTATTGTATGGGCCCTCTGTTGTGAGGCTATTCCTGCCAGCCTCACTCCCAGCCGCTTGGTGATGTGGGTCCTCTGGTTTGAGGCCACATGTGCAGGGTTCCTCACCTTACGCTGGTGTTGCCCCACTGGAATAAGGACACTCCTGTCTGGTTCCGAACCTCATGGTAATGTGGTCCCTCTGCTGAGAGTCTGATCCTGGCTGGGTTCCTCAAGCTATTGTGAGTTGGGCCCTCTTCTATAGGGTCACTCCTGCCTAGCTGGCACACGTCTCCTTGGCGACGTGGGGCCTCTCCTGGAAGTTGGTGCCTGCTGGGAGCCTCCGCCCCTTGGTGATGAGCGGCCTCTGGCCTCAGGCAATAAATTTAGGGCTCCCCACACTTTGTGATGTGTGCCCAGTGGTGCGAGGACACTCCTGCCAGGTTCCCATCCCCATGGGGATGTGGGCCCTCTGCTCTGAGTTCCCATGTGCTGGGTTGCTCACAGTTTCATGATGTGGGCCCACTGGTGTGAGTTCACTCCGGCCTGGATCCCATAGCCTTGCTGCTCTGGACCATGTGCTGGGAGGTCCAACTGCTGGATTCCTTATCTTTTTTATTCTATGGGCCCTCTCTTGTGAGGCTACTCCTGCCTGACTCACTCTCAGCCACTTGGTGATGTGGGGCCTCTGGTTGGAGGCCACATGTGCTGGGTACCTCTCCATACGCTGGTGTGGCCCCACTGGAGTGAGGACACTCCTGCCTGGTTCCGAACCTCGTGGTAATGTGGGTCCTATGGTGAGAGTCTAATCCTGGCTGGGTTCCTCACCCTTCTGTGAGTTGGGACCTCTTCTGTGAGGTCACTCCTGCCTAGCTGGCACACGTCTCCTTGTCGACGTGGGCCCTCTCCTGGCAGTTGGAGCCTGCTGGGCGCCTGCTCCCCTGGGTTATGAGGGCCCTCCTGGGTCAGGCGCTAACTGCTGGGTTCCCCAAGTTTTCTGATGGGCACCCAGTGTTGCGGGGATACTCCTGCCAAGGTCCCACCCCCATTGGAATGTGGGTCCTCTGCTCTGAAGTCCCAACAGCTGGGTTGCTCACAGTTTCATGACGTGGGCCCACTGGTGTGAGTTCACTCCAGCCTGGATCCCATAGCCTTGCTGTTCTGGGCCATGTGCTGGGAGTTTCCAACTGCTGGATTCCTTATCTTTTTTATTCTATGTGTTCTTTTTTGTGAGCCTACTCCTGCCTGCCTCACTCTCAGCCACTTGGTGATGTGGGTCTTCTGGTTTGAGGCCACATGTGCTGGGTTCCTCACTTTACGCTGGTGTGGCCCCACTGGAGTGAGGACACTCCTGCCTGGTTCTGAACCTTGTGGTAATGTGGGCCCTCTGGTGAGAGTCTGATCCTGGCTGGGTTCCTCACTCTCTGTGAGGTGGGCCCTCTTCTGTGAGGTCACTCCTGCCTAGCTGGCACACGGCTCCTTGGTGACGTGGGCCCTCTCCTGGCAGTTGGTGCCTGCTGGGAGCCTCCTCCCCTTGGTGATTAGCGCCCATTGGCCTCAGACAATAATTTCTGGGCTCCCCACACTTTCTGATGTGTGCCCAGTGGTGCGAGGACACTCCTGCCAGGTTCCGATCCCAATGGGGATTTGAGCCTTCTGCTCTGAGGTCCAATGTGCCTGGTTGCTCACAGTTTCATGATGTGGGCCCTCTGGTGTGAGTTCACTCCGGCCTGCATCCCATAGCCTCGGTGCACTGGGACGCCTGCTGGAGTTGCCAACTGCTGGATTCCTCATCATTTTTATTGTATGGGCCCTCTGTTGTGAGGCTAATCCTGCCTGCCTCACTCCCAGCCACTTGGTGATGTAGTTCCTCTGGTTTGAGTCCACATGTGCTGGTTACCTCACCTTTCGATGGTGTGGCCCCACTGGTGTATATAAACTCCTGCCTGGTTCCCGTCCCCTTGGTGTTGTGGGCCCTCTGGTGAGTCTGTAGCTGGATGGGTTCCTCACCCTTCTGTGAGGTGGGCCCTCTGCTGTGAGGTCACTCCTGCCCGGCTCGCGTACGTCGTCTGGGAGACGTGGGCCCTCTGGTGGCAGTTGGACCCGGCTGGTAGCCTTCTCCCCTCGGTGATGAGAGCCATCTGGCGTCAGACCCTCAATTCTGGGCTCCCCACATTTTCTGATTTGTGCCCAGTGGTGTGAGGACACTCCTGCCAGGTTCCCATCCCCATGGGGCTGTGGGCCTTATGCTCTGCGGTTCCAACGGCTGGGTTGCTCACAGATTCATGTTGTGGGCCCGCTGGTGTGAGTTCACTCCAGCCTGCATCCCATAGCCTCGGTGCTCTGGGCCATCTGCTCGGAGTTTCCAACTGCTGGATTCCTCACCATTTTTATTGTATGGGCCCTCTGTTGTGAGACTACTCCTGCCTGCCTCACTCCCAGCCACTTGGTGATGTGGTTCCTCTGTTTTGAGTCCACATGTGTTGGTGATGTGGTTCCTCTGGTTTGAGTCCACATGTGCTGGTCTCCTCACCTTTCGGTGGTGTGGACCTACTGCTGTGAAGAAACTCCTGCCTGGTTCCCATCCCCTTGGTGTTTTGGGCCCTCTGGTGAGAGAGTGTGGCTGGATGGGTTCCTCACCCTTCTGTGAGGTGGGCCCTCTGCTGTGAGGTCACTCCTGCCTAGCTGGCACACGTTTCCTTGGTGACGTGGGCCCTCTGGTGGCAGTTGGAGCCTGCTGGACGCCTCCTCCCCTGGGTGATGAGGGTCCTCTGGGGTGAGGCCCTAACTGCTGGGTTCCCCATGTTTTCTGATGGGAAACCAGTGTTGCGAGGATACTCCTGACAGGGTCCCACCCCCATTGGGATGTGGGTCTTCTGCTCTGAGATCCCAATGGCTGGGTTGCTCACAGTTTCATGATGTGGGCCCACTGGTGTGAGTTCACTCCGGCCTGGAACCCATAGCCTTGCTGCTCTGCGCCATGTGCTGGGAGGTTCCAACTGCTGAATTCCTTATCTTTTTTATTCTATGGGCCCTCTCGTGTGAGGCTACTCCTGCCTGCCTCACTCTCAGCCACTTGGTGATGTGGGTCCTCTGGTTGGAGGCCACATGTGCTGGGTTCCTCACCTTACGCTGATGTGGACCCACTGGAGTGAGGACACTCCTGCCTGGTTCCGTACCTCATGGTAATGTGGGCCCTCTGGTGAGAGTCTGATCCTGGCTGGGTTCCTCACCCGACTGTCAGGTGGGCACTCTTCTGTGAGGTCACTCCTGACTAGCTGGTACACATCTCCTTGGCGACGTGGGCCCTCTCCTGGGAGTTGGTGCATGCTGGGAGCCTCCTGCCCTTGGTGATTAGCGCCCTCTGGCCTCAGGCAATAATTTCTGGGCGCCTCACACTTTCTAATGTGCACCTAGTGGTGCGAGGAAACTCCTGCCAGGTTCCCGTCCCCATGGGGCTGTGGGTCTTATGCCCTGTGGTCTCATGAGTTGTGTTGCTCACAGTTTCATGATGTGGGCCCTCTGGTGAGAGTCTGTGGCTGGATGGGTTCTTCACCCTTCTGTGAGGTGGGCCCTCTGCTGTGAGGTCACTACTGCCTGCTCGTGTACGTTGCCTGTGAGACGTGGGCCCTCTGGTGGCAGTTGGAGCCGGCTGGTGGACTTCTCCCCTTGGTGATGAGAGCCCTCTGGCGTCAGGCCCTAAATTCTGGGCTCCCCACATTTTCTGATTTGCGCCCAGTGGTGCGAGGACACTCCTGCCAGGTTTCCATCCACATGGGGCTGTGGGCCTTATGCTCTGTGGTCCCAACGGCTCGGTTACTCACAGTTTCATGTTGTGGGCTCTCTAGTGAGAGTTCACTCCGGCCTGCATCCCATAGGCTCGGTGCTCTGGGCCGCCTGCTGGGAGTTTCCAACTGCTGGATTCCTCACCATTTTTATTGTATGGGCCCTCTCTTTTGAGGCTACTCCTGCCTGCCTCACTCCCAGCCGCTTTGTGATGTGCTTCCTCTGGTTTGAGTCCACATGTGCTTGTTTCCTCACCTTTCGATGGTGTGGCCCCACTGGTGTGAAGAAACTCCTGCCTGGTTCCCGTCCCCTTGGTGTTGTGGGCCCTCTGGTGAGAGTCTGTGGCTGAATGGGTTCCTCACCCATCTGTGAGGTGGGCCCTCCGCTGTGAGATCACTCCAGCCTTGCTCGCGTACGTCGCCTGGGCGATGTGGGCCCTCTGGTGGCAGTTGGAGCCGGCTGGTAGCCTTCTCCCCTTGGTGATGAGAGCCCTCTGGCGTCATGCCCTAAATTCTGGGCTCCCCACATTTTCTGATTTGCGTCCAGTGGTGCGAGGACACTCCTGCCAGGTTCCCATCCCCATGGGGCTGTGGGCCTTATGCTCTGAGGTCCCTACGGCTGGGTTGCTCACATTTTCATGTTGTGGGCCCTCTGGTGTGAGTTCACTCACGCTTGCATCCCATAGCCTCCGTGCTCTCAATCGCCTGCTTGGAGGTTCCAACTGATGGATTCCTCACATTTTTTATTCTATGGACCCTCTGTTGTGAAGCGACTTCTGCCTGCCTCACTCCCATCCCCTTGGTGATGTGGGCCCTCTGGTGAGTGTCTGACCGTGGCTGGGACCCTCACCCTTCTGTGAGGTGGGCCCTCTTTTGTGAGGTCACGCATGCCTAGCTGGCACACGTCTCCTTGGCGACGTGGGCCCTCTGGTGGCAGTTGGAGCCTGCTGGACGCCTCCTCCCCTGGGTGATGAGGGCCCTCTGCGGTCAGGCCCTAACTGCTGGGTTCCCCAATTTTCTGATGGGCACCTAGTGTTGCGAGGATACTGCTGCCAGGGTCCCACCCCCATTGGGATGTGGGTCTTCTGCTCTGAGTTCACAGCAGCTGGGCTTGCTCATAGTTTCATGATGTGGGCCCACTGGTGTGAGTTCACGCCGGCCTGTATCCCATAGCCTTGCTGCTCTGGGCCATGTGTTGGGAGTTTCCAACTGCTGGATTCCTTATCGTTTTTATTCTATGGGCCCACTCTTGTGAGGCTATTCCTGCCTGCCTCACTCTCAGCCACTTGGTGATGTGGGTCCTCTGGTTGGAGGCCACATGTGCTGGGTTCCTCACCTTACGCTGGTGTGGCCCCACTGAAGTGAGGACACTCCTGCCTGGTTCCGCACTTCGTGGTAATGTGGGCGCTCTGGTTAGAGTCTGATCCTTGCTGGGTTCCTCACCCTTCTGTGAGGTGGGCCCTCTTCTGTGAGGTCACTCCTGCCTAGCTGGCACACGGCTCCTTGGCGACGTGGGCCCTCTCCTGGCAGTTGGTGCCTGCTGGGAGACTCCTCCCCTTGGTGATTAGCCCACATTGGTCTCAGACAATAATTTCTGGGCTCCCCAAACTTTCTGATGTGCGCCCAGTGGTGCGAGGACACTCCTGCCAGGTTCCGATCCCAATGGGGATGTGGGTCTTCTGCTCTGAGGTCCCATGTGCTGGGTTGCTCACAGTTTCATGATGTGGGCCCTCTGGTGTGAGTTCACTCCGGCCTGCATCCCATAGCCTCGGTGCTCTGGGCCGCCTGCTGGGAGTTTCCAGCTGCTGGATTCCTCACCATTTTTATTGTATGGGCCCTCTGTTGTGAGTCTACTCCTGGTTCCTCACTCCCAGCCACTTGGTGATGTGGTTCCTCTGATTTGAGTCCCCATGTGTTGGTGATGTGGTTCCTCTGATTTGAGTCCACATGTGCTGGTTTCCTCACCTTTCGAAGGTGTGGCCCCACTGGTGTGAAGAAACTCCTGCCTGGTTCCTGTCCCGTTGGTGTTGTGGGCCCTCCGGTGAGAGTCTGTGGCTTGATGGGTTCCTCACCCTTCTGTGAGGTGGGCCCTCTGATGAGAGGTCACTCCTGCCTGGCTCGCGTACATCGCCTGGCGACGTGGGCCCTCTGGTGGCAGTTGGAGCCGGCTGGTGGACTTCTCCCCTTGGTGATGAGAGCCCTCTGGCGTCAGGCCCTAAATTCTGGGCTCCCCACATTTTCTGATTTGCGCCCAGTGGTGCGAGGACACTCCTGCCAGGTTTCCATCCACATGGGGCTGTGGGCCTTATGCTCTGTGGTCCCAACGGCTCAGTTACTCACAGTTTCATGTTGTGGGCTCTCTAGTGAGAGTTCACTCCGGCCTGCATCCCATAGGCTCGGTGCTCTGGGCCGCCTGCTGGGAGTTTCCAACTGCTGGATTCCTCACCATTTTTATTGTATGGGCCCTCTCTTTTGAGGCTACTCCTGCCTGCCTCACTCCCAGCCGCTTTGTGATGTGCTTCCTCTGGTTTGAGTCCACATGTGCTTGTTTCCTCACCTTTCGATGGTGTGGCCCCACTGGTGTGAAGAAACTCCTGCCTGGTTCCCGTCCCCTTGGTGTTGTGGGCCCTCTGGTGAGAGTCTGTGGCTGAATGGGTTCCTCACCCATCTGTGAGGTGGGCCCTCCGCTGTGAGATCACTCCAGCCTTGCTCGCGTACGTCGCCTGGGCGATGTGGGCCCTCTGGTGGCAGTTGGAGCCGGCTGGTAGCCTTCTCCCCTTGGTGATGAGAGCCCTCTGGCGTCATGCCCTAAATTCTGGGCTCCCCACATTTTCTGATTTGCGTCCAGTGGTGCGAGGACACTCCTGCCAGGTTCCCATCCCCATGGGGCTGTGGGCCTTATGCTCTGAGGTCCCTACGGCTGGGTTGCTCACATTTTCATGTTGTGGGCCCTCTGCTGTGAGTTCACTCAGGCCTGGATCCCATAGCCTCCTTGCACTCTGTCGCCTGCTTGGAGGTTCCAACTAATGGATTCCTCACATTTTTTATTCTATGGACCCTCTGTTGTGAAGCTACTTCTGCCTGCCTCACTCCCAACCCCTTGGTGATGTGGGCCCTCTGGTTAGAATATCCCATAGCCTCGGTGCTCTGGGCTGCCTGCTCGGAGTTTCCAACTGCTGGATTCCTCACCATTTTTATTGTATGGGCCCTCTGTTGTGAGGCTACTCCTGCCTGCCTCACTCCCAGCTGCTTGGTGATGTGGTTCCTCTGGTTTGAGTCCACATGTGCTGGTGATGTGGTTCCTCTGGTTTGAGTCCATATGCGCTGGTTTCCTCAGTTTTCGATGGTGTGGCCCCACTGGTGTGAAGAAACTCCTGCCTGTTTCCCGTCCCCTTGGTGTTGTGGGCCCTCTGGTGAGAGTCTGTGGCTGGATGGGTTCCTCACCCTTGTGTGAGGTGGGCCCTCTGCTGTGAGGTCACTCCTGCCTGGCTCGTGTACGTCGCCTGGGCGACGTGGGCCCTCTGGTGGCAGTTGGAGCCGGCTGGTAGCCTTCTCCCCTCAGTGATGAGAGCCCTCTGGCGTCAGGTCCTAAATTCTGGGCTCCCCACATTTTCGGATTTGAGCCCAGTGGTGCGAGGACACTCCTACGAGGTTCCCATCCCCATGGGGCTGTGGGCTTTATGCTCTGAGGTCCCAACGGCAGAGTTGCTCACATTTTCATGTTGTGGGCCCTCTGGTGTCAGTTCACTCAGACCTGTATCCCATAGCCTCCGTGCTCTGGGTCGCCTGCTTGGAGGTTCCAACTGATGGATTCCTCACATTTTTATTCTATGGGTCCTCTGTTGTGATGTAACTTCTGCCTGCCTCACCCCCATCCCCTTGGTGATGTGGGCCCTCTAGTGAGAGTCTGATCGTGGCTGGGATCCTCACCCTTCGGTGAGGTGGGCCCTCTTCTGTGAGCTCTCTCCTGCCTAGCTGGCACACGTCTCCTTGGCGATGAGGGCCCTCTGGTGGCAGTTGGAGCCTACTGGGCGCCACCTGCCCTGGGTGATGAGGGCCCTCTGGGGTCAGGCCCTAACTGCTGGGTTCCCCCAGTTTTCTGATGGGCACCCAGTGTTGCGAGGATACTCCTGCCAGGGTCCCACCCCCATTGGGATGTGGGTCTTCTGCTCTGAGGTCCCAACGTCTGGGTTGCTCACAGTTTCATGATGTGGGCCCCCTGGTGTGAATTCACTCCGACCTGGATCCCATAGCCTTGCTGCTCTTGGCCATGTGCTGGGAGGT
Source organism: Orcinus orca (assembly GCF_937001465.1). Taxonomy (NCBI): domain Eukaryota; kingdom Metazoa; phylum Chordata; class Mammalia; order Artiodactyla; family Delphinidae; genus Orcinus; species Orcinus orca. Next base: position 3,159,466 of record NC_064572.1, read on the forward strand.
TCAAACTGCTGGATTCCTTATCTTCTAAATTCTATGGGCCCTCTCTTGTGAGGATACTCCTGCCTGCCTCACTCTCAGCCACTTGGTGATGTGGGTCCTCTGGTTGGAGGCCACATGTGCTGGCTTCCCCACCTTACGCTGGTGTGGCCCCACTCGAATGAGGACACTGCTGCCTGGTTCTGAAACTCGTGGTAATGTGGGCCCTCTGATGAGAGTCTGATCCTGGCTGGGTTCCTCACCCTTCTGTGAGGTGGGCCCTCTTCTGTGAGGTCAATCCTGCCTAGCTGGCACACGTCTCCTTGGCAACGTGGGCCTTCTCCTGGCAGTTGGTGCCTGCTGGGAGCCTCCTCCCCTTGGTGATTAGCACCCTCTTGCCTCAGGCAATAATTTGTGGGCTCCCCACACTTTCTGATATGCGCCCAGTGGTGCGAGGACACTCCTGCCAGGTTCAGATCCCCATGGGGATGTGGGCCTTCTTCTCTGAGGTCCCATGTGCTGGGTTGCTCACTGTTTCATGATGTGGGCCCTCTGGTGAGAGTCTGTGGCTGGATGGGTTCTTCACCCTTCTTTGAGGTGGGCCCTCTGCTGTGAGGTCACTCCTGCCTGGCTCGCGTACATTGCCTGGGAGACGTGGGCCCTCTGGTGGCAGTTGGAGCCGGCTGGTAGCCTTCTCCCCTCGGTGATGAGAGCCCTCTGGGGTCTGGCCCTAAATTCTGGGCTCCCCACATTTTCTGAGATGCGCCCAGTGGTGCGAGGACACTCCTGCCAGGTTCCCATCCCCATGGGGCTGTGGGCCTTATGCTCTGACGTCCCAACAGCTGTGTTACTCACAGTTTCATGTTGTGGGCCCTCTGGTGTGAGCTCATTCAGGCCTGGATCCCATAGCCTCCGTGCTCTGGGTTGCCTGCTTGGAGGTTCCAACTGATGGATTCCTCACATTACTTATTCTGTGGACCCTCTGTTGAGAAGCTACTTCTGCCTGCCTCACTCCCATCCCCTTGGTGATGTGGGCCCTCTGGTGAGTCTGACCGTGGCTGGGATCCTCACCCTTCTGTGAGGTGGGCCCTCTTCTCTGAGGTCACTCCTGCCTAGCTGGCACACGTCTCCTTGGCGACGTGGGCCCTCTGGTGGCAGTTGGAGCCTGCTGGGCGCCTCCTCCCCTGGGTGATGAGGGCCCTCTGGGGTCAGGCCCTAACTGCTGGGTTCCCCAAGTTTTCTGATGGGCACCCAGTGTTGCGTGGATACTCGTGGCAGGATCCCACCCCCATTGGGTTGTGGGTCTTCTGCTCTGAGGTCTCAATGGCTGGGTTGCTCACAGTTTCATGATGTGGGCCCACTGGTGGGAGTTCACTCCGGCCTGCAACCTATAGCCTGGGTGCTCTGGGCCGCCTGCTGGGAGTTTCCAACTGCTGGTTTCCTCACCATTTTTATTGTATGGGCCCTCTGTTGTGAGGCTACTCCTGCCTGCCTCACTCCCAGCCGCTTCGTGATGTGGTTCCTCTGGTTTGAGTCCACATGTGCTGGTGATGTGGTTCCTCTGGTTTGAGTCCATATGCGCTGGTTTCCTCAGTTTTCGATGGTGTGTCCCCACTGGTGTGAAGAAACTCCTGCCTTGTACCCGTCCCCTTGGCGTTGTGGGCCCTCTGGTGAGAATATCCCATAGCCTCGGTGCTCTGGGCTGCCTGCTCGGAGTTTCCAACTGCTGGATTCCTCACCATTTTTATTGTATGGGCCCTCTGTTGTGAGGCTACTCCTGCCTGCCTCACTCCCAGCCGCTTGGTGATGAGGTTCCTCTGGTTTGAGTCCACATGTGCTGGTGATGTGGTTCCTCTGGTTTGAGTCCACATGTGCTGATTTCCTCACCTTTCGATGGTGTGGCCCTACTGGTGTGAAGAAACTCCTGCCTGGTTCCCGTCCCCTTGGTGTTGTGGGCCCTCTGGTGAGATTCTGTGGCTGGATGGGTTCCTCACCCTTCTGTGAGGTGGGCCCTCTGCTGTGAGGTCACTCCTGCCTGGCTCATGTACGTCGCCTGGGCGACGTGGGGCCTCTGGTGGCAGTTGGAGCCGGCTGGTAGCCTTCTCCCCTCGGTGATGAGAGCCCTCTAGCATCAGGCCCTAAATTCTGGACTCCCCACATTTTCTGAATTGCACCCAGTGGTGCGAGGACACTCCTGCCAGGTTCCCATCCCCATGGGGCTGTGGGACTTATACTCTGAGGTCCCAACGGCTGGGTTGCTCACATTTTCATGTTGTGGGCCCTCTGGTGTGAGTTCACTCAGGCCTGGATCCCATAGCCTCCGTGCTCTGGGTCGCCTGCTTGGAGGTTCCAACTGATGGATTCCTCACATTTTTTATTCTATGGACCCTCTGTTGTGAAGGTACTTCTGCCTGCCTCACTCCCAACCCCTTGTTGATGTGGGCCCTCTGGTGAGAGTCTGACCATGGCTGGGATCCTCACCCTTCTGTGAGGTGGGCCCTCTTCTGTGAGGTCACTCCTGCCTAGCTGGCACACGTCTCCTTGGCGACATGGGCCCTCTGGTGGCAGTTGGAGCCTGCTGGGCACCTCTTCCCCTGGGTGATGAGGGCCCTCTGGGGTCAGGCCCTAACTGCTTGGTTCCCCAAGTTTTCTGATGGGCTCCCAATGTTGCGAGGATACTCCTGACAGGGTCCCACCCTCATTGGGATGTGGGTCTTCTGCTCTGAGGTCCCAACGGCTGGGTTGCTCACAGTTTCATGATGTGAGCCCACTGGTGTGAGTTCACTCCGGCCTGGATCCCATAGCCTTGCTGCTCTGGGCCATGTGCTGGGAGGTTCCAACTGCTGGATTCCTTATCTTTTTTATTCTATGGGCCCTCTCTTGTGAGGATACTCCTGCCTGCCTCACTCTCAGCCACTTGGTGATGTGGGTCCTCTGGTTTGAGGCCACATGTGCTGGGTTCCTCACCTTACGCTGGTGTGGCCCCCTGGAGTGGTGAAACTGCTGTCGGGTTCCGAACCTCTTGGTAATGTGGGCCCTCTGGTAAGAGTCTGATCCTGGCTGGGTTCCTCACCCTTCTGTGAGGTGGGCCCTCTTCTCTGAGGTCATTCCTGCCTAGCTGGCACATGTCTCCTTGGTGACGTGGGCCCTTTCCCGGCAGTTGGTGCCTGCTGGGAGCCTCCTCCCCTTGGTGATTAGCGCCCTCTGGCCTCAGGCAATAATTTCTGGGCTCCCCACACTTTCTGATGTGCGCCCAGTGGTGCGAGGACACTCCTGCCAAGTTCCGATCCCCATGGGGATGTGGGCCTTCTGCTCTGAGGTCCCATGTGTTGGGTTGCTCACAGTTTCATGATGTGGGCCCTCTGGTGTGAGTTCACTCTGGCCTTCATCCCATAGCCTCGGTGTTCTGGGCCGCCTGCTGGGAGTTTCCAACTGCTGGATTCCTCACCATTTTTATTGTATGGGCCCTCTGTTGTGAGGCTATTCCTGCCAGCCTCACTCCCAGCCGCTTGGTGATGTGGGTCCTCTGGTTTGAGGCCACATGTGCAGGGTTCCTCACCTTACGCTGGTGTTGCCCCACTGGAATAAGGACACTCCTGTCTGGTTCCGAACCTCATGGTAATGTGGTCCCTCTGCTGAGAGTCTGATCCTGGCTGGGTTCCTCAAGCTATTGTGAGTTGGGCCCTCTTCTATAGGGTCACTCCTGCCTAGCTGGCACACGTCTCCTTGGCGACGTGGGGCCTCTCCTGGAAGTTGGTGCCTGCTGGGAGCCTCCGCCCCTTGGTGATGAGCGGCCTCTGGCCTCAGGCAATAAATTTAGGGCTCCCCACACTTTGTGATGTGTGCCCAGTGGTGCGAGGACACTCCTGCCAGGTTCCCATCCCCATGGGGATGTGGGCCCTCTGCTCTGAGTTCCCATGTGCTGGGTTGCTCACAGTTTCATGATGTGGGCCCACTGGTGTGAGTTCACTCCGGCCTGGATCCCATAGCCTTGCTGCTCTGGACCATGTGCTGGGAGGTCCAACTGCTGGATTCCTTATCTTTTTTATTCTATGGGCCCTCTCTTGTGAGGCTACTCCTGCCTGACTCACTCTCAGCCACTTGGTGATGTGGGGCCTCTGGTTGGAGGCCACATGTGCTGGGTACCTCTCCATACGCTGGTGTGGCCCCACTGGAGTGAGGACACTCCTGCCTGGTTCCGAACCTCGTGGTAATGTGGGTCCTATGGTGAGAGTCTAATCCTGGCTGGGTTCCTCACCCTTCTGTGAGTTGGGACCTCTTCTGTGAGGTCACTCCTGCCTAGCTGGCACACGTCTCCTTGTCGACGTGGGCCCTCTCCTGGCAGTTGGAGCCTGCTGGGCGCCTGCTCCCCTGGGTTATGAGGGCCCTCCTGGGTCAGGCGCTAACTGCTGGGTTCCCCAAGTTTTCTGATGGGCACCCAGTGTTGCGGGGATACTCCTGCCAAGGTCCCACCCCCATTGGAATGTGGGTCCTCTGCTCTGAAGTCCCAACAGCTGGGTTGCTCACAGTTTCATGACGTGGGCCCACTGGTGTGAGTTCACTCCAGCCTGGATCCCATAGCCTTGCTGTTCTGGGCCATGTGCTGGGAGTTTCCAACTGCTGGATTCCTTATCTTTTTTATTCTATGTGTTCTTTTTTGTGAGCCTACTCCTGCCTGCCTCACTCTCAGCCACTTGGTGATGTGGGTCTTCTGGTTTGAGGCCACATGTGCTGGGTTCCTCACTTTACGCTGGTGTGGCCCCACTGGAGTGAGGACACTCCTGCCTGGTTCTGAACCTTGTGGTAATGTGGGCCCTCTGGTGAGAGTCTGATCCTGGCTGGGTTCCTCACTCTCTGTGAGGTGGGCCCTCTTCTGTGAGGTCACTCCTGCCTAGCTGGCACACGGCTCCTTGGTGACGTGGGCCCTCTCCTGGCAGTTGGTGCCTGCTGGGAGCCTCCTCCCCTTGGTGATTAGCGCCCATTGGCCTCAGACAATAATTTCTGGGCTCCCCACACTTTCTGATGTGTGCCCAGTGGTGCGAGGACACTCCTGCCAGGTTCCGATCCCAATGGGGATTTGAGCCTTCTGCTCTGAGGTCCAATGTGCCTGGTTGCTCACAGTTTCATGATGTGGGCCCTCTGGTGTGAGTTCACTCCGGCCTGCATCCCATAGCCTCGGTGCACTGGGACGCCTGCTGGAGTTGCCAACTGCTGGATTCCTCATCATTTTTATTGTATGGGCCCTCTGTTGTGAGGCTAATCCTGCCTGCCTCACTCCCAGCCACTTGGTGATGTAGTTCCTCTGGTTTGAGTCCACATGTGCTGGTTACCTCACCTTTCGATGGTGTGGCCCCACTGGTGTATATAAACTCCTGCCTGGTTCCCGTCCCCTTGGTGTTGTGGGCCCTCTGGTGAGTCTGTAGCTGGATGGGTTCCTCACCCTTCTGTGAGGTGGGCCCTCTGCTGTGAGGTCACTCCTGCCCGGCTCGCGTACGTCGTCTGGGAGACGTGGGCCCTCTGGTGGCAGTTGGACCCGGCTGGTAGCCTTCTCCCCTCGGTGATGAGAGCCATCTGGCGTCAGACCCTCAATTCTGGGCTCCCCACATTTTCTGATTTGTGCCCAGTGGTGTGAGGACACTCCTGCCAGGTTCCCATCCCCATGGGGCTGTGGGCCTTATGCTCTGCGGTTCCAACGGCTGGGTTGCTCACAGATTCATGTTGTGGGCCCGCTGGTGTGAGTTCACTCCAGCCTGCATCCCATAGCCTCGGTGCTCTGGGCCATCTGCTCGGAGTTTCCAACTGCTGGATTCCTCACCATTTTTATTGTATGGGCCCTCTGTTGTGAGACTACTCCTGCCTGCCTCACTCCCAGCCACTTGGTGATGTGGTTCCTCTGTTTTGAGTCCACATGTGTTGGTGATGTGGTTCCTCTGGTTTGAGTCCACATGTGCTGGTCTCCTCACCTTTCGGTGGTGTGGACCTACTGCTGTGAAGAAACTCCTGCCTGGTTCCCATCCCCTTGGTGTTTTGGGCCCTCTGGTGAGAGAGTGTGGCTGGATGGGTTCCTCACCCTTCTGTGAGGTGGGCCCTCTGCTGTGAGGTCACTCCTGCCTAGCTGGCACACGTTTCCTTGGTGACGTGGGCCCTCTGGTGGCAGTTGGAGCCTGCTGGACGCCTCCTCCCCTGGGTGATGAGGGTCCTCTGGGGTGAGGCCCTAACTGCTGGGTTCCCCATGTTTTCTGATGGGAAACCAGTGTTGCGAGGATACTCCTGACAGGGTCCCACCCCCATTGGGATGTGGGTCTTCTGCTCTGAGATCCCAATGGCTGGGTTGCTCACAGTTTCATGATGTGGGCCCACTGGTGTGAGTTCACTCCGGCCTGGAACCCATAGCCTTGCTGCTCTGCGCCATGTGCTGGGAGGTTCCAACTGCTGAATTCCTTATCTTTTTTATTCTATGGGCCCTCTCGTGTGAGGCTACTCCTGCCTGCCTCACTCTCAGCCACTTGGTGATGTGGGTCCTCTGGTTGGAGGCCACATGTGCTGGGTTCCTCACCTTACGCTGATGTGGACCCACTGGAGTGAGGACACTCCTGCCTGGTTCCGTACCTCATGGTAATGTGGGCCCTCTGGTGAGAGTCTGATCCTGGCTGGGTTCCTCACCCGACTGTCAGGTGGGCACTCTTCTGTGAGGTCACTCCTGACTAGCTGGTACACATCTCCTTGGCGACGTGGGCCCTCTCCTGGGAGTTGGTGCATGCTGGGAGCCTCCTGCCCTTGGTGATTAGCGCCCTCTGGCCTCAGGCAATAATTTCTGGGCGCCTCACACTTTCTAATGTGCACCTAGTGGTGCGAGGAAACTCCTGCCAGGTTCCCGTCCCCATGGGGCTGTGGGTCTTATGCCCTGTGGTCTCATGAGTTGTGTTGCTCACAGTTTCATGATGTGGGCCCTCTGGTGAGAGTCTGTGGCTGGATGGGTTCTTCACCCTTCTGTGAGGTGGGCCCTCTGCTGTGAGGTCACTACTGCCTGCTCGTGTACGTTGCCTGTGAGACGTGGGCCCTCTGGTGGCAGTTGGAGCCGGCTGGTGGACTTCTCCCCTTGGTGATGAGAGCCCTCTGGCGTCAGGCCCTAAATTCTGGGCTCCCCACATTTTCTGATTTGCGCCCAGTGGTGCGAGGACACTCCTGCCAGGTTTCCATCCACATGGGGCTGTGGGCCTTATGCTCTGTGGTCCCAACGGCTCGGTTACTCACAGTTTCATGTTGTGGGCTCTCTAGTGAGAGTTCACTCCGGCCTGCATCCCATAGGCTCGGTGCTCTGGGCCGCCTGCTGGGAGTTTCCAACTGCTGGATTCCTCACCATTTTTATTGTATGGGCCCTCTCTTTTGAGGCTACTCCTGCCTGCCTCACTCCCAGCCGCTTTGTGATGTGCTTCCTCTGGTTTGAGTCCACATGTGCTTGTTTCCTCACCTTTCGATGGTGTGGCCCCACTGGTGTGAAGAAACTCCTGCCTGGTTCCCGTCCCCTTGGTGTTGTGGGCCCTCTGGTGAGAGTCTGTGGCTGAATGGGTTCCTCACCCATCTGTGAGGTGGGCCCTCCGCTGTGAGATCACTCCAGCCTTGCTCGCGTACGTCGCCTGGGCGATGTGGGCCCTCTGGTGGCAGTTGGAGCCGGCTGGTAGCCTTCTCCCCTTGGTGATGAGAGCCCTCTGGCGTCATGCCCTAAATTCTGGGCTCCCCACATTTTCTGATTTGCGTCCAGTGGTGCGAGGACACTCCTGCCAGGTTCCCATCCCCATGGGGCTGTGGGCCTTATGCTCTGAGGTCCCTACGGCTGGGTTGCTCACATTTTCATGTTGTGGGCCCTCTGGTGTGAGTTCACTCACGCTTGCATCCCATAGCCTCCGTGCTCTCAATCGCCTGCTTGGAGGTTCCAACTGATGGATTCCTCACATTTTTTATTCTATGGACCCTCTGTTGTGAAGCGACTTCTGCCTGCCTCACTCCCATCCCCTTGGTGATGTGGGCCCTCTGGTGAGTGTCTGACCGTGGCTGGGACCCTCACCCTTCTGTGAGGTGGGCCCTCTTTTGTGAGGTCACGCATGCCTAGCTGGCACACGTCTCCTTGGCGACGTGGGCCCTCTGGTGGCAGTTGGAGCCTGCTGGACGCCTCCTCCCCTGGGTGATGAGGGCCCTCTGCGGTCAGGCCCTAACTGCTGGGTTCCCCAATTTTCTGATGGGCACCTAGTGTTGCGAGGATACTGCTGCCAGGGTCCCACCCCCATTGGGATGTGGGTCTTCTGCTCTGAGTTCGCAGCAGCTGGGCTTGCTCATAGTTTCATGATGTGGGCCCACTGGTGTGAGTTCACGCCGGCCTGTATCCCATAGCCTTGCTGCTCTGGGCCATGTGTTGGGAGTTTCCAACTGCTGGATTCCTTATCGTTTTTATTCTATGGGCCCACTCTTGTGAGGCTATTCCTGCCTGCCTCACTCTCAGCCACTTGGTGATGTGGGTCCTCTGGTTGGAGGCCACATGTGCTGGGTTCCTCACCTTACGCTGGTGTGGCCCCACTGAAGTGAGGACACTCCTGCCTGGTTCCGCACTTCGTGGTAATGTGGGCGCTCTGGTTAGAGTCTGATCCTTGCTGGGTTCCTCACCCTTCTGTGAGGTGGGCCCTCTTCTGTGAGGTCACTCCTGCCTAGCTGGCACACGGCTCCTTGGCGACGTGGGCCCTCTCCTGGCAGTTGGTGCCTGCTGGGAGACTCCTCCCCTTGGTGATTAGCCCACATTGGTCTCAGACAATAATTTCTGGGCTCCCCAAACTTTCTGATGTGCGCCCAGTGGTGCGAGGACACTCCTGCCAGGTTCCGATCCCAATGGGGATGTGGGTCTTCTGCTCTGAGGTCCCATGTGCTGGGTTGCTCACAGTTTCATGATGTGGGCCCTCTGGTGTGAGTTCACTCCGGCCTGCATCCCATAGCCTCGGTGCTCTGGGCCGCCTGCTGGGAGTTTCCAGCTGCTGGATTCCTCACCATTTTTATTGTATGGGCCCTCTGTTGTGAGTCTACTCCTGGTTCCTCACTCCCAGCCACTTGGTGATGTGGTTCCTCTGATTTGAGTCCCCATGTGTTGGTGATGTGGTTCCTCTGATTTGAGTCCACATGTGCTGGTTTCCTCACCTTTCGAAGGTGTGGCCCCACTGGTGTGAAGAAACTCCTGCCTGGTTCCTGTCCCGTTGGTGTTGTGGGCCCTCCGGTGAGAGTCTGTGGCTTGATGGGTTCCTCACCCTTCTGTGAGGTGGGCCCTCTGATGAGAGGTCACTCCTGCCTGGCTCGCGTACATCGCCTGGCGACGTGGGCCCTCTGGTGGCAGTTGGAGCCGGCTGGTGGACTTCTCCCCTTGGTGATGAGAGCCCTCTGGCGTCAGGCCCTAAATTCTGGGCTCCCCACATTTTCTGATTTGCGCCCAGTGGTGCGAGGACACTCCTGCCAGGTTTCCATCCACATGGGGCTGTGGGCCTTATGCTCTGTGGTCCCAACGGCTCAGTTACTCACAGTTTCATGTTGTGGGCTCTCTAGTGAGAGTTCACTCCGGCCTGCATCCCATAGGCTCGGTGCTCTGGGCCGCCTGCTGGGAGTTTCCAACTGCTGGATTCCTCACCATTTTTATTGTATGGGCCCTCTCTTTTGAGGCTACTCCTGCCTGCCTCACTCCCAGCCGCTTTGTGATGTGCTTCCTCTGGTTTGAGTCCACATGTGCTTGTTTCCTCACCTTTCGATGGTGTGGCCCCACTGGTGTGAAGAAACTCCTGCCTGGTTCCCGTCCCCTTGGTGTTGTGGGCCCTCTGGTGAGAGTCTGTGGCTGAATGGGTTCCTCACCCATCTGTGAGGTGGGCCCTCCGCTGTGAGATCACTCCAGCCTTGCTCGCGTACGTCGCCTGGGCGATGTGGGCCCTCTGGTGGCAGTTGGAGCCGGCTGGTAGCCTTCTCCCCTTGGTGATGAGAGCCCTCTGGCGTCATGCCCTAAATTCTGGGCTCCCCACATTTTCTGATTTGCGTCCAGTGGTGCGAGGACACTCCTGCCAGGTTCCCATCCCCATGGGGCTGTGGGCCTTATGCTCTGAGGTCCCTACGGCTGGGTTGCTCACATTTTCATGTTGTGGGCCCTCTGCTGTGAGTTCACTCAGGCCTGGATCCCATAGCCTCCTTGCACTCTGTCGCCTGCTTGGAGGTTCCAACTAATGGATTCCTCACATTTTTTATTCTATGGACCCTCTGTTGTGAAGCTACTTCTGCCTGCCTCACTCCCAACCCCTTGGTGATGTGGGCCCTCTGGTTAGAATATCCCATAGCCTCGGTGCTCTGGGCTGCCTGCTCGGAGTTTCCAACTGCTGGATTCCTCACCATTTTTATTGTATGGGCCCTCTGTTGTGAGGCTACTCCTGCCTGCCTCACTCCCAGCTGCTTGGTGATGTGGTTCCTCTGGTTTGAGTCCACATGTGCTGGTGATGTGGTTCCTCTGGTTTGAGTCCATATGCGCTGGTTTCCTCAGTTTTCGATGGTGTGGCCCCACTGGTGTGAAGAAACTCCTGCCTGTTTCCCGTCCCCTTGGTGTTGTGGGCCCTCTGGTGAGAGTCTGTGGCTGGATGGGTTCCTCACCCTTGTGTGAGGTGGGCCCTCTGCTGTGAGGTCACTCCTGCCTGGCTCGTGTACGTCGCCTGGGCGACGTGGGCCCTCTGGTGGCAGTTGGAGCCGGCTGGTAGCCTTCTCCCCTCAGTGATGAGAGCCCTCTGGCGTCAGGTCCTAAATTCTGGGCTCCCCACATTTTCGGATTTGAGCCCAGTGGTGCGAGGACACTCCTACGAGGTTCCCATCCCCATGGGGCTGTGGGCTTTATGCTCTGAGGTCCCAACGGCAGAGTTGCTCACATTTTCATGTTGTGGGCCCTCTGGTGTCAGTTCACTCAGACCTGTATCCCATAGCCTCCGTGCTCTGGGTCGCCTGCTTGGAGGTTCCAACTGATGGATTCCTCACATTTTTATTCTATGGGTCCTCTGTTGTGATGTAACTTCTGCCTGCCTCACCCCCATCCCCTTGGTGATGTGGGCCCTCTAGTGAGAGTCTGATCGTGGCTGGGATCCTCACCCTTCGGTGAGGTGGGCCCTCTTCTGTGAGCTCTCTCCTGCCTAGCTGGCACACGTCTCCTTGGCGATGAGGGCCCTCTGGTGGCAGTTGGAGCCTACTGGGCGCCACCTGCCCTGGGTGATGAGGGCCCTCTGGGGTCAGGCCCTAACTGCTGGGTTCCCCCAGTTTTCTGATGGGCACCCAGTGTTGCGAGGATACTCCTGCCAGGGTCCCACCCCCATTGGGATGTGGGTCTTCTGCTCTGAGGTCCCAACGTCTGGGTTGCTCACAGTTTCATGATGTGGGCCCCCTGGTGTGAATTCACTCCGACCTGGATCCCATAGCCTTGCTGCTCTTGGCCATGTGCTGGGAGGTTCAAACTGCTGGATTCCTTATCTTCTAAATTCTATGGGCCCTCTCTTGTGAGGATACTCCTGCCTGCCTCACTCTCAGCCACTTGGTGATGTGGGTCCTCTGGTTGGAGGCCACATGTGCTGGCTTCCCCACCTTACGCTGGTGTGGCCCCACTCGAATGAGGACACTGCTGCCTGGTTCTGAAACTCGTGGTAATGTGGGCCCTCTGATGAGAGTCTGATCCTGGCTGGGTTCCTCACCCTTCTGTGAGGTGGGCCCTCTTCTGTGAGGTCAATCCTGCCTAGCTGGCACACGTCTCCTTGGCAACGTGGGCCTTCTCCTGGCAGTTGGTGCCTGCTGGGAGCCTCCTCCCCTTGGTGATTAGCACCCTCTTGCCTCAGGCAATAATTTGTGGGCTCCCCACACTTTCTGATATGCGCCCAGTGGTGCGAGGACACTCCTGCCAGGTTCAGATCCCCATGGGGATGTGGGCCTTCTTCTCTGAGGTCCCATGTGCTGGGTTGCTCACTGTTTCATGATGTGGGCCCTCTGGTGAGAGTCTGTGGCTGGATGGGTTCTTCACCCTTCTTTGAGGTGGGCCCTCTGCTGTGAGGTCACTCCTGCCTGGCTCGCGTACATTGCCTGGGAGACGTGGGCCCTCTGGTGGCAGTTGGAGCCGGCTGGTAGCCTTCTCCCCTCGGTGATGAGAGCCCTCTGGGGTCTGGCCCTAAATTCTGGGCTCCCCACATTTTCTGAGATGCGCCCAGTGGTGCGAGGACACTCCTGCCAGGTTCCCATCCCCATGGGGCTGTGGGCCTTATGCTCTGACGTCCCAACAGCTGTGTTACTCACAGTTTCATGTTGTGGGCCCTCTGGTGTGAGCTCATTCAGGCCTGGATCCCATAGCCTCCGTGCTCTGGGTTGCCTGCTTGGAGGTTCCAACTGATGGATTCCTCACATTACTTATTCTGTGGACCCTCTGTTGAGAAGCTACTTCTGCCTGCCTCACTCCCATCCCCTTGGTGATGTGGGCCCTCTGGTGAGTCTGACCGTGGCTGGGATCCTCACCCTTCTGTGAGGTGGGCCCTCTTCTCTGAGGTCACTCCTGCCTAGCTGGCACACGTCTCCTTGGCGACGTGGGCCCTCTGGTGGCAGTTGGAGCCTGCTGGGCGCCTCCTCCCCTGGGTGATGAGGGCCCTCTGGGGTCAGGCCCTAACTGCTGGGTTCCCCAAGTTTTCTGATGGGCACCCAGTGTTGCGTGGATACTCGTGGCAGGATCCCACCCCCATTGGGTTGTGGGTCTTCTGCTCTGAGGTCTCAATGGCTGGGTTGCTCACAGTTTCATGATGTGGGCCCACTGGTGGGAGTTCACTCCGGCCTGCAACCTATAGCCTGGGTGCTCTGGGCCGCCTGCTGGGAGTTTCCAACTGCTGGTTTCCTCACCATTTTTATTGTATGGGCCCTCTGTTGTGAGGCTACTCCTGCCTGCCTCACTCCCAGCCGCTTCGTGATGTGGTTCCTCTGGTTTGAGTCCACATGTGCTGGTGATGTGGTTCCTCTGGTTTGAGTCCATATGCGCTGGTTTCCTCAGTTTTCGATGGTGTGGCCCCACTGGTGTGAAGAAACTCCTGCCTGGTACCCGTCCCCTTGGCGTTGTGGGCCCTCTGGTGAGAATATCCCATAGCCTCGGTGCTCTGGGCTGCCTGCTCGGAGTTTCCAACTGCTGGATTCCTCACCATTTTTATTGTATGAGCCCTCTGTTGTGAGGCTACTCCTGCCTGCCTCACTCCCAGCTGCTTGGTGATGTGGTTCCTCTGGTTTGAGTCCACATGTGCTGATTTCCTCACCTTTCGATGGTGTGGCCCTACTGGTGTGAAGAAACTCCTGCCTGGTTCCCGTCCCCTTGGTGTTGTGGGCCCTCTGGTGAGATTCTGTGGCTGGATGGGTTCCTCACCCTTCTGTGAGGTGGGCCCTCTGCTGTGAGGTCACTCCTGCCTGGCTCATGTACGTCGCCTGGGCGACGTGGGGCCTCTGGTGGCAGTTGGAGCCGGCTGGTAGCCTTCTCCCCTCGGTGATGAGAGCCCTCTGGCATCAGGCCCTAAATTCTGGACTCCCCACATTTTCTGAATTGCACCCAGTGGTGCGAGGACACTCCTGCCAGGTTCCCATCCCCATGGGGCTGTGGGACTCATACTCTGAGGTCCCAACGGCTGGGTTGCTCACATTTTCATGTTGTGGGCCCTCTTGTGTGAGTTCACTCAGGCCTGGATCCCATAGCCTCCGTGCTCTGGGTCGCCTGCTTGGAGGTTCCAACTGATGGATTCCTCACATTTTTTATTCTATGGACCCTCTGTTGTGAAGGTACTTCTGCCTGCCTCACTCCCAACCCCTTGTTGATGTGGGCCCTCTGGTGAGAGTCTGACCATGGCTGGGATCCTCACCCTTCTGTGAGGTGGGCCCTCTTCTGTGAGGTCACTCCTGCCTAGCTGGCACACGTCTCCTTGGCGACATGGGCCCTCTGGTGGCAGTTGGAGCCTGCTGGGCACCTCTTCCCCTGGGTGATGAGGGCCCTCTGGGGTCAGGTCCTAACTGCTTGGTTCCCCAAGTTTTCTGATGGGCTCCCAATGTTGCGAGGATACTCCTGACAGGGTCCCACCCTCATTGGGATGTGGTTCTTCTGCTCTGAGGTCCCAACGGCTGGGTTGCTCACAGTTTCATGATGTGAGCCCACTGGTGTGAGTTCACTCCGGCCTGGATCCCATAGCCTTGCTGCTCTGGGCCATGTGCTGGGAGGTTCCAACTGCTGGATTCCTTATCTTTTTTATTCTATGGGCCCTCTCTTGTGAGGATACTCCTGCCTGCCTCACTCTCAGCCACTTGGTGATGTGGGTCCTCTGGTTGGAGGCCACATGTGCTGGGTTCCTCACCTTACGCTGGTGTGGCCCCCTGGAGTGGTGAAACTGCTGTCGGGTTCCGAACCTCGTGGTAATGTGGGCCCTCTGGTAAGAGTCTGATCCTGGCTGGGTTCCTCACCCTTCTGTGAGGTGGGCCCTCTTCTCTGAGGTCATTCCTGCCTAGCTGGCACATGTCTCCTTGGTGACGTGGGCCCTTTCCCGGCAGTTGGTGCCTGCTGGGAGCCTCCTCCCCTTGGTGATTAGCGCCCTCTGGCCTCAGGCAATAATTTCTGGGCTCCCCACACTTTCTGATGTGCGCCCAGTGGTGCGAGGACACTCCTGCCAGGTTCCGATCCCCATGGGGATGTGGGCCTTCTGCTCTGAGGTCCCATGTGTTGGGTTGCTCACAGTTTCATGATGTGGGCCCTCTGGTGTGAGTTCACTCTGGCCTTCATCCCATAGCCTCGGTGTTCTGGGCCGCCTGCTGGGAGTTTCCAACTGCTGGATTCCTCACCATTTTTATTGTATGGGCCCTCTGTTGTGAGGCTATTCCTGCCAGCCTCACTCCCAGCCGCTTGGTGATGTGGGTCCTCTGGTTTGAGGCCACATGTGCAGGGTTCCTCACCTTACGCTGGTGTTGCCCCACTGGAATAAGGACACTCCTGTCTGGTTCCGAACCTCATGGTAATGTGGTCCCTCTGCTGAGAGTCTGATCCTGGCTGGGTTCCTCAAGCTATTGTGAGTTGGGCCCTCTTCTATAGGGTCACTCCTGCCTAGCTGGCACACGTCTCCTTGGCGACGTGGGGCCTCTCCTGGAAGTTGGTGCCTGCTGGGAGCCTCCGCCCCTTGGTGATGAGCGCCCTCTGGCCTCAGGCAATAACTTTAGGGCTCCCCACACTTTGTGATGTGTGCCCAGTGGTGCGAGGACACTCCTGCCAGGTTCCCATCCCCATGGGGATGTGGGCCCTCTGCTCTGAGTTCCCATGTGCTGGGTTACTCACAGTTTCATGATGTGGGCCCACTGGTGTGAGTTCACTCTGGCCTGGATCCCATAGCCTTGCTGCTCTGGACCATGTGCTGGGAGGTCCAACTGCTGGATTCCTTATCTTTTTTATTCTATGGGCCCTCTCTTGTGAGGCTACTCCTGCCTGACTCACTCTCAGCCACTTGGTGATGTGGGGCCTCTGGTTGGAGGCCACATGTGCTGGGTACCTCTCCATACGCTGGTGTGGCCCCACTGGAGTGAGGACACTCCTGCCTGGTTCCGAACCTCGTGGTAATGTGGGTCCTATGGTGAGAGTCTAATCCTGGCTGGGTTCCTCACTCTTCTGTGAGTTGGGACCTCTGCTGTGAGGTCACTCCTGCTTGGCTGGCACACATCTCCTTTGTGACATGGTCCCTCTGGTGGCAGTTGGAGCCTACTGCTAACCTCCTCCCCTGGATGATGAGGACCCTCTGGCATCAGGCCCTAACTGCTGGGCTCCGAACATTTTCTGATGTGTGCCCAGTGGTGCGAAGACACTCCTGGCAGGTTCCCATGCCCATGGGGATGTGGGCCTTCTACTCTGAGGTCCCAACTGCTGGGTTCCTCACAGTTTCATGAAGTGGGCGCTCTGGTGTGACTTCACTCTGGCCTGGATCCCATAGCCTCTGTGCTCTGGGCCTCCTGCTGGGAGTTTCCAACTGCTGGATTCCTCACCTTTTTTATTCTATGGGCCCTGTATTGGGAGGCTACACTTGCCTGCCTCACTCCCAACCCCTTGATGATGTGGATCCTCTCGTTTGAGTTCACATGTGCTGGCATCATCAACTTTCGATGGTGTTGCCCCACTGGAGTGAGGACACTCCTGCCTGGTTCCCATTCCCGAGGTGATGTGGGCCCTCTGGTGAGAGTCTGATCCTGGCTCGGGTCCTCACCCTTCTGTGAGGTGGGCCCTCTGAAGTGAGGTCACTCCTGCCTGGCTGGCACACTTCGCCTTGGTGACGTGGGCTCTCTCGTGGCAATTGGAGCCTACTGGGTGCATCCTCCCCTCGGTGCTGAGTGCCACTCTGGCGTCAGGTCCTAACTGCTGGGCTCCCCCACATTTCCTGATGTGCGCCCAGTGGTGCCAGGACAGCACTGCCAGGTTCCCATCCTCATGGGCATGTGGGCCTTCTGCTCTGAGGTCCCAACTGCTGGCTTCCTGACACTGTCATTGTGTGGGGCCTTCTGGTTTGAGTTCACCACGGCCTGGATCCCATATACTTGGTGCCCCGGGCCGCCGGCAGGGGCGTTCCAGCTGCTTGATTCCTCACACTTTTCATTCGATGGGCCCTCGGTTGTAAAGCTCTTCCTGCCTGCCTCAGTCCCAGCCCCTTGGTGATGTGGGTCCACTGGTTTGAGGCCACATGTGCTGGGTTCCTCAACTTTCGATGATGTGGATGTGGCGCCACTGGTGTGAGGACACTCCTGCCTGGTTCCCATCCCCTTGTTGATGTGAGCCCTCTGGTGAGAGTCTGATCCAGCCTGGGTTCCTCACCGTTCTCTGAGATGGGCCCCGTACTGTGAGGTCACTCCTGCCTGGCACATATCGCCTTTCCGATGTTGGCCCTCTGGTGTCAGTTGGAGCCTGTTGTGAGCCTCCTCCCCTCAGGGATGAGGGCCCCTGTGGCATCAGGTCATAACTGCTGGGGTCCCCCACATTTCCTGATGTGTGCCCAGTGGTACCAGGTCACACCTGCCAGGTTCCCATCCCCATGGGGATGTGGGCTTTCTGCTCTGAGGTCCCAACCCCTGGCTTGCTCACACTTTCATGATGTGGGGCCCTCTGGTGTGAGTTCACTGTGGCCTAGATCTCAGCCTCGGTGCTCCGGGCCACCTGCTAGGGGTTTCTCAGTGATGGATTCCTCATCATTTTTATTCCATAGGCCTCCTGTTGTGAGGCTCCTCCTTCGTGCCTCAGTCCCAGCTCCTTGGTGATGTGGGTCCTCTGGTTTGAGGCCACATGTGCTGGGTTCCCCAACTTTCCATGATGTGGATGTGGCCCCACTGGTGTGAGGACACTCCTGAAAGGTACCCATCCCCTTGGTAATGTGGGCTCTCTGGAGAGAGTCTGACCCTGCCTGGGTTCCTCACCATTCTGAGATGCGGGCCCTCTGCTGTGAGATCACTCCTGCCTGGCAAAAGTCACCTTGGGGACGTGGGCTCTCTGGTGTCAGTTGTAGCCCACAGGGAGCCTCCTCCCCTCGGTGATGAGCGCCCCTCTGACATCAGGCCCTAACTGCTGGCTCCCCCACATTACCTGGTGTGCAAGTAGACGTGCCAGGGCACCCCTGCCAGGTTCCCATCCTCATGGGGATGTGGGCCTTCTGCTCTGAGGTCCCAGTGTCTGGCTTGCTCACAGTTTCATGGTGTGGGGCCCTCTGGATTGAGTTCACTGCGGCTTGGATCCCATAGCTTCGGTGCTCTGGGCCGCCTTCTGGGGCATTCCCACTGCTGGATTCCTCACCTTTATATTCCATGGGCCCTATGTTGTGAGGCTTCTCATGCCTGCCTCACTCCCAGCCCCTTCGTGATGTGGGTCCTCTGGTTTGAGGCCACATGTGCTGGGTTCCTCTCCTTCGATGATGTGGATGTGACCCCAGTGGTGTGAGGACACTCCTGCCTGGCACACCTCGCCTTGGCGACGTTGGCCCTCTGTTGTCAGATGGAGCCTGCTTGGAACCTCCTCCCTTCGGTGATGAGGGACCCTCTGGCGTCAGGCCCTAACTGCTGGCTCCCGCACATTTCCTGGTGTGCAACTAGACGTGCCAGGGCACCCCTGCCAGGTTCCCATCCCGATGGCGATGTGGGCCTTCTGGTCTGTGGTTCCAACGGCAGGCTTGCTCACACTTTCATGGTGTGAAGACCTCTGGTGTGAGTTCACTGCTTTCTGGATCCCATAGCCTTGGTGCTCCGGGCTGCATGCTGGGGGTTCCAACTGATCTATTCCTCACATTTTCTATTCCATGGGACCTCTGTTGTGGGGCTCCTCCTGCTTGCCTCACTCCCAGCCCCTTCGTGATGTGAGTCCTCTGGTTTGTGGCCACATGTGGTGGGTTCCTCAGCTTTCGATGATGTGGATGTGGTCCCACTGGTGTGAGGACACTCCTGCCTGGTTACCATCCCCTTGGTGATGTGGACCCTCTGGTGAGAGTCTGATTCTTCCTGGGTTCCTCAAAGTTCTGTGAGGTGGACCCTCTTCTGTGAGGTCACTCCTGCCTAGCTGGCACATGGCTCCTTGGTGACGTGGGCCCTCTCCTGGCAGTTGGTCCCTGCTGGGAGCCTCCTCCTCTTGGTGATTAGCGCCCATTGGCCTCAGACAATAATTTCTGGGCTCCCCACACTTTCTGATGTGTGCCCAGTGGTGCGAGGACACTCCTGCCAGGTTCCGATCCCAATGGGGATTTGAGCCTTCTGCTCTGAGGTCCAATGTGCCTGGTTGCTCACAGTTTCATGATGTGGGCCCTCTGGTGTGAGTTCACTCCGGCCTGCATCCCATAGCCTCGGTGCACTGGGACGCCTGCTGGAGTTGCCAACTGCTGGATTCCTCATCATTTTTATTGTATGGGCCCTCTGTTGTGAGGCTACTCCTGCCTGCCTCACTCCCAGCCACTTGGTGATGTAGTTCCTCTGGTTTGAGTCCACATGTGCTGGTTTCCTCACCTTTCGATGGTGTGGCCCCACTGGTGTATAGAAACTCCTGCCTGGTTGCCGTCCCCTTGGTGTTGTGGACCCCTGGTGAGTCTGTAGCTGGATGGGTTCCTCACCCTTCTGTGAGGTGGGCCCTCTGCTGTGAGGTCACTCCTGCCTGGCTCGCGTACGTCGCCTGGGAGACGTGGGCCCTCTGGTGGCAGTTGGACCCGGCTGGTAGCCTTCTCCCCTCGGTGATGAGAGCCATCTGGCGTCAGACCCTCAATTCTGGGCTCCCCACATTTTCTGATTTGTGCCCAGTGGTGTGAGGACACTCCTGCCAGGTTCCCATCCCCATGGGGCTGTGGGCCTTATGCTCTGCGGTTCCAACGGCTGGGTTGCTCACAGATTCATGTTGTGGGCCCGCTGGTGTGAGTTCACTCCAGCCTGCATCCCATAGCCTCGGTGCTCTGGGCCATCTGCTCGGAGTTTCCAACTGCTGGATTCCTCACCATTTTTATTGTATGGGCCCTCTGTTGTGAGACTACTCCTGCCTGCCTCACTCCCAGCCACTTGGTGATGTGGTTCCTCTGTTTTGAGTCCACATGTGTTGGTGATGTGGTTCCTCTGGTTTGAGTCCACATGTGCTGGTCTCCTCACCTTTCGGTGGTGTGGACCTACTGCTGTGAAGAAACTCCTGCCTGGTTCCCATCCCCTTGGTGTTTTGGGCCCTCTGGTGAGAGAGTGTGGCTGGATGGGTTCCTCACCCTTCTGTGAGGTGGGCCCTCTGCTGTGAGGTCACTCCTGCCTAGCTGGCACACGTTTCCTTGGTGACGTGGGCCCTCTGGTGGCAGTTGGAGCCTGCTGGACGCCTCCTCCCCTGGGTGATGAGGGTCCTCTGGGGTGAGGCCCTAACTGCTGGGTTCCCCATGTTTTCTGATGGGAAACCAGTGTTGCGAGGATACTCCTGACAGGGTCCCACCCCCATTGGGATGTGGGTCTTCTGCTCTGAGATCCCAATGGCTGGGTTGCTCACAGTTTCATGATGTGGGCCCACTGGTGTGAGTTCACTCCGGCCTGGAACCCATAGCGTTGCTGCTCTGCGCCATGTGCTGGGAGGTTCCAACTGCTGAATTCCTTATCTTTTTTATTCTATGGGCCCTCTCGTGTGAGGCTACTCCTGCCTGCCTCACTCTCAGCCACTTGGTGATGTGGGTCCTCTGGTTGGAGGCCACATGTGCTGGGTTCCTCACCTTACGCTGATGTGGACCCACTGGAGTGAGGACACTCCTGCCTGGTTCCGTACCTCATGGTAATGTGGGCCCTCTGGTGAGAGTCTGATCCTGGCTCGGTTCCTCACCCGTCTGTCAGGTGGGCACTCTTCTGTGAGGTCACTCCTGACTAGCTGGTACACATCTCCTTGGCGACGTGGGCCCTCTCCTGGGAGTTGGTGCATGCTGGGAGCCTCCTGCCCTTGGTGATTAGCGCCCTCTGGCCTCAGGCAATAATTTCTGGGCGCCTCACACTTTCTAATGTGCACCTAGTGGTGCGAGGAAACTCCTGCCAGGTTCCCGTCCCCATGGGGCTGTGGGTCTTATGCCCTGTGGTCTCATGAGTTGTGTTGCTCACAGTTTCATGATGTGGGCCCTCTGGTGAGAGTCTGTGGCTGGATGGGTTCTTCACCCTTCTGTGAGGTGGGCCCTCTGCTGTGAGGTCACTACTGCCTGCTCGTGTACGTTGCCTGGGAGACGTGGGCCCTCTGGTGGCAGTTGGAGCCGGCTGGTGGACTTCTCCCCTTGGTGATGAGAGCCCTCTGGCGTCAGGCCCTAAATTCTGGGCTCCCCACATTTTCTGATTTGCGCCCAGTGGTGCGAGGACACTCCTGCCAGGTTTCCATCCACATGGGGCTGTGGGCCTTATGCTCTGTGGTCCCAACGGCTCGGTTACTCACAGTTTCATGTTGTGGGCTCTCTAGTGAGAGTTCACTCCGGCCTGCATCCCATAGGCTCGGTGCTCTGGGCCGCCTGCTGGGAGTTTCCAACTGCTGGATTCCTCACCATTTTTATTGTATGGGCCCTCTCTTTTGAGGCTACTCCTGCCTGCCTCACTCCCAGCCGCTTTGTGATGTGCTTCCTCTGGTTTGAGTCCACATGTGCTTGTTTCCTCACCTTTCGATGGTGTGGCCCCACTGGTGTGAAGAAACTCCTGCCTGGTTCCCGTCCCCTTGGTGTTGTGGGCCCTCTGGTGAGAGTCTGTGGCTGAATGGGTTCCTCACCCATCTGTGAGGTGGGCCCTCCGCTGTGAGATCACTCCAGCCTTGCTCGCGTACGTCGCCTGGGCGATGTGGGCCCTCTGGTGGCAGTTGGAGCCGGCTGGTAGCCTTCTCCCCTTGGTGATGAGAGCCCTCTGGCGTCATGCCCTAAATTTTGGGCTCCCCACATTTTCTGATTTGCGTCCAGTGGTGCGAGGACACTCCTGCCAGGTTCCCATCCCCATGGGGCTGTGGGCCTTATGCTCTGAGGTCCCTACGGCTGGGTTGCTCACATTTTCATGTTGTGGGCCCTCTGCTGTGAGTTCACTCAGGCCTGGATCCCATAGCCTCCTTGCACTCTGTCGCCTGCTTGGAGGTTCCAACTAATGGATTCCTCACATTTTTTATTCTATGGACCCTCTGTTGTGAAGCTACTTCTGCCTGCCTCACTCCCAACCCCTTGGTGATGTGGGCCCTCTGGTTAGAATATCCCATAGCCTCGGTGCTCTGGGCTGCCTGCTCGGAGTTTCCAACTGCTGGATTCCTCACCATTTTTATTGTATGGGCCCTCTGTTGTGAGGCTACTCCTGCCTGCCTCACTCCCAGCTGCTTGGTGATGTGGTTCCTCTGGTTTGAGTCCACATGTGCTGGTGATGTGGTTCCTCTGGTTTGAGTCCATATGCGCTGGTTTCCTCAGTTTTCGATGGTGTGGCCCCACTGGTGTGAAGAAACGCCTGCCTGGTACCCGTCCCCTTGGCGTTGTGGGCCCTCTGGAGAGAGTATCCCATAGCCTCGGTGCTCTGGGCTGCCTGCTCGGAGTTGCCAACCGCTGGATTCCTCACCATTTTTATTGTATGGGCCCTCTACTGTGCGGCTACTCCTGCCTGCCTCACTCCCAGCCGCTTGGTGATGTGGTTCCTCTGGTTTGATTCCACATGTGTTGGTGATGTGGTTCCTCTGGTTTGAGTCCTCATGTGCTGCTTTCCTCAACTTTCGATGGTGTAGCCCCACTGGTGTGAAGAAACTCCTGCCTGTTTCCTGTCCCCTTGGTGTTGTGGGCCCTCTGGTGAGAGTCTGTGGCTGGATGGGTTCCTCACCCTTGTGTGAGGTGGGCCCTCTGCTGTGAGGTCACTCCTGCCTGGCTCGCGTACGTCGCCTGGGCGACGTGGGCCCTCTGGTGGCAGTTGGAGCCGGCTGGTAGCCTTCTCCCCTCGGTGATGAGAGCCCTCTGGCGTCAGGTCCTAAATTCTGGGCTCCCCACATTTTCGGATTTGAGCCCAGTGGTGCGAGGACACTCCTACGAGCTTCCCATCCCCATGGGGCTGTGGGCTTTATGCTCTGAGGTCCCAACGGCAGAGTTGCTCACACTTTCATGTTGTGGGCCCTCTGGTGTCAGTTCACTCAGACCTGGATCCCATAGCCTCCGTGCTCTGGGTCGCCTGCTTGGAGGTTCCAACTGATGGATTCCTCACATTTTTATTCTATGGGTCCTCTGTTGTGATGTAACTTCTGCCTGCCTCACCCCCATCCCCTTGGTGATGTGGGCCCTCTAGTGAGAGTCTGACCGTGGCTGGGATCCTCACCCTTCGGTGAGGTGGGCCCTCTTCTGTGAGGTCTCTCCTGCCTAGCTGGCACACGTCTCCTTGGCGACATGGGCCCTCTGGTGGCAGTTGGAGCCTGCTGGGCACCTCTTCCCCTGGGTGATGAGGGCCCTCTGGGGTCAGGCCCTAACTGCTGGGTTCCCCAAGTTTTCTGATGGGCTCCCAATGTTGCGAGGATACTCCTGACAGGGTCCCACCCTCATTGGGATGTGGGTCTTCTGCTCTGAGGTCCCAACGGCTGGGTTGCTCACAGTTTCATGATGTGAGCCCACTGGTGTGAGTTCACTCCGGCCTGGATCCCATAGCCTTGCTGCTCTGGGCCATGTGCTGGGAGGTTCCAACTGCTGGATTCCTTATCTTTTTTATTCTATGGGCCCTCTCTTGTGAGGATACTCCTGCCTACCTCACTCTCAGCCACTTGGTGATGTGGGTCCTCTGGTTTGAGGCCACATGTGCTGGGTTCCTCACCTTACGCTGGTGTGGCCCCCTGGAGTGGTGAAACTGCTGTCGGGTTCCGAACCTCGTGGTAATGTGGGCCCTCTGGTAAGAGTCTGATCCTGGCTGGGTTCCTCACCCTTCTGTGAGGTGGGCCCTCTTCTCTGAGGTCATTCCTGCCTAGCTGGCACATGTCTCCTTGGTGTCGTGGGCCCTTTCCTGGCAGTTGGTGCCTGCTGGGAGCCTCCTCCCCTTGGTGATTAGCACCCTCTGGCCTCAGGCAATAATTTCTGGGCTCCCCACACTTTCTGATGTGCGCCCAGTGGTGCGAGGACACTCCTGCCAAGTTCCGATCCCCATGGGGATGTGGGCCTTCTGCTCTGAGGTTCCATGTGTTGGGCTGCTCACAGTATCATGATGTGGGCCCTCTGGTGTGAGTTCACTCTGGCCTTCATCCCATAGCCTCGGTGTTCTGGGCCGCCTGCTGGGAGTTTCCCACTGCTGGATTCCTCACCATTTTTATTGTATGGGCCCTCTGTTGTGAGGCTATTCCTGCCAGCCTCACTCCCAGCCGCTTGGTGATGTGGGTCCTCTGGTTTGAGGCCACATGTGCAGGGTTCCTCACCTTACGCTGGTGTTGCCCCACTGGAATAAGGACACTCCTGTCTGGTTCCGAACCTCATGGTAATGTGGTCCCTCTGCTGAGAGTCTGATCCTGGCTGGGTTCCTCAAGCTATTGTGAGTTGGGCCCTCTTCTATAGGGTCACTCCTGCCTAGCTGGCACACGTCTCCTTGGCGACGTGGGGCCTCTCCTGGAAGTTGGTGCCTGCTGGGAGCCTCTGCCCCTTGGTGATGAGCGCCCTCTGGCCTCAGGCAATAACTTTAGGGCTCCCCACACTTTGTGATGTGTGCCCAGTGGTGCGAGGACACTCCTGCCAGGTTCCCATCCCCATGGGGATGTGGGCCCTCTGCTCTGAGTTCCCATGTGCTGGGTTGCTCACAGTTTCATGATGTGGGCCCACTGGTGTGAGTTCACTCCGGCCTGGATCCCATAGCCTTGCTGCTCTGGACCATGTGCTGGGAGGTCCAACTGCTGGATTCCTTATCTTTTTTATTCTATGGGCCCTCTCTTGTGAGGCTACTCCTGCCTGACTCACTCTCAGCCACTTGGTGATGTGGGGCCTCTGGTTGGAGGCCACATGTGCTGGGTACCTCTCCATACGCTGGTGTGGCCCCACTGGAGTGAGGACACTCCTGCCTGGTTCCGAACCTCGTGGTAATGTGGGTCCTATGGTGAGAGTCTAATCCTGGCTGGGTTCCTCACCCTTCTGTGAGTTGGGACCTCTGCTGTGAGGTCACTCCTGCTTGGCTGGCACACATCTCCTTTGTGACATGGTCCCTCTGGTGGCAGTTGGAGCCTACTGCTAACCTCCTCCCCTGGATGATGAGGACCCTCTGGCATCAGGCCCTAACTGCTGGGCTCCGAACATTTTCTGATGTGTGCCCAGTGGTGCGAAGACACTCCTGGCAGGTTCCCATGCCCATGGGGATGTGGGCCTTCTACTCTGAGGTCCCAACTGCTGGGTTCCTCACAGTTTCATGAAGTGGGCGCTCTGGTGTGACTTCACTCTGGCCTGGATCCCATAGCCTCTGTGCTCTGGGCCTCCTGCTGGGAGTTTCCAACTGCTGGATTCCTCACCTTTTTTATTCTATGGGCCCTGTATTGGGAGGCTACACCTGCCTGCCTCACTCCCAACCCCTTGATGATGTGGATCCTCTCGTTTGAGTTCACATGTGCTGGCATCATCAACTTTCGATGGTGTTGCCCCACTGGAGTGAGGACACTCCTGCCTGGTTCCCATTCCCGAGGTGATGTGGGCCCTCTGGTGAGAGTCTGATCCTGGCTCGGGTCCTCACCCTTCTGTGAGGTGGGCCCTCTGAAGTGAGGTCACTCCTGCCTGGCTGGCACACTTCGCCTTGGTGACGTGGGCTCTCTCGTGGCAATTGGAGCCTACTGGGTGCATCCTCCCCTCGGTGCTGAGTGCCACTCTGGCGTCAGGTCCTAACTGCTGGGCTCCCCCACATTTCCTGATGTGCGCCCAGTGGTGCCAGGACACCACTGCCAGGTTCCCATCCTCATGGGCATGTGGGCCTTCTGCTCTGAGGTCCCAACTGCTGGCTTCCTGACACTGTCATTGTGTGGGGCCTTCTGGTTTGAGTTCACCACGGCCTGGATCCCATATACTTGGTGCCCCGGGCCGCCGGCAGGGGCGTTCCAGCTGCTTGATTCCTCACACTTTTCATTCGATGGGCCCTCGGTTGTAAAGCTCTTCCTGCCTGCCTCAGTCCCAGCCCCTTGGTGATGTGGGTCCACTGGTTTGAGGCCACCTGTGCTGGGTTCCTCAACTTTCGATGATGTGGATGTGGCGCCACTGGTGTGAGGACACTCCTGCCTGGTTCCCATCCCCTTGTTGATGTGAGCCCTCTGGTGAGAGTCTGATCCAGCCTGGGTTCCTCACCGTTCTCTGAGATGGGCCCCGTACTGTGAGGTCACTCCTGCCTGGCACATATCGCCTTTCCGATGTTGGCCCTCTGGTGTCAGTTGGAGCCTGTTGTGAGCCTCCTCCCCTCAGGGATGAGGGCCCCTGTGGCATCAGGTCATAACTGCTGGGGTCCCCCACATTTCCTGATGTGTGCCCAGTGGTACCAGGTCACACCTGCCAGGTTCCCATCCCCATGGGGATGTGGGCTTTCTGCTCTGAGGTCCCAACCCCTGGCTTGCTCACACTTTCATGATGTGGGGCCCTCTGGTGTGAGTTCACTGTGGCCTAGATCTCAGCCTCGGTGCTCCGGGCCACCTGCTAGGGGTTTCTCAGTGATGGATTCCTCATCATTTTTATTCCATAGGCCTCCTGTTGTGAGGCTCCTCCTTCGTGCCTCAGTCCCAGCTCCTTGGTGATGTGGGTCCTCTGGTTTGAGGCCACATGTGCTGGGTTCCCCAACTTTCCATGATGTGGATGTGGCCCCACTGGTGTGAGGACACTCCTGAAAGGTACCCATCCCCTTGGTAATGTGGGCTCTCTGGAGAGAGTCTGACCCTGCCTGGGTTCCTCACCATTCTGAGATGCGGGCCCTCTGCTGTGAGATCACTCCTGCCTGGCAAAAGTCACCTTGGGGACGTGGGCTCTCTGGTGTCAGTTGTAGCCCACAGGGAGCCTCCTCCCCTCGGTGATGAGCGCCCCTCTGACATCAGGCCCTAACTGCTGGCTCCCCCACATTACCTGGTGTGCAAGTAGACGTGCCAGGGCACCCCTGCCAGGTTCCCATCCTCATGGGGATGTGGGCCTTCTGCTCTGAGGTCCCAGTGTCTGGCTTGCTCACAGTTTCATGGTGTGGGACCCTCTGGATTGAGTTCACTGTGGCTTGGATCCCATAGCTTCGGTGCTCTGGGCCGCCTTCTGGGGCATTCCCACTGCTGGATTCCTCACCTTTATATTCCATGGGCCCTATGTTGTGAGGCTTCTCATGCCTGCCTCACTCCCAGCCCCTTCGTGATGTGGGCCCTCTGGTTTGAGGCCACATGTGCTGGGTTCCTCTCCTTCGATGATGTGGATGTGACCCCAGTGGTGTGAGGACACTCCTGCCTGGCACACCTCGCCTTGGCGACGTTGGCCCTCTGTTGTCAGATGGAGCCTGCTTGGAACCTCCTCCCTTCGGTGATGAGGGACCCTCTGGCGTCAGGCCCTAACTGCTGGCTCCCGCACATTTCCTGGTGTGCAACTAGACGTGCCAGGGCACCCCTGCCAGGTTCCCATCCCGATGGCGATGTGGGCCTTCTGGTCTGTGGTTCCAACGGCAGGCTTGCTCACACTTTCATGGTGTGAGGACCTCTGGTGTGAGTTCACTGCTGTCTGGATCCCATAGCCTTGGTGCTCCGGGCTGCATGCTGGGGGTTCCAACTGATCTATTCCTCACATTTTCTATTCCATGGGACCTCTGTTGTGGGGCTCCTCCTGCTTGCCTCACTCCCAGCCCCTTCGTGATGTGAGTCCTCTGGTTTGTGGCCACATGTGGTGGGTTCCTCAGCTTTCGATGATGTGGATGTGGTCCCACTGGTGTGAGGACACTCCTGCCTGGTTACCATCCCTTTGGTGATGTGGACCCTCTGGTGAGAGTCTGATTCTTCCTGGGTTCCTCAAAGTTCTGTGAGGTGGACCCTCTTCTGTGAGGTCACTCCTGCCTAGCTGGCACACGGCTCCTTGGTGACGTGGGCCCTCTCCTGGCAGTTGGTCCCTGCTGGGAGCCTCCTCCCCTTGGTGATTAGCGCCCATTGGCCTCAGACAATAATTTCTGGGCTCCCCACACTTTCTGATGTGTGCCCAGTGGTGCGAGGACACTCCTGCCAGGTTCCGATCCCAATGGGGATTTGAGCCTTCTGCTCTGAGGTCCAATGTGCCTGGTTGCTCACAGTTTCATGATGTGGGCCCTCTGGTGTGAGTTCACTCCGGCCTGCATCCCATAGCCTCGGTGCACTGGGACGCCTGCTGGAGTTGCCAACTGCTGGATTCCTCATCATTTTTATTGTATGGGCCCTCT
The DNA here is from genome assembly GCF_937001465.1 of Orcinus orca. NCBI lineage: Eukaryota > Metazoa > Chordata > Mammalia > Artiodactyla > Delphinidae > Orcinus > Orcinus orca. Next base: position 3,187,348 of record NC_064572.1, read on the forward strand.
GTTGTGAGGCTACTCCTGCCTGCCTCACTCCCAGCCACTTGGTGATGTAGTTCCTCTGGTTTGAGTCCACATGTGCTGGTTTCCTCACCTTTCGATGGTGTGGCCCCACTGGTGTATAGAAACTCCTGCCTGGTTGCCGTCCCCTTGGTGTTGTGGGCCCCCTGGTGAGTCTGTAGCTGGATGGGTTCCTCACCCTTCTGTGAGGTGGGCCCTCTGCTGTGAGGTCACTCCTGTCTGGCTCGCGTACGTCGCCTGGGAGACGTGGGCCCTCTGGTGGCAGTTGGACCCGGCTGGTAGCCTTCTCCCCTCGGTGATGAGAGCCATCTGGCGTCAGACCCTCAATTCTGGGCTCCCCACATTTTCTGATTTGTGCCCAGTGGTGTGAGGACACTCCTGCCAGGTTCCCATCCCCATGGGGCTGTGGGCCTTATGCTCTGCGGTTCCAACGGCTGGGTTGCTCACAGATTCATGTTGTGGGCCCGCTGGTGTGAGTTCACTCCAGCCTGCATCCCATAGCCTCGGTGCTCTGGGCCATCTGCTCGGAGTTTCCAACTGCTGGATTCCTCACCATTTTTATTGTATGGGCCCTCTGTTGTGAGACTACTCCTGCCTGCCTCACTCCCAGCCACTTGGTGATGTGGTTCCTCTGTTTTGAGTCCACATGTGTTGGTGATGTGGTTCCTCTGGTTTGAGTCCACATGTGCTGGTCTCCTCAACTTTCGGTGGTGTGGACCTACTGCTGTGAAGAAACTCCTGCCTGGTTCCCATCCCCTTGGTGTTTTGGGCCCTCTGGTGAGAGAGTGTGGCTGGATGGGTTCCTCACCCTTCTGTGAGGTGGGCCCTCTGCTGTGAGGTCACTCCTGCCTAGCTGGCACACGTTTCCTTGGTGACGTGGGCCCTCTGGTGGCAGTTGGAGCCTGCTGGACGCCTCCTCCCCTGGGTGATGAGGGTCCTCTGGGGTGAGGCCCTAACTGCTGGGTTCCCCATGTTTTCTGATGGGAAACCAGTGTTGCGAGGATACTCCTGACAGGGTCCCACCCCCATTGGGATGTGGGTCTTCTGCTCTGAGATCCCAATGGCTGGGTTGCTCACAGTTTCATGATGTGGGCCCACTGGTGTGAGTTCACTCCGGCCTGGAACCCATAGCCTTGCTGCTCTGCGCCATGTGCTGGGAGGTTCCAACTGCTGAATTCCTTATCTTTTTTATTCTATGGGCCCTCTCGTGTGAGGCTACTCCTGCCTGCCTCACTCTCAGCCACTTGGTGATGTGGGTCCTCTGGTTGGAGGCCACATGTGCTGGGTTCCTCACCTTACGCTGATGTGGACCCACTGGAGTGAGGACACTCCTGCCTGGTTCCGTACCTCATGGTAATGTGGGCCCTCTGGTGAGAGTCTGATCCTGGCTCAGTTCCTCACCCGTCTGTCAGGTGGGCACTCTTCTGTGAGGTCACTCCTGACTAGCTGGTACACATCTCCTTGGCGATGTGGGCCCTCTCCTGGGAGTTGGTGCATGCTGGGAGCCTCCTGCCCTTGGTGATTAGCGCCCTCTGGCCTCAGGCAATAATTTCTGGGCGCCTCACACTTTCTAATGTGCACCTAGTGGTGCGAGGAAACTCCTGCCAGGTTCCCGTCCCCATGGGGCTGTGGGTCTTATGCCCTGTGGTCCCATGAGTTGTGTTGCTCACAGTTTCATGATGTGGGCCCTCTGGTGAGAGTCTGTGGCTGGATGGGTTCCTCACCCTTCTGTGAGGTGGGCCCTCCGCTGTGAGGTCACTACTGCCTGCTCGCGTACGTCGCCTGGGAGACGTGGGCCCTCTGGTGGCAGTTGGAGCCGGCTGGTGGACTTCTCCCCTTGGTGATGAGAGCCCTCTGTCGTCAGGCCCTAAATTCTGGGCTCCCCACATTTTCTGATTTGCGCCCAGTGGTGCGAGGACACTCCTGCCAGGTTTCCATCCACATGGGGCTGTGGGCCTTATGCTCTGTGGTCCCAACGGCTCGGTTACTCACAGTTTCATGTTGTGGGCTCTCTAGTGAGAGTTCACTCCGGCCTGCATCCCATAGGCTCGGTGCTCTGGGCCGCCTGCTGGGAGTTTCCAACTGCTGGATTCCTCACCATTTTTATTGTATGGGCCCTCTCTTTTGAGGCTACTCCTGCCTGCCTCACTCCCAGCCGCTTTGTGATGTGCTTCCTCTGGTTTGAGTCCACATGTGCTTGTTTCCTCACCTTTCGATGGTGTGGCCCCACTGGTGTGAAGAAACTCCTGCCTGGTTCCCGTCCCCTTGGTGTTGTGGGCCCTCTGGTGAGAGTCTGTGGCTGAATGGGTTCCTCACCCATCTGTGAGGTGGGCCCTCCGCTGTGAGATCACTCCAGCCTTGCTCGCGTACGTCGCCTGGGCGATGTGGGCCCTCTGGTGGCAGTTGGAGCCGGCTGGTAGCCTTCTCCCCTTGGTGATGAGAGCCCTCTGGCGTCATGCCCTAAATTCTGGGCTCCCCACATTTTCTGATTTGCGTCGAGTGGTGCAAGGACACTCCTGCCAGGTTCCCATCCCCATGGGGCTGTGGGCCTTATGCTCTGAGGTCCCTACGGCTGGGTTGCTCACATTTTCATGTTGTGGGCCCTCTGCTGTGAGTTCACTCAGGCCTGGATCCCATAGCCTCCTTGCACTCTGTCGCCTGCTTGGAGGTTCCAACTAATGGATTCCTCACATTTTTTATTCTATGGACCCTCTGTTGTGAAGCTACTTCTGCCTGCCTCACTCCCAACCCCTTGGTGATGTGGGCCCTCTGGTTAGAATATCCCATAGCCTCGGTGCTCTGGGCTGCCTGCTCGGAGTTTCCAACTGCTGGATTCCTCACCATTTTTATTGTATGGGCCCTCTGTTGTGAGGCTACTCCTGCCTGCCTCACTCCCAGCTGCTTGGTGATGTGGTTCCTCTGGTTTGAGTCCACATGTGCTGGTGATGTGGTTCCTCTGGTTTAAGTCCATATGCGCTGGTTTCCTCAGTTTTCGATGGTGTGGCCCCACTGGTGTGAAGAAACTCCTGCCTGGTACCCGTCCCCTTGGCGTTGTGGGCCCTCTGGAGAGAGTATCCCATAGCCTCGGTGCTCTGGGCTGCCTGCTCGGAGTTGCCAACCGCTGGATTCCTCACCATTTTTATTGTATGGGCCCTCTACTGTGCGGCTACTCCTGCTTGCCTCACTCCCAGCCGCTTGGTGATGTGGTTCCTCTGGTTTGAGTCCACATGTGTTGGTGATGTGGTTCCTCTGGTTTGAGTCCTCATGTGCTGGTTTCCTCAACTTTCGATGGTGTGGCCCCACTGGTGTGAAGAAACTCCTGCCTGTTTCCCGTCCCCTTGGTGTTGTGGGCCCTCTGGTGAGAGTCTGTGGCTGGATGGGTTCCTCACCCTTGTGTGAGGTGGGCCCTCTGCTGTGAGGTCACTCCTGCCTGGCTCGCGTACGTCGCCTGGGCGACGTGGGCCCTCTGGTGGCAGTTGGAGCCGGCTGGTAGCCTTCTCCCCTCGGTGATGAGAGCCCTCTGGCGTCAGGTCCTAAATTCTGGGCTCCCCACATTTTCGGATTTGAGCCCAGTGGTGCGAGGACACTCCTACGAGGTTCCCATCCCCATGGGGCTGTGGGCTTTATGCTCTGAGGTCCCAACGGCAGAGTTGCTCACACTTTCATGTTGTGGGCCCTCTGGTGTCAGTTCACTCAGACCTGGATCCCATAGCCTCCGTGCTCTGGGTCGCCTGCTTGGAGGTTCCAACTGATGGATTCCTCACATTTTTATTCTATGGGTCCTCTGTTGTGATGTAACTTCTGCCTGCCTCACCCCCATCCCCTTGGTGATGTGGGCCCTCTAGTGAGAGTCTGACCGTGGCTGGGATCCTCACCCTTCGGTGAGGTGGGCCCTCTTCTGTGAGGTCTCTCCTGCCTAGCTGGCACACGTCTCCTTGGCGATGAGGGCCCTCTGGTGGCAGTTGGAGCCTACTGGGCGCCACCTGCCCTGGGTGATGAGGGCCCTCTGGGGTCAGGCCCTAACTGCTGGGTTCCCCAAGTTTTCTGATGGGCACCCAGTGTTGCGAGGATACTCCTGCCAGGGTCCCACCCCCATTGGGATGTGGGTCTTCTGCTCTGAGGTCCCAACGTCTGGGTTGCTCACAGTTTCATGATGTGGGCCCCCTGGTGTGAATTCACTCCGACCCGGATCCCATAGCCTTGCTGCTCTTGGCCATGTGCTGGGAGGTTCAAACTGCTGGATTCCTTATCTTTTTAATTCTATGGGCCCTCTCTTGTGAGGATACTCCTGCCTGCCTCACTCTCAGCCACTTGGTGATGTGGGTCCTCTGGTTGGAGGCCACATGTGCTGGCTTCCCCACCTTACGCTGGTGTGGCCCCACTCGAATGAGGACACTCCTGCCTGGTTCTGAAACTCGTGGTAATGTGGGCCCTCTGATGAGAGTCTGATCCTGGCTGGGTTCCTCACCCTTCTGTGAGGTGGGCCCTCTTCTGTGAGGTCAACCTGCCTAGCTGGCACACGTCTCCTTGGCAACGTGGGCCTTCTCCTGGCAGTTGGTGCCTGCTGGGAGCCTCCTCCCCTTGGTGATTAGCACCCTCTTGCCTCAGGCAATAATTTGTGGGCTCCCCACACTTTCTGATATGCGCCTAGTGGTGCGAGGACACTCCTGCCAGGTTCAGATCCCCATGGGGATGTGGGCCTTCTTCTCTGAGGTCCCATGTGCTGGGTTGCTCACTGTTTCATGATGTGGGCCCTCTGGTGAGAGTCTGTGGCTGGATGGGTTCTTCACCCTTCTTTGAGGTGGGCCCTCTGCTGTGAGGTCACTCCTGCCTGGCTCGCGTACATTGCCTGGGAGACGTGGGCCCTCTGGTGGCAGTTGGAGCCGGCTGGTAGCCTTCTCCCCTCGGTGATGAGAGCCCTCTGGGGTCTGGCCCTAAATTCTGGGCTCCCCACATTTTCTGATTTGCGCCCAGTGGTGCGAGGACACTCCTGCCAGGTTCCCATCCCCATGGGGCTGTGGGCCTTATGCTCTGACGTCCCAACAGCTGTGTTACTCACAGTTTCATGTTGTGGGCCCTCTGGTGTGAGCTCATTCAGGCCTGGATCCCATAGCCTCCGTGCTCTGGGTTGCCTGCTTGGAGGTTCCAACTGATGGATTCCTCACATTACTTATTCTGTGGACCCTCTGTTGAGAAGCTACTTCTGCCTGCCTCACTCCCATCCCCTTGGTGTTGTGGGCCCTCTGGTGAGTCTGACCGTGGCTGGGATCCTCACCCTTCTGTGAGGTGGGCCCTCTTCTCTGAGGTCACTCCTGCCTAGCTGGCACACGTCTCCTTGGCGATGTGGGCCCTCTGGTGGCAGTTGGAGCCTGCTGGGCGCCTCCTCCCCTGGGTGATGAGGGCCCTCTGGGGTCAGGCCCTAACTGCTGGGTTCCCCAAGTTTTCTGATGGGCACCCAGTGTTGCATGTATACTCGTGGCAGGATCCCACCCCCATTGGGTTGTGGGTCTTCTGCTCTGAGGTCTCAATGGCTGGGTTGCTCACAGTTTCGTGATGTGGGCCCACTGGTGGGAGTTCACTCTGGCCTGCAACCTATAGCCTGGGTGCTCTGGGCCGCCTTCTGGGAGTTTCCAACTGCTGGTTTCCTCACCATTTTTATTGTATGGGCCCTCTGTTGTGAGGCTACTCCTGCCTGCCTCACTCCCAGCCGCTTCGTGATGTGGTTCCTCTGGTTTGAGTCCACATGTGCTGGTGATGTGGTTCCTCTGGTTTGAGTCCATATGCGCTGGTTTCCTCAGTTTTCGATGGTGTGGCCCCACTGGTGTGAAGAAACTCCTGCCTGGTACCCGTCCCCTTGGCGTTGTGGGCCCTCTGGTGAGAATATCCCATAGCCTCGGTGCTCTGGGCTGCCTGCTCGGAGTTTCCAACTGCTGGATTCCTCACCATTTTTATTGTATGGGCCCTCTGTTGTGAGGCTACTCCTGCCTGCCTCACTCCCAGCCGCTTGGTGATGAGGTTCCTCTGGTTTGAGTCCACAGGTGTTGGTGATGTGGTTCCTCTGGTTTGAGTCCACATGTGCTGATTTCCTCACCTTTCGATGGTGTGGCCCTACTGGTGTGAAGAAACTCCTGCCTGGTTCCCGTCCCCTTGGTGTTGTGGGCCCTCTGGTGAGATTCTGTGGCTGGATGGGTTCCTCACCCTTGTGTGAGGTGGGCCCTCTGCTGTGAGGTCACTCCTGCCTGGCTCATGTACGTCGCCTGGGCGACGTGGGGCCTCTGGTGGCAGTTGGAGCCGGCTGGTAGCCTTCTCCCCTCGGTGATGAGAGCCCTCTGGCATCAGGCCCTAAATTCTGGACTCCCCACATTTTCTGAATTGCACCCAGTGGTGCGAGGACACTCCTGCCAGGTTCCCATCCCCATGGGGCTGTGGGACTTATACTCTGAGGTCCCAACGGCTGGGTTGCTCACATTTTCATGTTGTGGGCCCTCTGGTGTGAGTTCACTCAGGCCTGGATCCCATAGCCTCCGTGCTCTGGGTCGCCTGCTTGGAGGTTCCAACTGATGGATTCCTCACATTTTTTATTCTATGGACCCTCTGTTGTGAAGGTACTTCTGCCTGCCTCACTCCCAACCCCTTGTTGATGTGGGCCCTCTGGTGAGAGTCTGACCATGGCTGGGATCCTCACCCTTCTGTGAGGTGGGCCCTCTTCTGTGAGGTCACTCCTGCCTAGCTGGCACACGTCTCCTTGGCGACATGGGCCCTCTGGTGGCAGTTGGAGCCTGCTGGGCACCTCTTCCCCTGGGTGATGAGGGCCCTCTGGGGTCAGGCCCTAACTGCTTGGTTCCCCAAGTTTTCTGATGGGCTCCCAATGTTGCGAGGATACTCCTGACAGGGTCCCACCCTCATTGGGATGTGGGTCTTCTGCTCTGAGGTCCCAACGGCTGGGTTGCTCACAGTTTCATGATGTGAGCCCACTGGTGTGAGTTCACTCCGGCCTGGATCCCATAGCCTTGCTGCTCTGGGCCATGTGCTGGGAGGTTCCAACTGCTGGATTCCTTATCTTTTTTATTCTATGGGCCCTCTCTTGTGAGGATACTCCTGCCTGCCTCACTCTCAGCCACTTGGTGATGTGGGTCCTCTGGTTTGAGGCCACATGTGCTGGGTTCCTCACCTTACGCTGGTGTGGCCCCCTGGAGTGGTGAAACTGCTGTCGGGTTCCGAACCTCGTGGTAATGTGGGCCCTCTGGTAAGAGTCTGATCCTGGCTGGGTTCCTCACCCTTCTGTGAGGTGGGCCCTCTTCTCTGAGGTCATTCCTGCCTAGCTGGCACATGTCTCCTTGGTGACGTGGGCCCTTTCCCGGCAGTTGGTGCCTGCTGGGAGCCTCCTCCCCGTGGTGATTAGCGCCCTCTGGCCTCAGGCAATAATTTCTGGGCTCCCCACACTTTCTGATGTGCGCCCAGTGGTGCGAGGACACTCCTGCCAAGTTCCGATCCCCATGGGGATGTGGGCCTTCTGCTCTGAGGTCCCATGTGTTGGGTTGCTCACAGTTTCATGATGTGGGCCCTCTGGTGTGAGTTCACTCTGGCCTTCATCCCATAGCCTCGGTGTTCTGGGCCGCCTGCTGGGAGTTTCCAACTGCTGGATTCCTCACCATTTTTATTGTATGGGCCCTCTGTTGTGAGGCTATTCCTGCCAGCCTCACTCCCAGCCGCTTGGTGATGTGGGTCCTCTGGTTTGAGGCCACATGTGCAGGGTTCCTCACCTTACGCTGGTGTTGCCCCACTGGAATAAGGACACTCCTGTCTGGTTCCGAACCTCATGGTAATGTGGTCCCTCTGCTGAGAGTCTGATCCTGGCTGGGTTCCTCAAGCTATTGTGAGTTGGGCCCTCTTCTATAGGGTCACTCCTGCCTAGCTGGCACACGTCTCCTTGGCGACGTGGGGCCTCTCCTGGAAGTTGGTGCCTGCTGGGAGCCTCCGCCCCTTGGTGATGAGCGCCCTCTGGCCTCAGGCAATAACTTTAGGGCTCCCCACACTTTGTGATGTGTGCCCAGTGGTGCGAGGACACTCCTGCCAGGTTCCCATCCCCATGGGGATGTGGGCCCTCTGCTCTGAGTTCCCATGTGCTGGGTTGCTCACAGTTTCATGATGTGGGCCCACTGGTGTGAGTTCACTCTGGCCTGGATCCCATAGCCTTGCTGCTCTGGACCATGTGCTGGGAGGTCCAACTGCTGGATTCCTTATCTTTTTTATTCTATGGGCCCTCTCTTGTGAGGCTACTCCTGCCTGACTCACTCTCAGCCACTTGGTGATGTGGGGCCTCTGGTTGGAGGCCACATGTGCTGGGTACCTCTCCATACGCTGGTGTGGCCCCACTGGAGTGAGGACACTCCTGCCTGGTTCCGAACCTCGTGGTAATGTGGGTCCTATGGTGAGAGTCTAATCCTGGCTGGGTTCCTCACCCTTCTGTGAGTTGGGACCTCTGCTGTGAGGTCACTCCTGCTTGGCTGGCACACATCTCCTTTGTGACATGGTCCCTCTGGTGGCAGTTGGAGCCTACTGCTAACCTCCTCCCCTGGATGATGAGGACCCTCTGGCATCAGGCCCTAACTGCTGGGCTCCGAACATTTTCTGATGTGTGCCCAGTGGTGCGAAGACACTCCTGGCAGGTTCCCATGCCCATGGGGATGTGGGCCTTCTACTCTGAGGTCCCAACTGCTGGGTTCCTCACAGTTTCATGAAGTGGGCGCTCTGGTGTGACTTCACTCTGGCCTGGATCCCATAGCCTCTGTGCTCTGGGCCTCCTGCTGGGAGTTTCCAACTGCTGGATTCCTCACCTTTTTTATTCTATGGGCCCTGTATTGGGAGGCTACACCTGCCTGCCTCACTCCCAACCCCTTGATGATGTGGATCCTCTCGTTTGAGTTCACATGTGCTGGCATCATCAACTTTCGATGGTGTTGCCCCACTGGAGTGAGGACACTCCTGCCTGGTTCCCATTCCCGAGGTGATGTGGGCCCTCTGGTGAGAGTCTGATCCTGGCTCGGGTCCTCACCCTTCTGTGAGGTGGGCCCTCTGAAGTGAGGTCACTCCTGCCTGGCTGGCACACTTCGCCTTGGTGACGTGGGCTCTCTCGTGGCAATTGGAGCCTACTGGGTGCATCCTCCCCTCGGTGCTGAGTGCCACTCTGGCGTCAGGTCCTAACTGCTGGGCTCCCCCACATTTCCTGATGTGCGCCCAGTGGTGCCAGGACACCACTGCCAGGTTCCCATCCTCATGGGCATGTGGGCCTTCTGCTCTGAGGTCCCAACTGCTGGCTTCCTGACACTGTCATTGTGTGGGGCCTTCTGGTTTGAGTTCACCACGGCCTGGATCCCATATACTTGGTGCCCCGGGCCGCCGGCAGGGTCGTTCCAGCTGCTTGATTCCTCACACTTTTCATTCGATGGGCCCTCGGTTGTAAAGCTCTTCCTGCCTGCCTCAGTCCCAGCCCCTTGGTGATGTGGGTCCACTGGTTTGAGGCCACCTGTGCTGGGTTCCTCAACTTTCGATGATGTGGATGTGGCGCCACTGGTGTGAGGACACTCCTGCCTGGTTCCCATCCCCTTGTTGATGTGAGCCCTCTGGTGAGAGTCTGATCCAGCCTGGGTTCCTCACCGTTCTCTGAGATGGGCCCCGTACTGTGAGGTCACTCCTGCCTGGCACATATCGCCTTTCCAATGTTGGCCCTCTGGTGTCAGTTGGAGCCTGTTGTGAGCCTCCTCCCCTCAGGGATGAGGGCCCCTGTGGCATCAGGTCATAACTGCTGGGGTCCCCCACATTTCCTGATGTGTGCCCAGTGGTACCAGGTCACACCTGCCAGGTTCCCATCCCCATGGGGATGTGGGCTTTCTGCTCTGAGGTCCCAACCCCTGGCTTGCTCACACTTTCATGATGTGGGGCCCTCTGGTGTGAGTTCACTGTGGCCTAGATCTCAGCCTCGGTGCTCCGGGCCACCTGCTAGGGGTTTCTCAGTGATGGATTCCTCATCATTTTTATTCCATAGGCCTCCTGTTGTGAGGCTCCTCCTTCGTGCCTCAGTCCCAGCTCCTTGGTGATGTGGGTCCTCTGGTTTGAGGCCACATGTGCTGGGTTCCCCAACTTTCCATGATGTGGATGTGGCCCCACTGGTGTGAGGACACTCCTGAAAGGTACCCATCCCCTTGGTAATGTGGGCTCTCTGGAGAGAGTCTGACCCTGCCTGGGTTCCTCACCATTCTGAGATGCGGGCCCTCTGCTGTGAGATCACTCCTGCCTGGCAAAAGTCACCTTGGGGACGTGGGCTCTCTGGTGTCAGTTGTAGCCCACAGGGAGCCTCCTCCCCTCGGTGATGAGCGCCCCTCTGACATCAGGCCCTAACTGCTGGCTCCCCCACATTACCTGGTGTGCAAGTAGACGTGCCAGGGCACCCCTGCCAGGTTCCCATCCTCATGGGGATGTGGGCCTTCTGCTCTGAGGTCCCAGTGTCTGGCTTGCTCACAGTTTCATGGTGTGGGGCCCTCTGGATTGAGTTCACTGCGGCTTGGATCCCATAGCTTCGGTGCTCTGGGCCGCCTTCTGGGGCATTGCCACTGCTGGATTCCTCACCTTTATATTCCATGGGCCCTATGTTGTGAGGCTTCTCATGCCTGCCTCACTCCCAGCCCCTTCGTGATGTGGGTCCTCTGGTTTGAGGCCACATGTGCTGGGTTCCTCTCCTTCGATGATGTGGATGTGACCCCAGTGGTGTGAGGACACTCCTGCCTGGCACACCTCGCCTTGGCGACGTTGGCCCTCTGTTGTCAGATGGAGCCTGCTTGGAACCTCCTCCCTTCGGTGATGAGGGACCCTCTGGCGTCAGGCCCTAACTGCTGGCTCCCGCACATTTCCTGGTGTGCAACTAGACGTGCCAGGGCACCCCTGCCAGGTTCCCATCCCGATGGCGATGTGGGCCTTCTGGTCTGTGGTTCCAACGGCAGGCTTGCTCACACTTTCATGGTGTGAAGACCTCTGGTGTGAGTTCACTGCTGTCTGGATCCCATAGCCTTGGTGCTCCGGGCTGCATGCTGGGGGTTCCAACTGATCTATTCCTCACATTTTCTATTCCATGGGACCTCTGTTGTGGGGCTCCTCCTGCTTGCCTCACTCCCAGCCCCTTCGTGATGTGAGTCCTCTGGTTTGTGGCCACATGTGGTGGGTTCCTCAGCTTTCGATGATGTGGATGTGGTCCCACTGGTGTGAGGACACTCCTGCCTGGTTACCATCCCCTTGGTGATGTGGACCCTCTGGTGAGAGTCTGATTCTTCCTGGGTTCCTCAAAGTTCTGTGAGGTGGACCCTCTTCTGTGAGGTCACTCCTGCCTAGCTGGCACACGGCTCCTTGGTGACGTGGGCCCTCTCCTGGCAGTTGGTCCCTGCTGGGAGCCTCCTCCCCTTGGTGATTAGTGCCCATTGGCCTCAGACAATAATTTCTGGGCTCCCCACACTTTCTGATGTGTGCCCAGTGGTGCGAGGACACTCCTGCCAGGTTCCGATCCCAATGGGGATTTGAGCCTTCTGCTCTGAGGTCCAATGTGCCTGGTTGCTCACAGTTTCATGATGTGGGCCCTCTGGTGTGAGTTCACTCCGGCCTGCATCCCATAGCCTCGGTGCACTGGGACGCCTGCTGGAGTTGCCAACTGCTGGATTCCTCATCATTTTTATTGTATGGGCCCTCTGTTGTGAGGCTACTCCTGCCTGCCTCACTCCCAGCCACTTGGTGATGTAGTTCCTCTGGTTTGAGTCCACATGTGCTGGTTTCCTCACCTTTCGATGGTGTGGCCCCACTGGTGTATAGAAACTCCTGCCTGGTTGCCGTCCCCTTGGTGTTGTGGGCCCCCTGGTGAGTCTGTAGCTGGATGGGTTCCTCACCCTTCTGTGAGGTGGGCCCTCTGCTGTGAGGTCACTCCTGCCTGGCTCGCGTACGTCGCCTGGGAGACGTGGGCCCTCTGGTGGCAGTTGGATCCGGCTGGTAGCTTTCTCCCCTCGGTGATGAGAGCCATCTGGCGTCAGACCCTCAATTCTGGGCTCCCCACATTTTCTGATTTGTGCCCAGTGGTGTGAGGACACTCCTGCCAGGTTCCCATCCCCATGGGGCTGTGGGCCTTATGCTCTGCGGTTCCAACGGCTGGGTTGCTCACAGATTCATGTTGTGGGCCCGCTGGTGTGAGTTCACTCCAGCCTGCATCCCATAGCCTCGGTGCTCTGGGCCATCTGCTCGGAGTTTCCAACTGCTGGATTCCTCACCATTTTTATTGTATGGGCCCTCTGTTGTGAGACTACTCCTGCCTGCCTCACTCCCAGCCACTTGGTGATGTGGTTCCTCTGTTTTGAGTCCACATGTGTTGGTGATGTGGTTCCTCTGGTTTGAGTCCACATGTGCTGGTCTCCTCACCTTTCGGTGGTGTGGACCTACTGCTGTGAAGAAACTCCTGCCTGGTTCCCATCCCCTTGGTGTTTTGGGCCCTCTGGTGAGAGAGTGTGGCTGGATGGGTTCCTCACCCTTCTGTGAGGTGGGCCCTCTGCTGTGAGGTCACTCCTGCCTAGCTGGCACACGTTTCCTTGGTGACGTGGGCCCTCTGGTGGCAGTTGGAGCCTGCTGGACGCCTCCTCCCCTGGGTGATGAGGGTCCTCTGGGGTGAGGCCCTAACTGCTGGGTTCCCCATGTTTTCTGATGGGAAACCAGTGTTGCGAGGATACTCCTGACAGGGTCCCACCCCCATTGGGATGTGGGTCTTCTGCTCTGAGATCCCAATGGCTGGGTTGCTCACAGTTTCATGATGTGGGCCCACTGGTGTGAGTTCACTCCGGCCTGGAACCCATAGCCTTGCTGCTCTGCGCCATGTGCTGGGAGGTTCCAACTGCTGAATTCGTTATCTTTTTTATTCTATGGGCCCTCTCGTGTGAGGCTACTCCTGCCTGCCTAACTCTCAGCCAGTTGGTGATGTGGGTCCTCTGGTTGGAGGCCACATGTGCTGGGTTCCTCACCTTACGCTGATGTGGACCCACTGGAGTGAGGACACTCCTGCCTGGTTCCGTACCTCATGGTAATGTGGGCCCTCTGGTGAGAGTCTGATCCTGGCTGGGTTCCTCACCCGTCTGTCAGGTGGGCACTCTTCTGTGAAGTCACTCCTGACTAGCTGGTACACATCTCCTTGGCGACGTGGGCCCTCTCCTGGGAGTTGGTGCATGCTGGGAGCCTCCTGCCCTTGGTGATTAGCGCCCTCTGGCCTCAGGCAATAATTTCTGGGCACCTCACACTTTCTAATGTGCACCTAGTGGTGCGAGAAAACTCCTGCCAGGTTCCCGTCCCCATGGGGCTGTGGGTCTTATGCCCTGTGGTCCCATGAGTTGTGTTGCTCACAGTTTCATGATGTGGGCCCTCTGGTGAGAGTCTGTGGCTGGATGGGTTCCTCACCCTTCTGTGAGGTGGGCCCTCTGCTGTGAGGTCACTCCTGCCTGGCTCATGTACGTCGCCTGGGCGACGTGGGGCCTCTGGTGGCAGTTGGAGCCGGCTGGTAGCCTTCTCCCCTCGGTGATGAGAGCCCTCTGGCATCAGGCCCTAAATTCTGGACTCCCCACATTTTCTGAATTGCACCCAGTGGTGCGAGGACACTCCTGCCAGGTTCCCATCCCCATGGGGCTGTGGGACTTATACTCTGAGGTCCCAACGGCTGGGTTGCTCACATTTTCATGTTGTGGGCCCTCTGGTGTGAGTTCACTCAGGCCTGGATCCCATAGCCTCCGTGCTCTGGGTCGCCTGCTTGGAGGTTCCAACTGATGGATTCCTCACATTTTTTATTCTATGGACCCTCTGTTGTGAAGGTACTTCTGCCTGCCTCACTCCCAACCCCTTGTTGATGTGGGCCCTCTGGTGAGAGTCTGACCATGGCTGGGATCCTCACCCTTCTGTGAGGTGGGCCCTCTTCTGTGAGGTCACTCCTGCCTAGCTGGCACACGTCTCCTTGGCGACATGGGCCCTGTGGTGGCAGTTGGAGCCTGCTGGGCACCTCTTCCCCTGGGTGATGAGGGCCCTCTGGGGTCAGGCCCTAACTGCTTGGTTCCCCAAGTTTTCTGATGGGCTCCCAATGTTGTGAAGATACTCCTGACAGGGTCCCACCCTCATTGGGATGTGGGTCTTCTGCTCTGAGGTCCCAACGGCTGGGTTGCTCACAGTTTCATGATGTGAGCCCACTGGTGTGAGTTCACTCCGGCCTGGATCCCATAGCCTTGCTGCTCTGGGCCATGTGCTGGGAGGTTCCAACTGCTGGATTCCTTATCTTTTTTATTCTATGGGCCCTCTCTTGTGAGGATACTCCTGCCTGCCTCACTCTCAGCCACTTGGTGATGTGGGTCCTCTGGTTTGAGGCCACATGTGCTGGGTTCCTCACCTTACGCTGGTGTGGCCCCCTGGAGTGGTGAAACTGCTGTCGGGTTCCGAACCTCGTGGTAATGTGAGCCCTCTGGTAAGAGTCTGATCCTGGCTGGGTTCCTCACCCTTCTGTGAGGTGGGCCCTCTTCTCTGAGGTCATTCCTGCCTAGCTGGCACATGTCTCCTTGGTGACGTGGGCCCTTTCCCAGCAGTTGGTGCCTGCTGGGAGCCTCCTCCCCTTGGTGATTAGCGCCCTCTGGCCTCAGGCAATAATTTCTGGGCTCCCCACACTTTCTGATGTGCGCCCAGTGGTGCGAGGACACTCCTGCCAAGTTCCGATCCCCATGGGGATGTGGGCCTTCTGCTCTGAGGTCCCATGTGTTGGGTTGCTCACAGTTTCATGATGTGGGCCCTCTGGTGTGAGTTCACTCTGGCCTTCATCCCATAGCCTCGGTGTTCTGGGCCGCCTGCTGGGAGTTTCCAACTGCTGGATTCCTCACCATTTTTATTGTATGGGCCCTCTGTTGTGAGGCTATTCCTGCCAGCCTCACTCCCAGCCGCTTGGTGATGTGGGTCCTCTGGTTTGAGGCCACATGTGCAGGGTTCCTCACCTTACGCTGGTGTTGCCCCACTGGAATAAGGACACTCCTGTCTGGTTCCGAACCTCATGGTAATGTGGTCCCTCTGCTGAGAGTCTGATCCTGGCTGGGTTCCTCAAGCTATTGTGAGTTGGGCCCTCTTCTATAGGGTCACTCCTGCCTAGCTGGCACACGTCTCCTTGGCGACGTGGGGCCTCTCCTGGAAGTTGGTGCCTGCTGGGAGCCTCCGCCCCTTGGTGATGAGCACCCTCTGGCCTCAGGCAATAACTTTAGGGCTCCCCACACTTTGTGATGTGTGCCCAGTGGTGCGAGGACACTCCTGCCAGGTTCCCATCCCCATGGGGATGTGGGCCCTCTGCTCTGAGTTCCCATGTGCTGGGTTGCTCACAGTTTCATGATGTGGGCCCACTGGTGTGAGTTCACTCCGGCCTGGATCCCATAGCATTGCTGCTCTGGACCATGTGCTGGGAGGTCCAACTGCTGGATTCCTTATCTTTTTTATTCTATGGGCCCTCTCTTGTGAGGCTACTCCTGCCTGACTCACTCTCAGCCACTTGGTGATGTGGGGCCTCTGGTTGGAGGCCACATGTGCTGGGTACCTCTCCATACGCTGGTGTGGCCCCACTGGAGTGAGGACACTCCTGCCTGGTTCCGAACCTCGTGGTAATGTGGGTCCTATGGTGAGAGTCTAATCCTGGCTGGGTTCCTCACCCTTCTGTGAGTTGGGACCTCTTCTGTGAGGTCACTCCTGCCTAGCTGGCACACGTCTCCTTGTCGACGTGGGCCCTCTCCTGGCAGTTGGAGCCTGCTGGGCGCCTGCTCCCCTGGGTTATGAGGGCCCTCCTGGGTCAGGCGCTAACTGCTGGGTTCCCCAAGTTTTCTGATGGGCACCCAGTGTTGCGAGGATACTCCTGCCAAGGTCCCACCCCCATTGGAATGTGGGTCCTCTGCTCTGAAGTCCCAACAGCTGGGTTGCTCACAGTTTCATGACGTGGGCCCACTGGTGTGAGTTCACTCCAGCCTGGATCCCATAGCCTTGCTGTTCTGGGCCATGTGCTGGGAGTTTCCAACTGCTGGATTCCTTATCTTTTTTATTCTATGTGTTCTTTTTTGTGAGACTACTCCTGCCTGCCTCACTCTCAGCCACTTGGTGATGTGGGTCTTCTGGTTTGAGGCCACATGTGCTGGGTTCCTCACTTTACGCTGGTGTGGCCCCACTGGAGTGAGGACACTCCTGCCTGGTTCTGAACCTTGTGGTAATGTGGGCCCTCTGGTGAGAGTCTGATCCTGGCTGGGTTCCTCACTCTCTGTGAGGTGGGCCCTCTTCTGTGAGGTCACTCCTGCCTAGCTGGCACACGGCTCCTTGGTGACGTGGGCCCTCTCCTGGCAGTTGGTGCCTGCTGGGAGCCTCCTCCCCTTGGTGATTAGCACCCATTGGCCTCAGACAATAATTTCTGGGCTCCCCACACTTTCTGATGTGTGCCCAGTGGTGCGAGGACACTCCTGCCAGGTTCCGATCCCAATGGGGATTTGAGCCTTCTGCTCTGAGGTCCAATGTGCCTGGTTGCTCACAGTTTCATGATGTGGGCCCTCTGGTGTGAGTTCACTCCGGCCTGCATCCCATAGCCTCGGTGCACTGGGACGCCTGCTGGAGTTGCCAACTGCTGGATTCCTCATCATTTTTATTGTATGGGCCCTCTGTTGTGAGGCTACTCCTGCCTGCCTCACTCCCAGCCACTTGGTGATGTAGTTCCTCTGGTTTGAGTCCACATGTGCTGGTTTCCTCACCTTTCGATGGTGTGGCCCCACTGGTGTATAGAAACTCCTGCCTGGTTCCCGTCCCCTTGGTGTTGTGGGCCCTCTGGTGAGTCTGTAGCTGGATGGGTTCCTCACCCTTCTGTGAGGTGGGCCCTCTGCTGTGAGGTCACTCCTGCCTGGCTCGCGTACGTCGCCTGGGAGACGTGGGCCCTCTGGTGGCAGTTGGAGCCGGCTGGTAGCCTTCTCCCCTCAGTGATGAGAGCCATCTGGCGTCAGACCCTCAATTCTGGGCTCCCCACATTCTCTGATTTGCGCCCAGTGGTGTGAGGACACTCCTGCCAGGTTCCCATCCCCATGGGGCTATGGGCCTTATGCTCTGTGGTTCCAACGGCTGGGTTGCTCACATTTTCATGTTGTGGGCCCTCTGGTGTGAGTTCACTCACGCTTGCATCCCATAGCCTCCGTGCTCTCAGTCGCCTGCTTGGAGGTTCCAACTGATGGATTCCTCACATTTTTTATTCTATGGACCCTCTGTTGTGAAGCGACTTCTGCCTGCCTCACTCCCATCCCCTTGGTGATGTGGGCCCTCTGGTGAGTGTCTGACTGTGGCTGGGACCCTCACCCTTCTGTGAGGTGGGCCCTCTTTTGTGAGGTCACTCATGCCTAGCTGGCACACGTCTCCTTGGCGACGTGGGCCCTCTGGTGGCAGTTGGAGCCTGCTGGACGCCTCCTCCCCTGGGTGATGAGGGCCCTCTGCGGTCAGGCCCTAACTGCTGGGTTCCCCAATTTTCTGATGGGCACCTAGTGTTGCGAGGATACTGCTGCCAGGGTCCCACCCCCATTGGGATGTGGGTGTTCTGCTCTGAGTTCGCAGCAGCTGGGCTTGCTCATAGTTTCATGATGTGGGCCCACTGGTGTGAGTTCACTCCGGCCTGTATCCCATAGCCTTGCTGCTCTGGGCCATGTGTTGGGAGTTTCCAACTGCTGGATTCCTTATCGTTTTTATTCTATGGGCCCACTCTTGTGAGGCTACTCCTGCCTGACTCACTCTCAGCCACTTGGTGATGTGGGTCCTCTGGTTGGAGGCCACATGTGCTGGGTTCCTCACCTTACGCTGGTGTGGCCCCACTGAAGTGAGGACACTCCTGCCTGGTTCCGCACTTTGTGGTAATGTGGGCGCTCTGGTTAGAGTCTGATCCTTGCTGGGTTCCTCACCCTTCTGTGAGGTGGGCCCTCTTCTGTGAGGTCACTCCTGCCTAGCTGGCACACGGCTCCTTGGCGACGTGGGCCCTCTCCTGGCAGTTGGTGCCTGCTGGGAGACTCCTCCCCTTGGTGATTAGCCCACATTGGTCTCAGACAATAATTTCTGGGCTCCCCAAACTTTCTGATGTGCGCCCAGTGGTGCGAGGACACTCCTGCCAGGTTCCGATCCCAATGGGGATGTGGGTCTTCTGCTCTGAGGTCCCATGTGCTGGGTTGCTCACAGTTTCATGATGTGGGCCCTCTGGTGTGAGTTCACTCTGGCCTGCATCCCATAGCCTCGGTGCTCTGGGCCGCCTGCTGGGAGTTTCCAGCTGCTGGATTCCTCACCATTTTTATTGTATGGGCCCTCTGTTGTGAGTCTACTCCTGGTTCCTCACTCCCAGCCACTTGGTGATGTGGTTCCTCTGATTTGAGTCCCCATGTGTTGGTGATGTGGTTCCTCTGATTTGAGTCCACATGTGCTGGTTTCCTCACCTTTCGAAGGTGTGGCCCCACTGGTGTGAAGAAACTCCTGCCTGGTTCCTGTCCCGTTGGTGTTGTGGGCCCTCCGGTGAGAGTCTGTGGCTTGATGGGTTCCTCACCCTTCTGTGAGGTGGGCCCTCTGATGAGAGGTCACTCCTGCCTGGCTCGCGTACATCGCCTGGCGACGTGGGCCCTCTGGTGGCAGTTGGAGCCGGCTGGTGGACTTCTCCCCTTGGTGATGAGAGCCCTCTGGCGTCAGGCCCTAAATTCTGGGCTCCCCACATTTTCTGATTTGCGCCCAGTGGTGCGAGGACACTCCTGCCAGGTTTCCATCCACATGGGGCTGTGGGCCTTATGCTCTGTGTTCCCAACGGCTCGGTTACTCACAGTTTCATGTTGTGGGCTCTCTAGTGAGAGTTCACTCCGGCCTGCATCCCATAGGCTCGGTGCTCTGGGCCGCCTGCTGGGAGTTTCCAACTGCTGGATTCCTCACCATTTTTATTGTATGGGCCCTCTCTTTTGAGGCTACTCCTGCCTGCCTCACTCCCAGCCGCTTTGTGATGTGCTTCCTCTGGTTTGAGTCCACATGTGCTTGTTTCCTCACCTTTCGATGGTGTGGCCCCACTGGTGTGAAGAAACTCCTGCCTGGTTCCCGTCCCCTTGGTGTTGTGGGCCCTCTGGTGAGAGTCTGTGGCTGAATGGGTTCCTCACCCATCTGTGAGGTGGGCCCTCCACTGTGAGATCACTCCAGCCTTGCTCGCGTACGTTGCCTGGGCTATGTGGGCCCTCTGGTGGCAGTTGGAGCCGGCTGGTAGCCTTCTCCCCTTGGTGATGAGAGCCCTCTGGCGTCATGCCCTAAATTCTGGGCTCCCCACATTTTCTGATTTGCGTCCAGTGGTGCGAGGACACTCCTGCCAGGTTCCCATCCCCATGGGGCTGTGGGCCTTATGCTCTGAGGTCCCTACGGCTGGGTTGCTCACATTTTTATGTTGTGGGCCCTCTGCTGTGAGTTCACTCAGGCCTGGATCCCATAGCCTCCTTGCACTCTGTCGCCTCCTTGGAGGTTCCAACTAATGGATTCCTCACATTTTTTATTCTATGGACCCTCTGTTGTGAAGCTACTTCTGCCTGCCTCACTCCCAACCCCTTGGTGATGTGGGCCCTCTGGTTAGAATATCCCATAGCCTCGGTGCTCTGGGCTGCCTGCTCGGAGTTTCCAACTGCTGGATTCCTCACCATTTTTATTGTATGGGCCCTCTGTTGTGAGGCTACTCCTGCCTGCCTCACTCCCAGCTGCTTGGTGATGTGGTTCCTCTGGTTTGAGTCCACATGTGCTGGTGATGTGGTTCCTCTGGTTTGAGTCCATATGCGCTGGTTTCCTCAGTTTTCGATGGTGTGGCCCCACTGGTGTGAAGAAACGCCTGCCTGGTACCCGTCCCCTTGGCGTTGTGGGCCCTCTGGAGAGAGTATCCCATAGCCTCGGGGCTCTGGGCTGCCTGCTCGGAGTTGCCAACCGCTGGATTCCTCACCATTTTTATTGTATGGGCCCTCTACTGTGCGGCTACTCCTGCCTGCCTCACTCCCAGCCGCTTGGTGATGTGGTTCCTCTGGTTTGATTCCACATGTGTTGGTGATGTGGTTCCTCTGGTTTGAGTCCTCATGTGCTGGTTTCCTCAACTTTCGATGGTGTGGCCCCACTGGTGTGAAGAAACTCCTGCCTGTTTCCCGTCCCCTTGGTGTTGTGGGCCCTCTGGTGAGAGTCTGTGGCTGGATGGGTTCCTCACCCTTGTGTGAGGTGGGCCCTCTGCTGTGAGGTCACTCCTGCCTGGCTCGCGTACGTCGCCTGGGCGACGTGGGCCCTCTGGTGGCAGTTGGAGCCGGCTGGTAGCCTTCTCCCCTCGGTGATGAGAGCCCTCTGGCGTCAGGTCCTAAATTCTGGGCTCCCCACATTTTCGGATTTGAGCCCAGTGGTGCGAGGACACTCCTACGAGCTTCCCATCCCCATGGGGCTGTGGGCTTTATGCTCTGAGGTCCCAACGGCAGAGTTGCTCATACTTTCATGTTGTGGGCCCTCTGGTGTCAGTTCACTCAGACCTGGATCCCATAGCCTCCGTGCTCTGGGTCGCCTGCTTGGAGGTTCCAACTGATGGATTCCTCACATTTTTATTCTATGGGTCCTCTGTTGTGATGTAACTTCTGCCTGCCTCACCCCCATCCCCTTGGTGATGTGGGCCCTCTAGTGAGAGTCTGACCGTGGCTGGGATCCTCACCCTTCGGTGAGGTGGGCCCTCTTCTGTGAGGTCTCTCCTGCCTAGCTGGCACACGTCTCCTTGGCGATGAGGGCCCTCTGGTGGCAGTTGGAGCCTACTGGGCACCACCTGCCCTGGGTGATGAGGGCCCTCTGGGGTCAGGCCCTAACTGCTGGGTTCCCCAAGTTTTCTGATGGGCACCCAGTGTTGCGAGGATACTCCTGCCAGGGTCCCACCCCCATTGGGATGTGGGTCTTCTGCTCTGAGGTCCCAACGTCTGGGTTGCTCACAGTTTCATGATGTGGGCCCCCTGGTGTGAATTCACTCCGACCCGGATCCCATAGCCTTGCTGCTCTTGGCCATGTGCTGGGAGGTTCAAACTGCTGGATTCCTTATCTTTTTAATTCTATGGGCCCTCTCTTGTGAGGATACTCCTGCCTGCCTCACTCTCAGCCAGTTGGTGATGTGGGTCCTCTGGTTGGAGGCCACATGTGCTGGCTTCCCCACCTTATGCTGGTGTGGCCCCACTCGAATGAGGACACTCCTGCCTGGTTCTGAAACTCGTGGTAATGTGGGCCCTCTGATGAGAGTCTGATCCTGGCTGGGTTCCTCACCCTTCTGTGAGGTGGGCCCTCTTCTGTGAGGTCAATCCTGCCTAGCTGGCACACGTCTCCTTGGCAACGTGGGCCTTCTCCTGGCAGTTGGTGCCTGCTGGGAGCCTCCTCCCCTTGGTGATTAGCACCCTCTTGCCTCAGGCAATAATTTGTGGGCTCCCCACACTTTCTGATATGCGCCCAGTGGTGCGAGGACACTCCTGCCAGGTTCAGATCCCCATGGGGATGTGGGCCTTCTTCTCTGAGGTCCCATGTGCTGGGTTGCTCACTGTTTCATGATGTGGGCCCTCTGGTGAGAGTCTGTGGCTGGATGGGTTCTTCACCCCTCTTTGAGGTGGGCCCTCTGCTGTGAGGTCACTCCTGCCTGGCTCGCGTACATTGCCTGGGAGACGTGGGCCCTCTGGTGGCAGTTGGAGCCGGCTGGTAGCCTTCTCCCCTCGGTGATGAGAGCCCTCTGGGGTCTGGCCCTAAATTCTGGGCTCCCCACATTTTCTGATTTGCGCCCAGTGGTGCGAGGACACTCCTGCCAGGTTCCCATCCCCATGGGGCTGTGGGCCTTATGCTCTGACGTCCCAACAGCTGTGTTACTCACAGTTTCATGTTGTGGGCCCTCTGGTGTGAGCTCATTCAGGCCTGGATCCCATAGCCTCCGTGCTCTGGGTTGCCTGCTTGGAGGTTCCAACTGATGGATTCCTCACATTACTTATTCTATGGACCCTCTGTTGAGAAGCTACTTCTGCCTGCCTCACTCCCATCCCCTTGGTGATGTGGGCCCTCTGGTGAGTCTGACCGTGGCTGGGATCCTCACCCTTCTGTGAGGTGGGCCCTCTTCTCTGAGGTCACTCCTGCCTAGCTGGCACACGTCTCCTTGGCGACGTGGGCCCTCTGGTGGCAGTTGGAGCCTGCTGGGCGCCTCCTCCCCTGGGTGATGAGGGCCCTCTGGGGTCAGGCCCTAACTGCTGGGTTCCCCAAGTTTTCTGATGGGCACCCAGTGTCGTGTGGATACTCGTGGCAGGATCCCACCCCCATTGGGTTGTGGGTCTTCTGCTCTGAGGTCTCAATGGCTGGGTTGCTCACAGTTTCATGATGTGGGCCCACTGGTGGGAGTTCACTCCGGCCTGCAACCTATAGCCTGGGTGCTCTGGGCCGCCTGCTGGGAGTTTCCAACTGCTGGTTTCCTCACCATTTTTATTGTATGGGCCCTCCGTTGTGAGGTTACTCCTGCCTGCCTCACTCCCAGCCGCTTCGTGATGTGGTTCCTCTGGTTTGAGTCCACATGTGCTGGTGATGTGGTTCCTCTGGTTTGAGTCCATATGCGCTGGTTTCCTCAGTTTTCGATGGTGTGGCCCCACTGGTGTGAAGAAACTCCTGCCTGGTACCCGTCCCCTTGGCGTTGTGGGCCCTCTGGTGACAATATCCCATAGCCTCGGTGCTCTGGGCTGCCTGCTCGGAGTTTCCAACTGCTGGATTCCTCACCATTTTTATTGTATGGGCCCTCTGTTGTGAGGCTACTCCTGCCTGCCTCACTCCCAGCCGCTTGGTGATGAGGTTCCTCTGGTTTGAGTCCACAGGTGTTGGTGATGTGGTTCCTCTGGTTTGAGTCCACATGTGCTGATTTCCTCACCTTTCGATGGTGTGGCCCTACTGGTGTGAAGAAACTCCTGCCTGGTTCCCGTCCCCTTGGTGTTGTGGGCCCTCTGGTGAGATTCTGTGGCTGGGTGGGTTCCTCACCCTTGTGTGAGGTGGGCCCTCTGCTGTGAGGTCACTCCTGCCTGGCTCGCGTACGTCGCCTGGGCGACGTGGGCCCTCTGGTGGCAGTTGGAGCCGGCTGGTAGCCTTCTCCCCTCGGTGATGAGAGCCCTCTGGGGTCTGGCCCTAAATTCTGGGCTCCCCACATTTTCTGATTTGCGCCCAGTGGTGCGAGGACACTCCTGCCAGGTTCCCATACCCATGGGGCTATGGGCCTTATGCTCTGACGTCCCAACAGCTGTGTTACTCACAGTTTCATGTTGTGGGCCCTCTGGTGTGAGCTCATTCAGGCCTGGATCCCATAGCCTCCGTGCTCTGGGTTGCTTGCTTGGAGGTTCCAACTGATGGATTCCTCACATTACTTATTCTATGGACCCTCTGTTGAGAAGCTACTTCTGCCTGCCTCACTCCCATCCCCTTGGTGATGTGGGCCCTCTGGTGAGTCTGACCGTGGCTGGGATCCTCACCCTTCTGTGAGGTGGGCCCTCTTCTCTGAGGTCACTCCTGCCTAGCTGGCACACGTCTCCTTGGCGACGTGGGCCCTCTGGTGGCAGTTGGAGCCTGCTGGGCGCCTCCTCCCCTGGGTGATGAGGGCCCTCTGGGGTCAGGCCCTAACTGCTGGGTTCCCCAAGTTTTCTGATGGGCACCCAGTGTCGCGTGGATACTCGTGGCAGGATCCCACCCCCATTGGGTTGTGGGTCTTCTGCTCTGAGGTCTCAATGGCTGGGTTGCTCACAGTTTCATGATGTGGGCCCACTGGTGGGAGTTCACTCCGGCCTGCAACCTATAGCCTGGGTGCTCTGGGCCGCCTGCTGGGAGTTTCCAACTGCTGGTTTCCTCACCATTTTTATTGTATGGGCCCTCTGTTGTGAGGCTACTCCTGCCTGCCTCACTCCCAGCCGCTTCGTGATGTGGTTCCTCTGGTTTGAGTCCTCATGTGCTGGTTTCCTCACCTTTCGATGGTGTGGCCCCACTGGTGTGAAGAAACTCCTGCCTGTTTCCCGTCCCCTTGGTGTTGTGGGCCCTCTGGTGAGAGTCTGTGGCTGGATGGGTTCCTCACCCTTGTGTGAGGTGGGCCCTCTGCTGTGAGGTCACTCCTGCCTGGCTCGCGTACGTCGCCTGGGCGACGTGGGCCCTCTGGTGGCAGTTGGAGCCGGCTGGTAGCCTTCTCCCCTCGGTGATGAGAGCCCTCTGGCGTCAGGTCCTAAATTCTGGGCTCCCCACATTTTCGGATTTGAGCCCAGTGGTGCGAGGACACTCCTACGAGCTTCCCATCCCCATGGGGCTGTGGGCTTTATGCTCTGAGGTCCCAACGGCAGAGTTGCTCATACTTTCATGTTGTGGGCCCTCTGGTGTCAGTTCACTCAGACCTGGATCCCATAGCCTCCGTGCTCTGGGTCGCCTGCTTGGAGGTTCCAACTGATGGATTCCTCACATTTTTATTCTATGGGTCCTCTGTTGTGATGTA
Organism: Orcinus orca; assembly: GCF_937001465.1. Lineage (NCBI taxonomy): Eukaryota > Metazoa > Chordata > Mammalia > Artiodactyla > Delphinidae > Orcinus > Orcinus orca. The sequence continues at coordinate 3,211,952 of NC_064572.1, forward strand.
ACTTCTGCCTGCCTCACCCCCATCCCCTTGGTGATGTGGGCCCTCTAGTGAGAGTCTGACCGTGGCTGGGATCCTCACCCTTCGGTGAGGTGGGCCCTCTTCTGTGAGGTCTCTCCTGCCTAGCTGGCACACGTCTCCTTGGCGATGAGGGCCCTCTGGTGGCAGTTGGAGCCTACTGGGCACCACCTGCCCTGGGTGATGAGGGCCCTCTGGGGTCAGGCCCTAACTGCTGGGTTCCCCAAGTTTTCTGATGGGCACCCAGTGTTGCGAGGATACTCCTGCCAGGGTCCCACCCCCATTGGGATGTGGGTCTTCTGCTCTGAGGTCCCAACGTCTGGGTTGCTCACAGTTTCATGATGTGGGCCCCCTGGTGTGAATTCACTCCGACCCGGATCCCATAGCCTTGCTGCTCTTGGCCATGTGCTGGGAGGTTCAAACTGCTGGATTCCTTATCTTTTTAATTCTATGGGCCCTCTCTTGTGAGGATACTCCTGCCTGCCTCACTCTCAGCCACTTGGTGATGTGGGTCCTCTGGTTGGAGGCCACATGTGCTGGCTTCCCCACCTTATGCTGGTGTGGCCCCACTCGAATGAGGACACTCCTGCCTGGTTCTGAAACTCGTGGTAATGTGGGCCCTCTGATGAGAGTCTGATCCTGGCTGGGTTCCTCACCCTTCTGTGAGGTGGGCCCTCTTCTGTGAGGTCAATCCTGCCTAGCTGGCACACGTCTCCTTGGCAACGTGGGCCTTCTCCTGGCAGTTGGTGCCTGCTGGGAGCCTCCTCCCCTTGGTGATTAGCACCCTCTTGCCTCAGGCAATAATTTGTGGGCTCCCCACACTTTCTGATATGCGCCCAGTGGTGCGAGGACACTCCTGCCAGGTTCAGATCCCCATGGGGATGTGGGCCTTCTTCTCTGAGGTCCCATGTGCTGGGTTGCTCACTGTTTCATGATGTGGGCCCTCTGGTGAGAGTCTGTGGCTGGATGGGTTCTTCACCCTTCTTTGAGGTGGGCCCTCTGCTGTGAGGTCACTCCTGCCTGGCTCGCGTACATTGCCTGGGAGACGTGGGCCCTCTGGTGGCAGTTGGAGCCGGCTGGTAGCCTTCTCCCCTCGGTGATGAGAGCCCTCTGGGGTCTGGCCCTAAATTCTGGGCTCCCCACATTTTCTGATTTGCGCCCAGTGGTGCGAGGACACTCCTGCCAGGTTCCCATCCCCATGGGGCTGTGGGCCTTATGCTCTGACGTCCCAACAGCTGTGTTACTCACAGTTTCATGTTGTGGGCCCTCTGGTGTGAGCTCATTCAGGCCTGGATCCCATAGCCTCCGTGCTCTGGGTTGCCTGCTTGGAGGTTCCAACTGATGGATTCCTCACATTACTTATTCTATGGACCCTCTGTTGAGAAGCTACTTCTGCCTGCCTCACTCCCATCCCCTTGGTGATGTGGGCCCTCTGGTGAGTCTGACCGTGGCTGGGATCCTCACCCTTCTGTGAGGTGGGCCCTCTTCTCTGAGGTCACTCCTGCCTAGCTGGCACACGTCTCCTTGGCGACGTGGGCCCTCTGGTGGCAGTTGGAGCCTGCTGGGCGCCTCCTCCCCTGGGTGATGAGGGCCCTCTGGGGTCAGGCCCTAACTGCTGGGTTCCCCAAGTTTTCTGATGGGCACCCAGTGTCGTGTGGATACTCGTGGCAGGATCCCACCCCCATTGGGTTGTGGGTCTTCTGCTCTGAGGTCTCAATGGCTGGGTTGCTCACAGTTTCATGATGTGGGCCCACTGGTGGGAGTTCACTCCGGCCTGCAACCTATAGCCTGGGTGCTCTGGGCCGCCTGCTGGGAGTTTCCAACTGCTGGTTTCCTCACCATTTTTATTGTATGGGCCCTCCGTTGTGAGGTTACTCCTGCCTGCCTCACTCCCAGTCGCTTCGTGATGTGGTTCCTCTGGTTTGAGTCCACATGTGCTGGTGATGTGGTTCCTCTGGTTTGAGTCCATATGCGCTGGTTTCCTCAGTTTTCGATGGTGTGGCCCCACTGGTGTGAAGAAACTCCTGCCTGGTACCCGTCCCCTTGGCGTTGTGGGCCCTCTGGTGACAATATCCCATAGCCTCGGTGCTCTGGGCTGCCTGCTCGGAGTTTCCAACTGCTGGATTCCTCACCATTTTTATTGTATGGGCCCTCTGTTGTGAGGCTACTCCTGCCTGCCTCACTCCCAGCCGCTTGGTGATGAGGTTCCTCTGGTTTGAGTCCACAGGTGTTGGTGATGTGGTTCCTCTGGTTTGAGTCCACATGTGCTGATTTCCTCACCTTTCGATGGTGTGGCCCTACTGGTGTGAAGAAACTCCTGCCTGGTTCCCGTCCCCTTGGTGTTGTGGGCCCTCTGGTGAGATTCTGTGGCTGGATGGGTTCCTCACCCTTGTGTGAGGTGGGCCCTCTGCTGTGAGGTCACTCCTGCCTGGCTCGCGTACGTCGCCTGGGCGACGTGGGCCCTCTGGTGGCAGTTGGAGCCTTCTGGTGGACTTCTCCCCTTGGTGATGAGAGCCCTCTGGCATCAGGCCCTAAATTCTGGGCTCCCCACATTTTCTGATTTGCGCCCAGTGGTGCGAGGACACTCCTGCCAGGTTTCCATCCACATGGGCCTGTGGGCCTTATGCTCTGTGGTCCCAACGGCTCGGTTACTCACAGTTTCATGTTGTGGGCTCTCTAGTGAGAGTTCACTCCGGCCTGCATCCCATAGGCTCGGTGCTCTGGGCCGCCTGCTGGGAGTTTCCAACTGCTGGATTCCTCACCATTTTTATTGTATGGGCCCTCTCTTTTGAGGCTACTCCTGCCTGCCTCACTCCCAGCCGCTTTGTGATGTGCTTCCTCTGGTTTGAGTCCACATGTGCTTGTTTCCTCACCTTTCGATGGTGTGGCCCCACTGGTGTGAAGAAACTCCTGCCTGGTTCCCGTCCCCTTGGTGTTGTGGGCCCTCTGGTGAGAGTCTGTGGCTGAATGGGTTCCTCACCCATCTGTGAGGTGGGCCCTCCGCTGTGAGATCACTCCAGCCTTGCTCGCGTACGTCGCCTGGGCGATGTGGGCCCTCTGGTGGCAGTTGGAGCCGGCTGGTAGCCTTCTCCCCTTGGTGATGAGAGCCCTCTGGCGTCATGCCCTAAATTCTGGGCTCCCCACATTTTCTGATTTGCGTCCAGTGGTGCGAGGACACTCCTGCCAGGTTCCCATCCCCATGGGGCTGTGGGCCTTATGCTCTGAGGTCCCTACGGCTGGGTTGCTCACATTTTCATGTTGTGGGCCCTCTGGTGTGAGTTCACTCAGGCCTGGATCCCATAGCCTCCTTGCACTCTGTCGCCTGCTTGGAGGTTCCAACTAATGGATTCCTCACATTTTTTATTCTATGGACCCTCTGTTGTGAAGCTACTTCTGCCTGCCTCACTCCCAACCCCTTGGTGATGTGGGCCCTCTGGTTAGAATATCCCATAGCCTCGGTGCTCTGGGCTGCCTGCTCGGAGTTACCAACTGCTGGATTCCTCACCATTTTTATTGTATGGGCCCTCTGTTGTGAGGCTACTCCTGCCTGCCTCACTCCCAGCTGATTGGTGATGTGGTTCCTCTGGTTTGAGTCCACATGTGCTGGTGATGTGGTTCCTCTGGTTTGAGTCCATATGCGCTGGTTTCCTCAGTTTTCGATGGTGTGGCCCCACTGGTGTGAAGAAACTCCTGCCTGTTTCCCGTCCCCTTGGTGTTGTGGGCCCTCTGGTGAGAGTCTGTGGCTGGATGGGTTCCTCACCCTTGTGTGAGGTGGGCCCTCTGCTGTGAGGTCACTCCTGCCTGGCTCGCGTACGTCGCCTGGGCGACGTGGGCCCTCTGGTGGCAGTTGGAGCCGGCTGGTAGCCTTCTCCCCTCGGTGATGAGAGCCCTCTGGCATCAGGTCCTAAATTCTGGGCTCCCCACATTTTCGGATTTGAGCCCAGTGGTGCGAGGACACTCCTACGAGGTTCCCATCCCCATGGGGCTGTGGGCTTTATGCTCTGAGGTCCCAACGGCAGAGTTGCTCACATTTTCATGTTGTGGGCCCTCTGGTGTCAGTTCACTCAGACCTGGATCCCATAGCCTCCGTGCTCTGGGTCGCCTGCTTGGAGGTTCCAACTGATGGATTCCTCACATTTTTATTCTATGGGTCCTCTGTTGTGATGTAACTTCTGCCTGCCTCACCCCCATCCCCTTGGTGATGTGGGCCCTCTAGTGAGAGTCTGACCGTGGCTGGGATCCTCACCCTTCGGTGAGGTGGGCCCTCTTCTGTGAGGTCTCTCCTGCCTAGCTGGCACACGTCTCCTTGGCGATGAGGGCCCTCTGGTGGCAGTTGGAGCCTACTGGGCGCCACCTGCCCTGGGTGATGAGGGCCCTCTGGGGTCAGGCCCTAACTGCTGGGTTCCCCAAGTTTTCTGATGGGCACCCAGTGTTGCGAGGATACTCCTGCCAGGGTCCCACCCCCATTGGGATGTGGGTCTTCTGCTCTGAGGTCCCAACGTCTGGGTTGCTCACAGTTTCATGATGTGGGCCCCCTGGTGTGAATTCACTCCGACCCGGATCCCATAGCCTTGCTGCTCTTGGCCATGTGCTGGGAGGTTCAAACTGCTGGATTCCTTATCTTTTTAATTCTATGGGCCCTCTCTTGTGAGGATACTCCTGCCTGCCTCACTCTCAGCCACTTGGTGATGTGGGTCCTCTGGTTGGAGGCCACATGTGCTGGCTTCCCCACCTTACGCTGGTGTGGCCCCACTCGAATGAGGACACTCCTGCCTGGTTCTGAAACTCGTGGTAATGTGGGCCCTCTGATGAGAGTCTGATCCTGGCTGGGTTCCTCACCCTTCTGTGAGGTGGGCCCTCTTCTGTGAGGTCAATCCTGCCTAGCTGGCACACGTCTCCTTGGCAACGTGGGCCTTCTCCTGGCAGTTGGTGCCTGCTGGGAGCCTCCTCCCCTTGGTGATTAGCACCCTCTTGCCTCAGGCAATAATTTGTGGGCTCCCCACACTTTCTGATATGCGCCCAGTGGTGCGAGGACACTCCTGCCAGGTTCAGATCCCCATGGGGATGTGGGCCTTCTTCTCTGAGGTCCCATGTGCTGGGTTGCTCACTGTTTCATGATGTGGGCCCTCTGGTGAGAGTCTGTGGCTGGATGGGTTCTTCACCCTTCTTTGAGGTGGGCCCTCTGCTGTGAGGTCACTCCTGCCTGGCTCGCGTACATTGCCTGGGAGACGTGGGCCCTCTGGTGGCAGTTGGAGCCGGCTGGTAGCCTTCTCCCCTCGGTGATGAGAGCCCTCTGGGGTCTGGCCCTAAATTCTGGGCTCCCCACATTTTCTGATTTGTGCCCAGTGGTGCGAGGACACTCCTGCCAGGTTCCCATCCCCATGGGGCTGTGGGCCTTATGCTCTGACGTCCCAACAGCTGTGTTACTCACAGTTTCATGTTGTGGGCCCTCTGGTGTGAGCTCATTCAGGCCTGGATCCCATAGCCTCCGTGCTCTGGGTTGCCTGCTTGGAGGTTCCAACTGATGGATTCCTCACATTACTTATTCTATGGACCCTCTGTTGAGAAGCTACTTCTGCCTGCCTCACTCCCATCCCCTTGGTGATGTGGGCCCTCTGGTGAGTCTGACCGTGGCTGGGATCCTCACCCTTCTGTGAGGTGGGCCCTCTTCTCTGAGGTCACTCCTGCCTAGCTGGCACACGTCTCCTTGGCGACGTGGGCCCTCTGGTGGCAGTTGGAGCCTGCTGGGCGCCTCCTCCCCTGGGTGATGAGGGCCCTCTGGGGTCAGGCCCTAACTGCTGGGTTCCCCAAGTTTTCTGATGGGCACCCAGTGTCGCGTGGATACTTGTGGCAGGATCCCACCCCCATTGGGTTGTGGGTCTTCTGCTCTGAGGTCTCAATGGCTGGGTTGCTCACAGTTTCATGATGTGGGCCCACTGGTGGGAGTTCACTCCGGCCTGCAACCTATAGCCTGGGTGCTCTGGGCCGCCTGCTGGGAGTTTCCAACTGCTGGTTTCCTCACCATTTTTATTGTATGGGCCCTCTGTTGTGAGTTTACTCCTGCCTGCCTCACTCCCAGCCGCTTCGTGATGTGGTTCCTCTGGTTTGAGTCCACATGTGCTGGTGATGTGGTTCCTCTGGTTTGAGTCCATATGCGCTGGTTTCCTCAGTTTTCGATGGTGTGGCCCCACTGGTGTGAAGAAACTCCTGCCTGGTACCCGTCCCCTTGGCGTTGTGGGCCCTCTGGAGAGAGTATCCCATAGCCTCGGTGCTCTGGGCTGCCTGCTCGGAGTTTCCAACTGCTGGATTCCTCACCATTTTTATTGTATGGGCCCTCTGTTGTGAGGCTACTCCTGCCTGCCTCACTCCCAGCCGCTTGGTGATGAGGTTCCTCTGGTTTGAGTCCACAGGTGTTGGTGATGTGGTTCCTCTGGTTTGAGTCCACATGTGCTGATTTCCTCACCTTTCGATGGTGTGGCCCTACTGGTGTGAAGAAACTCCTGCCTGGTTCCCGTCCCCTTGGTGTTGTGGGCCCTCTGGTGAGATTCTGTGGCTGGATGGGTTCCTCACCCTTGTGTGAGGTGGGCCCTCTGCTGTGAGGTCACTCCTGCCTGGCTCGCGTACGTCGCCTGGGCGACGTGGGCCCTCTGGTGGCAGTTGGAGCCTTCTGGTGGACTTCTCCCCTTGGTGATGAGAGCCCTCTGGCATCAGGCCCTAAATTCTGGGCTCCCCACATTTTCTGATTTGCGCCCAGTGGTGCGAGGACACTCCTGCCAGGTTTCCATCCACATGGGGCTGTGGGCCTTATGCTCTGTGGTCCCAACGGCTCGGTTACTCACAGTTTCATGTTGTGGGCTCTCTAGTGAGAGTTCACTCCGGCCTGCATCCCATAGGCTCGGTGCTCTGGGCCGCCTGCTGGGAGTTTCCAACTGCTGGATTCCTCACCATTTTTATTGTATGGGCCCTCTCTTTTGAGGCTACTCCTGCCTGCCTCACTCCCAGCCGCTTTGTGATGTGCTTCCTCTGGTTTGAGTCCACATGTGCTTGTTTCCTCACCTTTCGATGGTGTGGCCCCACTGGTGTGAAGAAACTCCTGCCTGGTTCCCGTCCCCTTGGTGTTGTGGGCCCTCTGGTGAGAGTCTGTGGCTGAATGGGTTCCTCACCCATCTGTGAGGTGGGCCCTCCGCTGTGAGATCACTCCAGCCTTGCTCGCGTACGTCGCCTGGGCGATGTGGGCCCTCTGGTGGCAGTTGGAGCCGGCTGGTAGCCTTCTCCCCTTGGTGATGAGAGCCCTCTGGCGTCATGCCCTAAATTCTGGGCTCCCCACATTTTCTGATTTGCGTCCAGTGGTGCGAGGACACTCCTGCCAAGTTCCCATCCCCATGGGGCTGTGGGCCTTATGCTCTGAGGTCCCTACGGCTGGGTTGCTCACATTTTCATGTTGTGGGCCCTCTGCTGTGAGTTCACTCAGGCCTGGATCCCATAGCCTCCTTGCACTCTGTCGCCTGCTTGGAGGTTCCAACTAATGGATTCCTCACATTTTTTATTCTATGGACCCTCTGTTGTGAAGCTACTTCTGCCTGCCTCACTCCCAACCCCTTGGTGATGTGGGCCCTCTGGTTAGAATATCCCATAGCCTCGGTGCTCTGGGCTGCCTGCTCGGAGTTACCAACTGCTGGATTCCTCACCATTTTTATTGTATGGGCCCTCTGTTGTGAGGCTACTCCTGCCTGCCTCACTCCCAGCTGATTGGTGATGTGGTTCCTCTGGTTTGAGTCCACATGTGCTGGTGATGTGGTTCCTCTGGTTTGAGTCCATATGCGCTGGTTTCCTCAGTTTTCGATGGTGTGGCCCCACTGGTGTGAAGAAACTCCTGCCTGTTTCCCGTCCCCTTGGTGTTGTGGGCCCTCTGGTGAGAGTCTGTGGCTGGATGGGTTCCTCACCCTTGTGTGAGGTGGGCCCTCTGCTGTGAGGTCACTCCTGCCTGGCTCGCGTACGTCGCCTGGGCGACGTGGACCCTCTGGTGGCAGTTGGAGCCGGCTGGTAGCCTTCTCCCCTCGGTGATGAGAGCCCTCTGGCATCAGGTCCTAAATTCTGGGCTCCCCACATTTTCGGATTTGAGCCCAGTGGTGCGAGGACACTCCTACGAGGTTCCCATCCCCATGGGGCTGTGGGCTTTATGCTCTGAGGTCCCAACGGCAGAGTTGCTCACATTTTCATGTTGTGGGCCCTCTGGTGTCAGTTCACTCAGACCTGGATCCCATAGCCTCCGTGCTCTGGGTCGCCTGCTTGGAGGTTCCAACTGATGGATTCCTCACATTTTTATTCTATGGGTCCTCTGTTGTGATGTAACTTCTGCCTGCCTCACCCCCATCCCCTTGGTGATGTGGGCCCTCTAGTGAGAGTCTGACCGTGGCTGGGATCCTCACCCTTCGGTGAGGTGGGCCCTCTTCTGTGAGGTCTCTCCTGCCTAGCTGGCACACGTCTCCTTGGCGATGAGGGCCCTCTGGTGGCAGTTGGAGCCTACTGGGCGCCACCTGCCCTGGGTGATGAGGGCCCTCTGGGGTCAGGCCCTAACTGCTGGGTTCCCCAAGTTTTCTGATGGGCACCCAGTGTTGCGAGGATACTCCTGCCAGGGTCCCACCCCCATTGGGATGTGGGTCTTCTGCTCTGAGGTCCCAACGTCTGGGTTGCTCACAGTTTCATGATTTGGGCCCCCTGGTGTGAATTCACTCCGACCCGGATCCCATAGCCTTGCTGCTCTTGGCCATGTGCTGGGAGGTTCAAACTGCTGGATTCCTTATCTTTTTAATTCTATGGGCCCTCTCTTGTGAGGATACTCCTGCCTGCCTCACTCTCAGCCACTTGGTGATGTGGGTCCTCTGGTTGGAGGCCACATGTGCTGGCTTCCCCACCTTACGCTGGTGTGGCCCCACTCGAATGAGGACACTCCTGCCTGGTTCTGAAACTCGTGGTAATGTGGGCCCTCTGATGAGAGTCTGATCCTGGCTGGGTTCCTCACCCTTCTGTGAGGTGGGCCCTCTTCTGTGAGGTCAATCCTGCCTAGCTGGCACACGTCTCCTTGGCAACGTGGGCCTTCTCCTGGCAGTTGGTGCCTGCTGGGAGCCTCCTCCCCTTGGTGATTAGCACCCTCTTGCCTCAGGCAATAATTTGTGGGCTCCCCACACTTTCTGATATGCGCCCAGTGGTGCGAGGACACTCCTGCCAGGTTCAGATCCCCATGGGGATGTGGGCCTTCTTCTCTGAGGTCCCATGTGCTGGGTTGCTCACTGTTTCATGATGTGGGCCCTCTGGTGAGAGTCTGTGGCTGGATGGGTTCTTCACCCTTCTTTGAGGTGGGCCCTCTGCTGTGAGGTCACTCCTGCCTGGCTCGCGTACATTGCCTGGGAGACGTGGGCCCTCTGGTGGCAGTTGGAGCCGGCTGGTAGCCTTCTCCCCTCGGTGATGAGAGCCCTCTGGGGTCTGGCCCTAAATTCTGGGCTCCCCACATTTTCTGATTTGCGCCCAGTGGTGCGAGGACACTCCTGCCAGGTTCCCATCCCCATGGGGCTGTGGGCCTTATGCTCTGACGTCCCAACAGCTGTGTTACTCACAGTTTCATGTTGTGGGCCCTCTGGTGTGAGCTCATTCAGGCCTGGATCCCATAGCCTCCGTGCTCTGGGTTGCCTGCTTGGAGGTTCCAACTGATGGATTCCTCACATTACTTATTCTATGGACCCTCTGTTGAGAAGCTACTTCTGCCTGCCTCACTCCCATCCCCTTGGTGATGTGGGCCCTCTGGTGAGTCTGACCGTGGCTGGGATCCTCACCCTTCTGTGAGGTGGGCCCTCTTCTCTGAGGTCACTCCTGCCTAGCTGGCACACGTCTCCTTGGCGACGTGGGCCCTCTGGTGGCAGTTGGAGCCTGCTGGGCGCCTCCTCCCCTGGGTGATGAGGGCCCTCTGGGGTCAGGCCCTAACTGCTGGGTTCCCCAAGTTTTCTGATGGGCACCCAGTGTTGCGTGGATACTCGTGGCAGGATCCCACCCCCATTGGGTTGTGGGTCTTCTGCTCTGAGGTCTCAATGGCTGGGTTGCTCACAGTTTCATGATGTGGGCCCACTGGTGGGAGTTCACTCCGGCCTGCAACCTATAGCCTGGGTGCTCTGGGCCGCCTGCTGGGAGTTTCCAACTGCTGGTTTCCTCACCATTTTTATTGTATGGGCCCTCTGTTGTGAGGCTACTCCTGCCTGCCTCACTCCCAGCCGCTTCGTGATGTGGTTCCTCTGGTTTGAGTCCACATGTGCTGGTGATGTGGTTCCTCTGGTTTGAGTCCATATGCGCTGGTTTCCTCAGTTTTCGATGGTGTGGCCCCACTGGTGTGAAGAAACTCCTGCCTGGTACCCGTCCCCTTGGCGTTGTGGGCCCTCTGGTGAGAATATCCCATAGCCTCGGTGCTCTGGGCTGCCTGCTCGGAGTTTCCAACTGCTGGATTCCTCACCATTTTTATTGTATGGGCCCTCTGTTGTGAGGCTACTCCTGCCTGCCTCACTCCCAGCCGCTTGGTGATGAGGTTCCTCTGGTTTGAGTCCACAGGTGTTGGTGATGTGGTTCCTCTGGTTTGAGTCCACATGTGCTGATTTCCTCACCTTTCGATGGTGTGGCCCTACTGGTGTGAAGAAACTCCTGCCTGGTTCCCGTCCCCTTGGTGTTGTGGGCCCTCTGGTGAGATTCTGTGGCTGGATGGGTTCCTCACCCTTCTGTGAGGTGGGCCCTCTGCTGTGAGGTCACTCCTGCCTGGCTCATGTACGTCGCCTGGGCGACGTGGGCCCTCTGGTGGCAGTTGGAGCCGGCTGGTAGCCTTCTCCCCTCGGTGATGAGAGCCCTCTGGCATCAGGCCCTAAATTCTGGACTCCCCACATTTTCTGAATTGCACCCAGTGGTGCGAGGACACTCCTGCCAGGTTCCCATCCCCATGGGGCTGTGGGACTTATACTCTGAGGTCCCAACGGCTGGGTTGCTCACATTTTCATGTTGTGGGCCCTCTGGTGTGAGTTCACTCAGGCCTGGATCCCATAGCCTCCGTGCTCTGGGTCGCCTGCTTGGAGGTTCCAACTGATGGATTCCTCACATTTTTTATTCTATGGACCCTCTGTTGTGAAGGTACTTCTGCCTGCCTCACTCCCAACCCCTTGTTGATGTGGGCCCTCTGGTGAGAGTCTGACCATGGCTGGGATCCTCACCCTTCTGTGAGGTGGGCCCTCTTCTGTGAGGTCACTCCTGCCTAGCTGGCACACGTCTCCTTGGCGACATGGGCCCTGTGGTGGCAGTTGGAGCCTGCTGGGCACCTCTTCCCCTGGGTGATGAGGGCCCTCTGGGGTCAGGCCCTAACTGCTTGGTTCCCCAAGTTTTCTGATGGGCTCCCAATGTTGTGAAGATACTCCTGACAGGGTCCCACCCTCATTGGGATGTGGGTCTTCTGCTCTGAGGTCCCAACGGCTGGGTTGCTCACAGTTTCATGGTGTGAGCCCACTGGTGTGAGTTCACTCCGGCCTGGATCCCATAGCCTTGCTGCTCTGGGCCATGTGCTGGGAGGTTCCAACTGCTGGATTCCTTATCTTTTTTATTCTATGGGCCCTCTCTTGTGAGGATACTCCTGCCTGCCTCACTCTCAGCCACTTGGTGATGTGGGTCCTCTGGTTGGAGGCCACATGTGCTGGGTTCCTCACCTTACGCTGGTGTGGCCCCCTGGAGTGGTGAAACTGCTGTCGGGTTCCGAACCTCGTGGTAATGTGAGCCCTCTGGTAAGAGTCTGATCCTGGCTGAGTTCCTCACCCTTCTGTGAGGTGGGCCCTCTTCTCTGAGGTCATTCCTGCCTAGCTGGCACATGTCTCCTTGGTGACGTGGGCCCTTTCCCGGCAGTTGGTGCCTGCTGGGAGCCTCCTCCCCTTGGTGATTAGCGCCCTCTGGCCTCAGGCAATAATTTCTGGGCTCCCCACACTTTCTGATGTGTGCCCAGTGGTGCGAGGACACTCCTGCCAGGTTCCGATCCCAATGGGGATTTGAGCCTTCTGCTCTGAGGTCCAATGTGCCTGGTTGCTCACAGTTTCATGATGTGGGCCCTCTGGTGTGAGTTCACTCCGGCCTGCATCCCATAGCCTCGGTGCACTGGGACGCCTGCTGGAGTTGCCAACTGCTGGATTCCTCATCATTTTTATTGTATGGGCCCTCTGTTGTGAGACTACTCCTGCCTGCCTCACTCCCAGCCACTTGGTGATGTAGTTCCTCTGGTTTGAGTCCACATGTGCTGGTTTCCTCACCTTTCGATGGTGTGGCCCCACTGGTGTATAGAAACTCCTGCCTGGTTCCCGTCCCCTTGGTGTTGTGGGCCCTCTGGTGAGTCTGTAGCTGGATGGGTTCCTCACCCTTCTGTGAGGTGGGCCCTCTGCTGTGAGGTCACTCCTGCCTGGCTCGCGTACGTCGCCTGGGAGACGTGGGCCCTCTGGTGGCAGTTGGAGCCGGCTGGTAGCCTTCTCCCCTCGGTGATGAGAGCCATCTGGCGTCAGACCCTCAATTCTGGGCTCCGCACATTCTCTGATTTGCGCCCAGTGGTGTGAGGACACTCCTGCCAGGTTCCCATCCCCATGGGGCTATGGGCCTTATGCTCTGTGGTTCCAACGGCTGGGTTGCTCACATTTTCATGTTGTGGGCCCTCTGGTGTGAGTTCACTCACGCTTGCATCCCATAGCCTCCGTGCTCTCAGTCGCCTGCTTGGAGGTTCCAACTGATGGATTCCTCACATTTTTTATTCTATGGACCCTCTGTTGTGAAGCGACTTCTGCCTGCCTCACTCCCATCCCCTTGGTGATGTGGGCCCTCTGGTGAGTGTCTGACCGTGGCTGGGACCCTCACCCTTCTGTGAGGTGGGCCCTCTTTTGTGAGGTCACTCATGCCTAGCTGGCACACGTCTCCTTGGTGACGTGGGCCCTCTGGTGGCAGTTGGAGCCTGCTGGACGCCTCCTCCCCTGGGTGATGAGGGCCCTCTGCGGTCAGGCCCTAACTGCTGGGTTCCCCAATTTTCTGATGGGCACCTAGTGTTGCGAGGATACTGCTGCCAGGGTCCCACCCCCATTGGGATGTGGGTCTTCTGCTCTGAGTTCGCAGCAGCTGGGCTTGCTCATATTTCATGATGTGGGCCCACTGGTGTGAGTTCACGCCGGCCTGTATCCCATAGCCTTGCTGCTCTGGGCCATGTGTTGGGAGTTTCCAACTGCTGGATTCCTTATCGTTTTTATTCTATGGGCCCACTCTTGTGAGGCTATTCCTGCCTGCCTCACTCTCAGCCACTTGCTGATGTGGGTCCTCTGGTTGGAGGCCACATGTGCTGGGTTCCTCACCTTACGCTGGTGTGGCCCCACTGAAGTGAGGACACTCCTGCCTGGTTCCGCACTTCGTGGTAATGTGGGCGGTCTGGTTAGAGTCTGATCCTGGCTGGGTTCCTCACCCTTCTGTGAGGTGGGCCCTCTTCTGTGAGGTCACTCCTGCCTAGCTGGCACACGGCTCCTTGTCGACGTGGGCCCTCTCCTGGCAGTTGGTGCCTGCTGGGAGACTCCTCCCCTTGGTGATTAGCCCACATTGGTCTCAGACAATAATTTCTGGGCTCCCCAAACATTCTGATGTGCGCCCAGTGGTGCGAGGACACTCCTGCCAGGTTCCGATCCCAATGGGGATGTGGGTCTTCTGCTCTGAGGTCCCATGTGCTGGGTTGCTCACAGTTTCATGATGTGGGCCCTCTGGTGTGAGTTCACTCCGGCCTGCATCCCATAGCCTCGGTGCTCTGGGCCGCCTGCTGGGAGTTTCCAGCTGCTGGATTCCTCACCATTTTTATTGTATGGGCCCTCTGTTGTGAGTCTACTCCTGGTTCCTCACTCCCAGCCACTTGGTGATGTGGTTCCTCTGATTTGAGTCCCCATGTGTTGGTGATGTGGTTCCTCTGATTTGAGTCCACATGTGCTGGTTTCCTCACCTTTCGAAGGTGTGGCCCCACTGGTGTGAAGAAACTCCTGCCTGGTTCCTGTCCCGTTGGTGTTGTGGGCCCTCCGGTGAGAGTCTGTGGCTTGATGGGTTCCTCACCCTTCTGTGAGGTGGGCCCTCTGATGAGAGGTCACTCCTGCCTGGCTCGCGTACATCGCCTGGCGACGTGGGCCCTCTGGTGGCAGTTGGAGCCGGCTGGTGGACTTCTCCCCTTGGTGATGAGAGCCCTCTGGCGTCAGGCCCTAAATTCTGGGCTCCCCACATTTTCTGATTTGCGCCCAGTGGTGCGAGGACACTCCTGCCAGGTTTCCATCCACAAGGGGCTGTGGGCCTTATGCTCTGTGGTCCCAACGGCTCGGTTACTCACAGTTTCATGTTGTGGGCTCTCTAGTGAGAGTTCACTCCGGCCTGCATCCCATAGGCTCGGTGCTCTGGGCCGCCTGCTGGGAGTTTCCAACTGCTGGATTCCTCACCATTTTTATTGTATGGGCCCTCTCTTTTGAGGCTACTCCTGCCTGCCTCACTCCCAGCCGCTTTGTGATGTGCTTCCTCTGGTTTGAGTCCACATGTGCTTGTTTCCTCACCTTTCGATGGTGTGGCCCCACTGGTGTGAAGAAACTCCTGCCTGGTTCCCGTCCCCTTGGTGTTGTGGGCCCTCTGGTGAGAGTCTGTGGCTGAATGGGTTCCTCACCCATCTGTGAGGTGGGCCCTCCGCTGTGAGATCACTCCAGCCTTGCTCGCGTACGTCGCCTGGGCGATGTGGGCCCTCTGGTGGCAGTTGGAGCCGGCTGGTAGCCTTCTCCCCTTGGTGATGAGAGCCCTCTGGCGTCATGCCCTAAATTCTGGGCTCCCCACATTTTCTGATTTGCGTCCAGTGGTGCGAGGACACTCCTGCCAGGTTCCCATCCCCATGGGGCTGTGGGCCTTATGCTCTGAGGTCCCTACGGCTGGGTTGCTCACATTTTCATGTTGTGGGCCCTCTGCTGTGAGTTCACTCAGGCCTGGATCCCATAGCCTCCTTGCACTCTGTCGCCTGCTTGGAGGTTCCAACTAATGGATTCCTCACATTTTTTATTCTATGGACCCTCTGTTGTGAAGCTACTTCTGCCTGCCTCACTCCCAACCCCTTGGTGATGTGGGCCCTCTGGTTAGAATATCCCATAGCCTCGGTGCTCTGGGCTGCCTGCTCGGAGTTTCCAACTCCTGGATTCCTCACCATTTTTATTGTATGGGCCCTCTGTTGTGAGGCTACTCCTGCCTGCCTCACTCCCAGCTGCTTGGTGATGTGGTTCCTCTGGTTTGAGTCCACATGTGCTGGTGATGTGGTTTCTCTGGTTTGAGTCCATATGCGCTGGTTTCCTCAGTTTTCGATGGTGTGGCCCCACTGGTGTGAAGAAACTCCTGCCTGGTACCCGTCCCCTTGGCGTTGTGGGCCCTCTGGAGAGAGTATCCCATAGCCTCGGTGCTCTGGGCTGCCTGCTCGGAGTTGCCAACCGCTGGATTCCTCACCATTTTTATTGTATGGGCCCTCTACTGTGCGGCTACTCCTGCCTGCCTCACTCCCAGCCACTTGGTGATGTGGTTCCTCTGGTTTGAGTCCACAGGTGTTGGTGATGTGGTTCCTCTGGTTTGAGTCCTCATGTGCTGGTTTCCTCACCTTTCGATGGTGTGGCCCCACTGGTGTGAAGAAACTCCTGCCTGTTTCCCGTCCCCTTGGTGTTGTGGGCCCTCTGGTGAGAGTCTGTGGCTGGATGGGTTCCTCACCCTTGTGTGAGGTGGGCCCTCTGTTGTGAGGTCACTCCTGCCTGGCTCGCGTACGTCGCCTGGGCGACGTGGACCCTCTGGTGGCAGTTGGAGCCGGCTGGTAGCCTTCTCCCCTCGGTGATGAGAGCCCTCTGGCGTCAGGTCCTAAATTCTGGGCTCCCCACATTTTCGGATTTGAGCCCAGTGGTGCGAGGACACTCCTACGAGCTTCCCATCCCCATGGGGCTGTTGGCTTTATGCTCTGAGGTCCCAACGGCAGAGTTGCTCACACTTTCATGTTGTGGGCCCTCTGGTGTCAGTTCACTCAGACCTGGATCCCATAGCCTCCGTGCTCTGGGTTGCCTGCTTGGAGGTTCCAACTGATAGATTCCTCACATTTTTATTCTATGGGTCCTCTGTTGTGATGTAACTTCTGCCTGCCTCACCCCCATCCCCTTGGTGATGTGGGCCCTCTAGTGAGAGTCTGACCGTGGCTGGGATCCTCACCCTTCGGTGAGGTGGGCCCTCTTCTGTGAGGTCTCTCCTGCCTAGCTGGCACACGTCTCCTTGGCGATGAGGGCCCTCTGGTGGCAGTTGGAGCCTACTGGGCGCCACCTGCCCTGGGTGATGAGGGCCCTCTGGGGTCAGGCCCTAACTGCTGGGTTCCCCAAGTTTTCTGATGGGCACCCAGTGTTGCGAGGATACTCCTGCCAGGGTCCCACCCCCATTGGGATGTGGGTCTTCTGCTCTGAGGTCCCAACGTCTGGGTTGCTCACAGTTTCATGATGTGGGCCCCCTGGTGTGAATTCACTCCGACCCGGATCCCATAGCCTTGCTGCTCTTGGCCATGTGCTGGGAGGTTCAAACTGCTGGATTCCTTATCTTTTTAATTCTATGGGCCCTCTCTTGTGAGGATACTCCTGCCTGCCTCACTCTCAGCCACTTGGTGATGTGGGTCCTCTGGTTGGAGGCCACATGTGCTGGCTTCCCCACCTTACGCTGGTGTGGCCCCACTCGAATGAGGACACTCCTGCCTGGTTCTGAAACTCGTGGTAATGTGGGCCCTCTGATGAGAGTCTGATCCTGGCTGGGTTCCTCACCCTTCTGTGAGGTGGGCCCTCTTCTGTGAGGTCAATCCTGCCTAGCTGGCACACGTCTCCTTGGCAACGTGGGCCTTCTCCTGGCAGTTGGTGCCTGCTGGGAGCCTCCTCCCCTTGGTGATTAGCACCCTCTTGCCTCAGGCAATAATTTGTGGGCTCCCCACACTTTCTGATATGCGCCCAGTGGTGCGAGGACACTCCTGCCAGGTTCAGATCCCCATGGGGATGTGGGCCTTCTTCTCTGAGGTCCCATGTGCTGGGTTGCTCACTGTTTCATGATGTGGGCCCTCTGGTGAGAGTCTGTGGCTGGATGGGTTCTTCACCCCTCTTTGAGGTGGGCCCTCTGCTGTGAGGTCACTCCTGCCTGGCTCGCGTACATTGCCTGGGAGACGTGGGCCCTCTGGTGGCAGTTGGAGCCGGCTGGTAGCCTTCTCCCCTCGGTGATGAGAGCCCTCTGGGGTCTGGCCCTAAATTCTGGGCTCCCCACATTTTCTGATTTGCGCCCAGTGGTGCGAGGACACTCCTGCCAGGTTCCCATCCCCATGGGGCTGTGGGCCTTATGCTCTGACGTCCCAACAGCTGTGTTACTCACAGTTTCATGTTGTGGGCCCTCTGGTGTGAGCTCATTCAGGCCTGGATCCCATAGCCTCCGTGCTCTGGGTTGCCTGCTTGGAGGTTCCAACTGATGGATTCCTCACATTACTTATTCTGTGGACCCTCTGTTGAGAAGCTACTTCTGCCTGCCTCACTCCCATCCCCTTGGTGATGTGGGCCCTCTGGTGAGTCTGACCGTGGCTGGGATCCTCACCCTTCTGTGAGGTGGGCCCTCTTCTCTGAGGTCACTCCTGCCTAGCTGGCACACGTCTCCTTGGCGATGTGGGCCCTCTGGTGGCAGTTGGAGCCTGCTGGGCGCCTCCTCCCCTGGGTGATGAGGGCCCTCTGGGGTCAGGCCCTAACTGCTGGGTTCCCCAAGTTTTCTGATGGGCACCCAGTGTTGCGTGGATACTCGTGGCAGGATCCCACCCCCATTGGGTTGTGGGTCTTCTGCTCTGAGGTCTCAATGGCTGGGTTGCTCACAGTTTCATGATGTGGGCCCACTGGTGGGAGTTCACTCCGGCCTGCAACCTATAGGCTGGGTGCTCTGGGCCGCCTGCTGGGAGTTTCCAACTGCTGGTTTCCTCACCAATTTTATTGTATGGGCCCTCTGTTGTGAGGCTACTCCTGCCTGCCTCACTCCCAGCCGCTTCGTGATGTGGTTCCTCTGGTTTGAGTCCACATGTGCTGGTGATGTGGTTCCTCTGGTTTGAGTCCATATGCGCTGGTTTCCTCAGTTTTCGATGGTGTGGCCCCACTGGTGTGAAGAAACTCCTGCCTGGTACCCGTCCCCTTGGCGTTGTGGGCCCTCTGGTGAGAATATCCCATAGCCTCAGTGCTCTGGGCTGCCTGCTCAGAGTTTCCAACTGCTGGATTCCTCACCATTTTTATTGTATGGGCCCTCTGTTGTGAGGCTACTCCTGCCTGCCTCACTCCCAGCTGCTTGGTGATGAGGTTCCTCTGGTTTGAGTCCACAGGTGTTGGTGATGTGGTTCCTCTGGTTTGAGTCCACATGTGCTGATTTCCTCACCTTTCGATGGTGTGGCCCTACTGGTGTGAAGAAACTCCTGCCTGGTTCCCGTCCCCTTGGTGTTGTGGGCCCTCTGGTGAGATTCTGTGGCTGGATGGGTTCCTCACCCTTCTGTGAGGTGGGCCCTCTGCTGTGAGGTCACTCCTGCCTGGCTCATGTACGTCGCCTGGGCGACGTGGGGCCTCTGGTGGCAGTTGGAGCCGGCTGGTAGCCTTCTCCCCTCGGTGATGAGAGCCCTCTGGCATCAGGCCCTAAATTCTGGACTCCCCACATTTTCTGAATTGCACCCAGTGGTGCGAGGACACTCCTGCCAGGTTCCCATCCCCATGGGGCTGTGGGACTTATACTCTGAGGTCCCAACGGCTGGGTTGCTCACATTTTCATGTTGTGGGCCCTCTGGTGTGAGTTCACTCAGGCCTGGATCCCATAGCCTCCGTGCTCTGGGTCGCCTGCTTGGAGGTTCCAACTGATGGATTCCTCACATTTTTTATTCTATGGACCCTCTGTTGTGAAGGTACTTCTGCCTGCCTCACTCCCAACCCCTTGTTGATGTGGGCCCTCTGGTGAGAGTCTGACCATGGCTGGGATCCTCACCCTTCTGTGAGGTGGGCCCTCTTCTGTGAGGTCACTCCTGCCTAGCTGGCACACGTCTCCTTGGCGACATGGGCCCTCTGGTGGCAGTTGGAGCCTGCTGGGCACCTCTTCCCCTGGGTGATTAGGGCCCTCTGGGGTCAGGCCCTAACTGCTTGGTTCCCCAAGTTTTCTGATGGGCTCCCAATGTTGCGAGGATACTCCTGACAGGGTCCCACCCTCATTGGGATGTGGGTCTTCTGCTCTGAGGTCCCAACGGCTGGGTTGCTCACAGTTTCATGATGTGAGCCCACTGGTGTGAGTTCACTCCGGCCTGGATCCCATAGCCTTGCTGCTCTGGGCCATGTGCTGGGAGGTTCCAACTGCTGGATTCCTTATCTTTTTTATTCTATGGGCCCTCTCTTGTGAGGATACTCCTGCCTGCCTCACTCTCAGCCACTTGGTGATGTGGGTCCTCTGGTTTGAGGCCACATGTGCTGGGTTCCTCACCTTACGCTGGTGTGGCCCCCTGGAGTGGTGAAACTGCTGTCGGGTTCCGAACCTCGTGGTAATGTGGGCCCTCTGGTAAGAGTCTGATCCTGGCTGGGTTCCTCACCCTTCTGTGAGGTGGGCCCTCTTCTCTGAGGTCATTCCTGCCTAGCTGGCACATGTCTCCTTGGTGACGTGGGCCCTTTCCCGGCAGTTGGTGCCTGTTGGGAGCATCCTCCCCTTGGTGATTAGCGCCCTCTGGCCTCAGGCAATAATTTCTGGGCTCCCCACACTTTCTGATGTGCGCCCAGTGGTGCGAGGACACTCCTGCCAAGTTCCGATCCCCATGGGGATGTGGGCCTTCTGCTCTGAGGTCCCATGTGTTGGGTTGCTCACAGTTTCATGATGTGGGCCCTCTGGTGTGAGTTCACTCTGGCCTTCATCCCATAGCCTCGGTGTTCTGGGCCGCCTGCTGGGAGTTTCCAACTGCTGGATTCCTCACCATTTTTATTGTATGGGCCCTCTGTTGTGAGGCTATTCCTGCCAGCCTCACTCCCAGCCGCTTGGTGATGTGGGTCCTCTGGTTTGAGGCCACATGTGCAGGGTTCCTCACCTTACGCTGGTGTTGCCCCACTGGAATAAGGACACTCCTGTCTGGTTCCGAACCTCATGGTAATGTGGTCCCTCTGCTGAGAGTCTGATCCTGGCTGGGTTCCTCAAGCTATTGTGAGTTGGGCCCTCTTCTATAGGGTCACTCCTGCCTAGCTGGCACACGTCTCCTTGGCGACGTGGGGCCTCTCCTGGAAGTTGGTGCCTGCTGGGAGCCTCCGCCCCTTGGTGATGAGCGCCCTCTGGCCTCAGGCAATAACTTTAGGGCTCCCCACACTTTGTGATGTGTGCCCAGTGGTGCGAGGACACTCCTGCCAGGTTCCCATCCCCATGGGGATGTGGGCCCTCTGCTCTGAGTTCCCATGTGCTGGGTTGCTCACAGTTTCGTGATGTGGGCTCACTGGTGTGAGTTCACTCCGGCCTGGATCCCATAGCCTTGCTGCTCTGGACCATGTGCTGGGAGGTCCAACTGCTGGATTCCTTATCTTTTTTATTCTATGGGCCCTCTCTTGTGAGGCTACTCCTGCCTGACTCACTCTCAGCCACTTGGTGATGTGGGGCCTCTGGTTGGAGGCCACATGTGCTGGGTACCTCTCCATACGCTGGTGTGGCCCCACTGGAGTGAGGACACTCCTGCCTGGTTCCGAACCTCGTGGTAATGTGGGTCCTATGGTGAGAGTCTAATCCTGGCTGGGTTCCTCACCCTTCTGTGAGTTGGGACCTCTTCTGTGAGGTCACTCCTGCCTAGCTGGCACACGTCTCCTTGTCGACGTGGGCCCTCTCCTGGCAGTTGGAGCCTGCTGGGCGCCTGCTCCCCTGGGTTATGAGGGCCCTCCTGGGTCAGGCGCTAACTGCTGGGTTCCCCAAGTTTTCTGATGGGCACCCAGTGTTGCGGGGATACTCCTGCCAAGGTCCCACCCCCATTGGAATGTGGGTCCTCTGCTCTGAAGTCCCAACAGCTGGGTTGCTCACAGTTTCATGACGTGGGCCCACTGGTGTGAGTTCACTCCAGCCTGGATCCCATAGCCTTGCTGTTCTGGGCCATGTGCTGGGAGTTTCCAACTGCTGGATTCCTTATCTTTTTTATTCTATGTGTTCTTTTTTGTGAGACTACTCCTGCCTGCTTCACTCTCAGCCACTTGGTGATGTGGGTCTTCTGGTTTGAGGCCACATGTGCTGGGTTCCTCACTTTACGCTGGTGTGGCCCCACTGGAGTGAGGACACTCCTGCCTGGTTCTGAACCTTGTGGTAATGTGGGCCCTCTGGTGAGAGTCTGATCCTGGCTGGGTTCCTCACTCTCTGTGAGGTGGGCCCTCTTCTGTGAGGTCACTCCTGCCTAGCTGGCACACGGCTCCTTGGTGACGTGGGCCCTCTCCTGGCAGTTGGTGCCTGCTGGGAGCCTCCTCCCCTTGGTGATTAGCGCCCATTGGCCTCAGACAATAATTTCTGGGCTCCCCACACTTTCTGATGTGTGCCCAGTGGTGCGAGGACACTCCTGCCAGGTTCCGATCCCAATGGGGATTTGAGCCTTCTGCTCTGAGGTCCAATGTGCCTGGTTGCTCACAGTTTCATGATGTGGGCCCTCTGGTGTGAGTTCACTCCGGCCTGCATCCCATAGCCTCGGTGCACTGGGACGCCTGCTGGAGTTGCCAACTGCTGGATTCCTCATCATTTTTATTGTATGGGCCCTCTGTTGTGAGGCTACTCCTGCCTGCCTCACTCCCAGCCACTTGGTGATGTAGTTCCTCTGGTTTGAGTCCACATGTGCTGGTTTCCTCACCTTTCGATGGTGTGGCCCCACTGGTGTATAGAAACTCCTGCCTGGTTCCCGTCCCCTTGGTGTTGTGGGCCCTCTGGTGAGTCTGTAGCTGGATGGATTCCTCACCCTTCTGTGAGGTGGGCCCTCTGCTGTGAGGTCACTCCTGCCTGGCTCGCGTACGTCGCCTGGGAGACCTGGGCCCTCTGGTGGCAGTTGGAGCCGGCTGGTAGCCTTCTCCCCTCGGTGATGAGAGCCATCTGGCGTCAGACCCTCAATTCTGGGCTCCCCACATTTTCTGATTTGTGCCCAGTGGTGTGAGGACACTCCTGCCAGGTTCCCATCCCCATGGGGCTGTGGGCCTTATGCTCTGCGGTTCCAACGGCTGGGTTGCTCACAGATTCATGTTGTGGGCCCGCTGGTGTTAGTTCACTCCAGCCTGCATCCCATAGCCTCGGTGCTCTGGGCCATCTGCTCGGAGTTTCCAACTGCTGGATTCCTCACCATTTTTATTGTATGGGCCCTCTGTTGTGAGACTACTCCTGCCTGCCTCACTCCCAGCCACTTGGTGATGTGGTTCCTCTGTTTTGAGTCCACATGTGTTGGTGATGTGGTTCCTCTGGTTTGAGTCCACATGTGCTGGTCTCCTCACCTTTCGGTGGTGTGGACCTACTGCTGTGAAGAAACTCCTGCCTGGTTCCCATCCCCTTGGTGTTGTGGGCCCTCTGGTGAGAGATTGTGGCTGGATGGGTTCCTCACCCTTGTGTGAGGTGGGCCCTCTGCTGTGAGGTCACTCCTGCCTGGCTCGCGTACGTCGCCTGGGCGACGTGGGCCCTCTGGTGGCAGTTGGAGCCGGCTGGTAGCCTTCTCCCCTCGGTGATGAGAGCCCTCTGGCGTCAGGTCCTTAATTCTGGGCTCCCCACATTTTCGGATTTGAGCCCAGTGGTGCGAGGACACTCCTACGAGGTTCCCATCCCCACGGGGCTGTGGGCTTTATGCTCTGAGGTCCCAACGGCAGAGTTGCTCATACTTTCATGTTGTGGGCCCTCTGGTGTCAGTTCACTCAGACCTGGATCCCATAGCCTCCGTGCTCTGGGTCGCCTGCTTGGAGGTTCCAACTGATGGATTCCTCACATTTTTATTCTATGGGTCCTCTGTTGTGATGTAACTTCTGCCTGCCTCACCCCCATCCCCTTGGTGATGTGGGCCCTCTAGTGAGAGTCTGACCGTGGCTGGGATCCTCACCCTTCGGTGAGGTGGGCCCTCTTCTGTGAGGTCTCTCCTGCCTAGCTGGCACACGTCTCCTTGGCGATGAGGGCCCTCTGGTGGCAGTTGGAGCCTACTGGGCGCCACCTGCCCTGGGTGATGAGGGCCCTCTGGGGTCAGGC
This sequence comes from Orcinus orca, assembly GCF_937001465.1. NCBI lineage: Eukaryota > Metazoa > Chordata > Mammalia > Artiodactyla > Delphinidae > Orcinus > Orcinus orca. Next base: position 3,235,277 of record NC_064572.1, read on the forward strand.
CCTAACTGCTGGGTTCCCCAAGTTTTCTGATGGGCACCCAGTGTTGCGAGGATACTCCTGCCAGGGTCCCACCCCCATTGGGATGTGGGTCTTCTGCTCTGAGGTCCCAACGTCTGGGTTGCTCACAGTTTCATGATGTGGGCCCCCTGGTGTGAATTCACTCCGACCCGGATCCCATAGCCTTGCTGCTCTTGGCCATGTGCTGGGAGGTTCAAACTGCTGGATTCCTTATCTTTTTAATTCTATGGGTCCTCTCTTGTGAGGATACTCCTGCCTGCCTCACTCTCAGCCACTTGGTGATGTGGGTCCTCTGGTTGGAGGCCACATGTGCTGGCTTCCCCACCTTACGCTGGTGTGGCCCCACTCGAATGAGGACACTCCTGCCTGGTTCTGAAACTCGTGGTAATGTGGGCCCTCTGATGAGAGTCTGATCCTGGCTGGGTTCCTCACCCTTCTGTGAGGTGGGCCCTCTTCTGTGAGGTCAATCCTGCCTAGCTGGCACACGTCTCCTTGGCAACGTGGGCCTTCTCCTGGCAGTTGGTGCCTGCTGGGAGCCTCCTCCCCTTGGTGATTAGCACCCTCTTGCCTCAGGCAATAATTTCTGGGCTCCCCACACTTTCTGATATGCGCCCAGTGGTGCGAGGACACTCCTGCCAGGTTCAGATCCCCATGGGGATGTGGGCCTTCTTCTCTGAGGTCCCATGTGCTGGGTTGCTCACTGTTTCATGATGTGGGCCCTCTGGTGAGAGTCTGTGGCTGGATGGGTTCTTCACCCCTCTTTGAGGTGGGCCCTCTGCTGTGAGGTCACTCCTGCCTGGCTCGCGTACATTGCCTGGGAGACGTGGGCCCTCTGGTGGCAGTTGGAGCCGGCTGGTAGCCTTCTCCCCTCGGTGATGAGAGCCCTCTGGGGTCTGGCCCTAAATTCTGGGCTCCCCACATTTTCTGATTTGCGCCCAGTGGTGCGAGGACACTCCTGCCAGGTTCCCATCCCCATGGGGCTGTGGGCCTTATGCTCTGACGTCCCAACAGCTGTGTTACTCACAGTTTCATGTTGTGGGCCCTCTGGTGTGAGCTCATTCAGGCCTGGATCCCATAGCCTCCGTGCTCTGGGTTGCCTGCTTGGAGATTCCAACTGATGGATTCCTCACATTACTTATTCTATGGACCCTCTGTTGAGAAGCTACTTCTGCCTGCCTCACTCCCATCCCCTTGGTGATGTGGGCCCTCTGGTGAGTCTGACCGTGGCTGGGATCCTCACCCTTCTGTGAGGTGGGCCCTCTTCTCTGAGGTCACTCCTGCCTAGCTGGCACACGTCTCCTTGGCGACGTGGGCCCTCTGGTGGCAGTTGGAGCCTGCTGGGCGCCTCCTCCCCTGGGTGATGAGGGCCCTCTGGGGTCAGGCCCTAACTGCTGGGTTCCCCAAGTTTTCTGATGGGCACCCAGTGTTGTGTGGATACTCGTGGCAGGATCCCACCCCCATTGGGTTGTGGGTCTTCTGCTCTGAGGTCTCAATGGCTGGGTTGCTCACAGTTTCATGATGTGGGCCCACTGGTGGGAGTTCACTCCGGCCTGCAACCTATAGCCTGGGTGCTCTGGGCCGCCTGCTGGGAGTTTCCAACTGCTGGTTTCCTCACCATTTTTATTGTATGGGCCCTCTGTTGTGAGGCTACTCCTGCCTGCCTCACTCCCAGCCGCATCGTGATGTGGTTCCTCTGGTTTGAGTCCACATGTGCTGGTGATGTGGTTCCTCTGGTTTGAGTCCATATGCGCTGGTTTCCTCAGTTTTCGATGGTGTGGCCCCACTGGTGTGAAGAAACTCCTGCCTGGTACCCGTCCCCTTGGCGTTGTGGGCCCTCTGGTGAGAATATCCCATAGCCTCAGTGCTCTGGGCTGCCTGCTCAGAGTTTCCAACTGCTGGATTCCTCACCATTTTTATTGTATGGGCCCTCTGTTGTGAGGCTACTCCTGCCTGCCTCACTCCCAGCCGCTTGGTGATGAGGTTCCTCTGGTTTGAGTCCACAGGTGTTGGTGATGTGGTTCCTCTGGTTTGAGTCCACATGTGCTGATTTCCTCACCTTTCGATGGTGTGGCCCTACTGGTGTGAAGAAACTCCTGCCTGGTTCCCGTCCCCTTGGTGTTGTGGGCCCTCTGGTGAGATTCTGTGGCTGGATGGGTTCCTCACCCTTGTGTGAGGTGGGCCCTCTGCTGTGAGGTCAGTCCTGCCTGGCTCATGTACGTCGCCTGGGCGACGTGGGGCCTCTGGTGGCAGTTGGAGCCGGCTGGTAGCCTTCTCCCATCGGTGATGAGAGCCCTCTGGCATCAGGCCCTAAATTCTGGACTCCCCACATTTTCTGAATTGCACCCAGTGGTGCGAGGACACTCCTGCCAGGTTCCCATCCCCATGGGGCTGTGGGACTTATACTCTGAGGTCCCAACGGCTGGGTTGCTCACATTTTCATGTTGTGGGCCCTCTGGTGTGAGTTCACTCAGGCCTGGATCCCATAGCCTCCGTGCTCTGGGTCGCCTGCTTGGAGGTTCCAACTGATGGATTCCTCACATTTTTTATTCTATGGACCCTCTGTTGTGAAGGTACTTCTGCCTGCCTCACTCCCAACCCCTTGTTGATGTGGGCCCTCTGGTGAGAGTCTGACCATGGCTGGGATCCTCACCCTTCTGTGAGGTGGGCCCTCTTCTGTGAGGTCACTCCTGCCTAGCTGGCACACGTCTCCTTGGCGACATGGGCCCTCTGGTGGCAGTTGGAGCCTGCTGGGCACCTCTTCCCCTGGGTGATGAGGGCCCTCTGGGGTCAGGCCCTAACTGCTTGGTTCCCCAAGTTTTCTGATGGGCTCCCAATGTTGCGAGGATACTCCTGACAGGGTCCCACCCTCATTGGGATGTGGGTCTTCTGCTCTGAGGTCCCAACGGCTGGGTTGCTCACAGTTTCATGATGTGAGCCCACTGGTGTGAGTTCACTCCGGCCTGGATCCCATAGCCTTGCTGCTCTGGGCCATGTGCTGGGAGGTTCCAACTGCTGGATTCCTTATCTTTTTTATTCTATGGGCCCTCTCTTGTGAGGATACTCCTGCCTGCCTCACTCTCAGCCACTTGGTGATGTGGGTCCTCTGGTTGGAGGCCACATGTGCTGGGTTCCTCACCTTACGCTGGTGTGGCCCCCTGGAGTGGTGAAACTGCTGTCGGGTTCCGAACCTCGTGGTAATGTGGGCCCTCTGGTAAGAGTCTGATCCTGGCTGGGTTCCTCACCCTTCTGTGAGGTGGGCCCTCTTCTCTGAGGTCATTCCTGCCTAGCTGGCACATGTCTCCTTGGTGACGTGGGCCCTTTCCCGGCAGTTGGTGCCTGCTGGGAGCCTCCTCCCCTTGGTGATTAGCGCCCTCTGGCCTCAGGCAATAATTTCTGGGCTCCCCACACTTTCTGATGTGCGCCCAGTGGTGCGAGGACACTCCTGCCAAGTTCCGATCCCCATGGGGATGTGGGCCTTCTGCTCTGAGGTCCCATGTGTTGGGTTGCTCACAGTTTCATGATGTGGGCCCTCTGGTGTGAGTTCACTCTGGCCTTCATCCCATAGCCTCGGTGTTCTGGGCCGCCTGCTGGGAGTTTCCAACTGCTGGATTCCTCACCATTTTTATTGTATGGGCCCTCTGTTGTGAGGCTATTCCTGCCAGCCTCACTCCCAGCCGCTTGGTGATGTGGGTCCTCTGGTTTGAGGCCACATGTGCAGGGTTCCTCACCTTACGCTGGTGTTGCCCCACTGGAATAAGGACACTCCTGTCTGGTTCCGAACCTCATGGTAATGTGGTCCCTCTGCTGAGAGTCTGATCCTGGCTGGGTTCCTCAAGCTATTGTGAGTTGGGCCCTCTTCTATAGGGTCACTCCTGCCTAGCTGGCACACGACTCCTTGGCGACGTGGGGCCTCTCCTGGAAGTTGGTGCCTGCTGGCAGCCTCCGCCCGTTGGTGATGAGCGCCCTCTGGCCTCAGGCAATAACTTTAGGGCTCCCCACACTTTGTGATGTGTGCCCAGTGGTGCGAGGACACTCCTGCCAGGTTCCCATCCCCATGGGGATGTGGGCCCTCTGCTCTGAGTTCCCATGTGCTGGGTTGCTCACAGTTTCATGATGTGGGCCCACTGGTGTGAGTTCACTCCGGCCTGGATCCCATAGCCTTGCTGCTCTGGACCATGTGCTGGGAGGTCCAACTGCTGGATTCCTTATCTTTTTTATTCTATGGGCCCTCTCTTGTGAGGCTACTCCTGCCTGACTCACTCTCAGCCACTTGGTGATGTGGGGCCTCTGGTTGGAGGCCACATGTGCTGGGTACCTCTCCATACGCTGGTGTGGCCCCACTGGAGTGAGGACACTCCTGCCTGGTTCCGAACCTCGTGGTAATGTGGGTCCTATGGTGAGAGTCTAATCCTGGCTGGGTTCCTCACCCTTCTGTGAGTTGGGACCTCTTCTGTGATGTCACTCCTGCCTAGCTGGCACACGTCTCCTTGTCGACGTGGGCCCTCTCCTGGCAGTTGGAGCCTGCTGGGCGCCTGCTCCCCTGGGTTATGAGGGCCCTCCTGGGTCAGACGCTAACTGCTGGGTTGCCCAAGTTTTCTGATGGGCACCCAGTGTTGCGAGGATACTCCTGCCAAGTTCCCACCCCCATTGGAATGTGGGTCCTCTGCTCTGAAGTCCCAACAGCTGGGTTGCTCACAGTTTCATGACGTGGGCCCACTGGTGTGAGTTCACTCCAGCCTGGATCCCATAGCCTTGCTGTTCTGGGCCATGTGCTGGGAGTTTCCAACTGCTGGATTCCTTATCTTTTTTATTCTATGTGTTCTTTTTTGTGAGACTACTCCTGCCTGCCTCACTCTCAGCCACTTGGTGATGTGGGTCTTCTGGTTTGAGGCCACATGTGCTGGGTTCCTCACTTTACGCTGGTGTGGCCCCACTGGAGTGAGGACACTCCCGCCTGGTTCTGAACCTTGTGGTAATGTGGGCCCTCTGGTGAGAGTCTGATCCTGGCTGGGTTCCTCACTCTCTGTGAGGTGGGCCCTCTTCTGTGAGGTCACTCCTGCCTAGCTGGCACACGGCTCCTTGGTGACGTGGGCCCTCTCCTGGCAGTTGGTGCCTGCTGGGAGCCTCCTCCCCTTGGTGATTAGCGCCCATTGGCCTCAGACAATAATTTCTGGGCTCCCCACACTTTCTGATGTGTGCCCAGTGGTGCGAGGACACTCCTGCCAGGTTCCGATCCCAATGAGGATTTGAGCCTTCTGCTCTGAGGTCCAATGTGCCTGGTTGCTCACAGTTTCATGATGTGGGCCCTCTGGTGTGAGTTCACTCCGGCCTGCATCCCATAGCCTCGGTGCACTGGGACGCCTGCTGGAGTTGCCAACTGCTGGATTCCTCATCATTTTTATTGTATGGGCCCTCTGTTGTGAGGCTACTCCTGCCTGCCTCACTCCCAGCCACTTGGTGATGTAGTTCCTCTGGTTTGAGTCCACATGTGCTGGTTTCCTCACCTTTCGATGGTGTGGCCCCACTGGTGTATAGAAACTCCTGCCTGGTTCCCGTCCCCTTGGTGTTGTGGGCCCTCTGCTGAGTCTGTAGCTGGATGGGTTCCTCACCCTTCTGTGAGGTGGGCCCTCTGCTGTGAGGTCACTCCTGCCTGGCTCGCGTACGTCGCCTGGGAGACGTGGGCCCTCTGGTGGCAGTTGGAGCCGGCTGGTAGCCTTCTCCCCTCGGTGATGAGAGCCATCTGGCGTCAGACCCTCAATTCTGGGCTCCCCACATTCTCTGATTTGCGCCCAGTGGTGTGAGGACACTCCTGCCAGGTTCCCATCCCCATGGGGCTGTGGGACTTATACTCTGTGGTTCCAACGGCTGGGTTGCTCACATTTTCATGTTGTGGGCCCTCTGGTGTGAGTTCACTCACGCTTGCATCCCATAGCCTCCGTGCTCTCAGTCGCCTGCTTGGAGGTTCCAACTGATGGATTCCTCACATTTTTTATTCTATGGACCCTCTGTTGTGAAGCGACTTCTGCCTGCCTCACTCCCATCCCCTTGGTGATGTGGGCCCTCTGGTGAGTGTCTGACCGTGGCTGGGACCCTCACCCTTCTGTGAGGTGGGCCCTCTTTTGTGAGGTCACTCATGCCTAGCTGGCACACGTCTCCTTGGTGACGTGGGCCCTCTGGTGGCAGTTGGAGCCTGCTGGACGCCTCCTCCCCTGGGTGATGAGGGCCCTCTGCGGTCAGGCCCTAACTGCTGGGTTCCCCAATTTTCTGATGGGCACCTAGTGTTGCGAGGATACTGCTGCCAGGGTCCCACCCCCATTGGGATGTGGGTCTTCTGCTCTGAGTTCGCAGCAGCTGGGCTTGCTCATAGTTTCATGATGTGGGCCCACTGGTGTGAGTTCACGCCGGCCTGTATCCCATAGCCTTGCTGCTCTGGGCCATGTGTTGGGAGTTTCCAACTGCTGGATTCCTTATCGTTTTTATTCTATGGGCCCACTCTTGTGAGGCTATTCCTGCCTGCCTCACTCTCAGCCACTTGCTGATGTGGGTCCTCTGGTTGGAGGCCACATGTGCTGGGTTCCTCACCTTACGCTGGTGTGGCCCCACTGAAGTGAGGACACTCCTGCCTGGTTCCGCACTTCGTGGTAATGTGGGCGCTCTGGTTAGAGTCTGATCCTTGCTGGGTTCCTCACCCTTCTGTGAGGTGGGCCCTCTTCTGTGAGGTCACTCCTGCCTAGCTGGCACACGGCTCCTTGGCGACGTGGGCCCTCTCCTGGCAGTTGGTGCCTGCTGGGAGACTCCTCCCCTTGGTGATTAGCCCACATTGGTCTCAGACAATAATTTCTGGGCTCCCCAAACTTTCTGATGTGCGCCCAGTGGTGCGAGGACACTCCTGCCAGGTTCCGATCCCAATGGGGATGTGGGTCTTCTGCTCTGAGGTCCCATGTGCTGGGTTGCTCACAGTTTCATGATGTGGGCCCTCTGGTGTGAGTTCACTCCGGCCTGCATCCCATAGCCTCGGTGCTCTGGGCCGCCTGCTGGGAGTTTCCAGCTGCTGGATTCCTCACCATTTTTATTGTATGGGCCCTCTGTTGTGAGTCTACTCCTGGTTCCTCACTCCCAGCCACTTGGTGATGTGGTTCCTCTGATTTGAGTCCCCATGTGTTGGTGATGTGGTTCCTCTGATTTGAGTCCACATGTGCTGGTTTCCTCACCTTTCGAAGGTGTGGCCCCACTGGTGTGAAGAAACTCCTGCCTGGTTCCTGTCCCGTTGGTGTTGTGGGCCCTCCGGTGAGAGTCTGTGGCTTGATGGGTTCCTCACCCTTTTGTGAGGTGGGCCCTCTGATGAGAGGTCACTCCTGCCTGGCTCGCGTACATCGCCTGGCGACCTGGGCCCTCTGGTGGCAGTTGGAGCCGGCTGGTAGCCTTCTCCCCTCGGTGATGAGAGCCATCTGGCGTCAGACCCTCAATTCTGGGCTCCCCACATTCTCTGATTTGCGCCCAGTGGTGTGAGGACACTCCTGCCAGGTTCCCATCCCCATGGGGCTGTGGGCCTTATGCTCTGCGGTTCCAACGGCTGGGTTGCTCACAGATTCATGTTGTGGGCCCGCTGGTGTGAGTTCACTCCAGCCTGCATCCCATAGCCTCGGTGCTCTGGGCCATCTGCTCGGAGTTTCCAACTGCTGGATTCCTCACCATTTTTATTGTATGGGCCCTCTGTTGTGAGACTACTCCTGCCTGCCTCACTCCCAGCCACTTGGTGATGTGGTTCCTCTGTTTTGAGTCCACATGTGTTGGTGATGTGGTTCCTCTGGTTTGAGTCCACATGTGCTGGTCTCCTCACCTTTTGGTGGTGTGGACCTACTGCTGTGAAGAAACTCCTGCCTGGTTCCCATCCCCTTGGTGTTTTGGGCCCTCTGGTGAGAGAGTGTGGCTGGATGGGTTCCTCACCCTTCTGTGAGGTGGGCCCTCTGCTGTGAGGTCACTCCTGCCTAGCTGGCACACGTTTCCTTGGTGACGTGGGCCCTCTGGTGGCAGTTGGAGCCTGCTGGATGCCTCCTCCCCTGGGTGATGAGGGTCCTCTGTGGTGAGGCCCTAACTGCTGGGTTCCCCGTGTTTTCTGATGGGAAACCAGTGTTACGAGGATACTCCTGACAAGGTCCCACCCCCATTAGGGTGTGGGTCTTCTGCTCTGAGATCCCAATGGCTGGGTTGCTCACAGTTTCATGATGTGGGCCCACTGGTGTGAGTTCACTCCGGCCTGGAACCCATAGCCTTGCTGCTCTGCGCCATGTGCTGGGAGGTTCCAACTGCTGAATTCCTTATCTTTTTTATTCTATGGGCCCTCTCGTGTGAGGCTACTCCTGCCTGCCTAACTCTCAGCCACTTGGTGATGTGGGTCCTCTGGTTGGAGGCCACATGTGCTGGGTTCCTCACCTTACGCTGATGTGGACCCACTGGAGTGAGGACACTCCTGCCTGGTTCCGTACCTCATGGTAATGTGGGCCCTCTGGTGAGAGTCTGATCCTGTCTGGGTTCCTCACCCGTCTGTCAGGTGGGCACTCTTCTGTGAGGTCACTCCTGACTAGCTGGTACACATCTCCTTGGCGACGTGGGCCCTCTCCTGGGAGTTGGTGCATGCTGGGAGCCTCCGGCCCTTGGTGATTAGCGCCCTCTGGCCTCAGGCAATAATTTCTGGGCGCCTCACACTTTCTAATGTGCACCTAGTGGTGCGAGGACACTCCTGCCAGGTTCCCATCCCCATGGGGCTATGGGCCTTATGCTCTGTGGTTCCAACGGCTGGGTTGCTCACATTTTCATGTTGTGGGCCCTCTGGTGTGAGTTCACTCACGCTTGCATCCCATAGCCTCCGTGCTCTCAGTCGCCTGCTTGGAGGTTCCAACTGATGGATTCCTCACATTTTTTATTCTATGGACCCTCTGTTGTGAAGCGACTTCTGCCTGCCTCACTCCCATCCCCTTGGTGATGTGGGCCCTCTGGTGAGTGTCTGACCGTGGCTGGGACCCTCACCCTTCTGTGAGGTGGGCCCTCTTTTGTGAGGTCACTCATGCCTAGCTGGCACACGTCTCCTTGGTGACGTGGGCCCTCTGGTGGCAGTTGGAGCCTGCTGGACGCCTCCTCCCCTGGGTGATGAGGGCCCTCTGCGGTCAGGCCCTAACTGCTGGGTTCCCCAATTTTCTGATGGGCACCTAGTGTTGCGAGGATACTGCTGCCAGGGTCCCACCCCCATTGGGATGTGGGTCTTCTGCTCTGAGTTCGCAGCAGCTGGGCTTGCTCATAGTTTCATGATGTGGGCCCACTGGTGTGAGTTCACGCCGGCCTGTATCCCATAGCCTTGCTGCTCTGGGCCATGTGTTGGGAGTTTCCAACTGCTGGATTCCTTATCGTTTTTATTCTATGGGCCCACTCTTGTGAGGCTATTCCTGCCTGCCTCACTCTCAGCCACTTGCTGATGTGGGTCCTCTGGTTGGAGGCCACATGTGCTGGGTTCCTCACCTTACGCTGGTGTGGCCCCACTGAAGTGAGGACACTCCTGCCTGGTTCCGCACTTCGTGGTAATGTGGGCGCTCTGGTTAGAGTCTGATCCTTGCTGGGTTCCTCACCCTTCTGTGAGGTGGGCCCTCTTCTGTGAGGTCACTCCTGCCTAGCTGGCACACGGCTCCTTGGCGACGTGGGCCCTCTCCTGGCAGTTGGTGCCTGCTGGGAGACTCCTCCCCTTGGTGATTAGCCCACATTGGTCTCAGACAATAATTTCTGGGCTCCCCAAACTTTCTGATGTGCGCCCAGTGGTGCGAGGACACTCCTGCCAGGTTCCGATCCCAATGGGGATGTGGGTCTTCTGCTCTGAGGTCCCATGTGCTGGGTTGCTCACAGTTTCATGATGTGGGCCCTCTGGTGTGAGTTCACTCCGGCCTGCATCCCATAGCCTCGGTGCTCTGGGCCGCCTGCTGGGAGTTTCCAGCTGCTGGATTCCTCACCATTTTTATTGTATGGGCCCTCTGTTGTGAGTCTACTCCTGGTTCCTCACTCCCAGCCACTTGGTGATGTGGTTCCTCTGATTTGAGTCCCCATGTGTTGGTGATGTGGTTCCTCTGATTTGAGTCCACATGTGCTGGTTTCCTCACCTTTCGAAGGTGTGGCCCCACTGGTGTGAAGAAACTCCTGCCTGGTTCCTGTCCCGTTGGTGTTGTGGGCCCTCCGGTGAGAGTCTGTGGCTTGATGGGTTCCTCACCCTTTTGTGAGGTGGGCCCTCTGATGAGAGGTCACTCCTGCCTGGCTCGCGTACATCGCCTGGCGACCTGGGCCCTCTGGTGGCAGTTGGAGCCGGCTGGTAGCCTTCTCCCCTCGGTGATGAGAGCCATCTGGCGTCAGACCCTCAATTCTGGGCTCCCCACATTCTCTGATTTGCGCCCAGTGGTGTGAGGACACTCCTGCCAGGTTCCCATCCCCATGGGGCTGTGGGCCTTATGCTCTGCGGTTCCAACGGCTGGGTTGCTCACAGATTCATGTTGTGGGCCCGCTGGTGTGAGTTCACTCCAGCCTGCATCCCATAGCCTCGGTGCTCTGGGCCATCTGCTCGGAGTTTCCAACTGCTGGATTCCTCACCATTTTTATTGTATGGGCCCTCTGTTGTGAGACTACTCCTGCCTGCCTCACTCCCAGCCACTTGGTGATGTGGTTCCTCTGTTTTGAGTCCACATGTGTTGGTGATGTGGTTCCTCTGGTTTGAGTCCACATGTGCTGGTCTCCTCACCTTTTGGTGGTGTGGACCTACTGCTGTGAAGAAACTCCTGCCTGGTTCCCATCCCCTTGGTGTTTTGGGCCCTCTGGTGAGAGAGTGTGGCTGGATGGGTTCCTCACCCTTCTGTGAGGTGGGCCCTCTGCTGTGAGGTCACTCCTGCCTAGCTGGCACACGTTTCCTTGGTGACGTGGGCCCTCTGGTGGCAGTTGGAGCCTGCTGGATGCCTCCTCCCCTGGGTGATGAGGGTCCTCTGTGGTGAGGCCCTAACTGCTGGGTTCCCCGTGTTTTCTGATGGGAAACCAGTGTTACGAGGATACTCCTGACAAGGTCCCACCCCCATTAGGGTGTGGGTCTTCTGCTCTGAGATCCCAATGGCTGGGTTGCTCACAGTTTCATGATGTGGGCCCACTGGTGTGAGTTCACTCCGGCCTGGAACCCATAGCCTTGCTGCTCTGCGCCATGTGCTGGGAGGTTCCAACTGCTGAATTCCTTATCTTTTTTATTCTATGGGCCCTCTCGTGTGAGGCTACTCCTGCCTGCCTAACTCTCAGCCACTTGGTGATGTGGGTCCTCTGGTTGGAGGCCACATGTGCTGGGTTCCTCACCTTACGCTGATGTGGACCCACTGGAGTGAGGACACTCCTGCCTGGTTCCGTACCTCATGGTAATGTGGGCCCTCTGGTGAGAGTCTGATCCTGTCTGGGTTCCTCACCCGTCTGTCAGGTGGGCACTCTTCTGTGAGGTCACTCCTGACTAGCTGGTACACATCTCCTTGGCGACGTGGGCCCTCTCCTGGGAGTTGGTGCATGCTGGGAGCCTCCGGCCCTTGGTGATTAGCGCCCTCTGGCCTCAGGCAATAATTTCTGGGCGCCTCACACTTTCTAATGTGCACCTAGTGGTGCGAGGAAACTCCTGCCAGGTTCCCGTCCCCATGGGGCTTTGGGTCTTATACCCTGTGGTCCCATGAGTTGTGTTGCTCACAGTTTCATGATGTGGGCCCTCTGGTGAGAGTCTGTGGCTGGATGGGTTCCTCACCCTTCTGTGAGGTGGGCCCTCTGCTGTGAGGTCACTACTGCCTGCTCGCGTACGTTGCCTGGGAGACGTGGGCCCTCTGGTGGCAGTTGGAGCCGGCTGGTAAGCTTCTCCCCTCGGTGATGAGAGCCCTCTGGCGTCAGGCCCTAAATTCTGGGCTCCCCACATTCTCTGATTTGCGCCCAGTGGTGTGAGGACACTCCTGCCAGGTTCCCATCCCCATGGGGCCATGGGCCTTATGCTCTGTGGTTCCAACGGCTGGGTTGCTCACATTTTCATGTTGTGGGCCCTCTGGTGTGAGTTCACTCACGCTTGCATCCCATAGCCTCCGTGCTCTCAGTCGCCTGCTTGGAGGTTCCAACTGATGGATTCCTCACATTTTTTATTCTATGGACCCTCTGTTGTGAAGCGACTTCTGCCTGCCTCACTCCCATCCCCTTGGTGATGTGGGCCCTCTGGTGAGTGTCTGACCGTGGCTGGGACCCTCACCCTTCTGTGAGGTGGGCCCTCTTTTGTGAGGTCACTCATGCCTAGCTGGCACACATCTCCTTGGCGACGTGGGCCCTCTGGTGGCAGTTGGAGCCTGCTGGACGCCTCCTCCCCTGGGTGATGAGGGCCCTCTGCGGTCAGGCCCTAACTGCTGGGTTCCCCAATTTTCTGATGGGCACCTAGTGTTGCGAGGATACTGCTGCCAGGGTCCCACCCCCATTGGGATGTGGGTCTTCTGCTCTGAGTTCGCAGCAGCTGGGCTTGCTCATAGTTTCATGATGTGGGCCCACTGGTGTGAGTTCACGCCGGCCTGTATCCCATAGCCTTGCTGCTCTGGGCCATGTGTTGGGAGTTTCCAACTGCTGGATTCCTTATCGTTTTTATTCTATGGGCCCACTCTTGTGAGGCTATTCCTGCCTGCCTCACTCTCAGCCACTTGCTGATGTGGGTCCTCTGGTTGGAGGCCACATGTGCTGGGTTCCTCACCTTACGCTGGTGTGGCCCCACTGAAGTGAGGACACTCCTGCCTGGTTCTGCACTTCGTGGTAATGTGGGCGCTCTGGTTAGAGTCTGATCCTGGCTGGGTTCCTCACCCTTCTGTGACGTGGGCCCTCTTCTGTGAGGTCACTCCTGCCTAGCTGGCACACGGCTCCTTGGTGACGTGGGCCCTCTCCTGGCAGTTGGTGCCTGCTGGGAGACTCCTCCCCTTGGTGATTAGCCCACATTGGTCTCAGACAATAATTTCTGGGCTCCCCAAACATTCTGATGTGCGCCCAGTGGTGCGAGGACACTCCTGCCAGGTTCCGATCCCAATGGGGATGTGGGTCTTCTGCTCTGAGGTCCCATGTGCTGGGTTGCTCACAGTTTCATGATGTGGGCCCTCTGGTGTGAGTTCACTCTGGCCTGCATCCCATAGCCTCGGTGCTCTGGGCCGCCTGCTGGGAGTTTCCAGCTGCTGGATTCCTTACCATTTTTATTGTATGGGCCCTCTGTTGTGAGTCTACTCCTGGTTCCCTACTCCCAGCCACTTGGTGATGTGGTTCCTCTGATTTGAGTCCCCATGTGTTGGTGATGTGGTTCCTCTGATTTGAGTCCACATGTGCTGGTTTCCTCACCTTTCGAAGGTGTGGCCCCACTGGTGTGAAGAAACTCCTGCCTGGTTCCTGTCCCGTTGGTGTTGTGGGCCCTCCGGTGAGAGTCTGTGGCTTGATGGGTTCCTCACCCTTCTGTGAGGTGGGCCCTCTGATGAGAGGTCACTCCTGCCTGGCTCGCGTACATCGCCTGGCGACGTGGGCTCTCTGGTGGCAGTTGGAGCCGGCTGGTGGACTTCTCCCCTTGGTGATGAGAGCCCTCTGGCGTCAGGCCCTAAATTCTGGGCTCCCCACATTTTCTGATTTGCGCCCAGTGGTGCGAGGACACTCCTGCCAGGTTTCCATCCACATGGGGCTGTGGGCCTTATGCTCTGTGGTCCCAACGGCTCGGTTACTCACAGTTTCATGTTGTGGGCTCTCTAGTGAGAGTTCACTCCGGCCTGCATCCCATAGGCTCGGTGCTCTGGGCCGCCTGCTGGGAGTTTCCAACTGCTGGATTCCTCACCATTTTTATTGTATGGGCCCTCTCTTTTGAGGCTACTCCTGCCTGCCTCACTCCCAGCCGCTTTGTGATGTGCTTCCTCTGGTTTGAGTCCACATGTGCTTGTTTCCTCACCTTTCGATGGTGTGGCCCCACTGGTGTGAAGAAACTCCTGCCTGGTTCCCGTCCCCTTGGTGTTGTGGGCCCTCTGGTGAGAGTCTGTGGCTGAATGGGTTCCTCACCCATCTGTGAGGTGGGCCCTCCGCTGTGAGATCACTCCAGCCTTGCTCGCGTACGTCGCCTGGGCGATGTGGGCCCTCTGGTGGCAGTTGGAGCCGGCTGGTAGCCTTCTCCCCTTGGTGATGAGAGCCCTCTGGCGTCATGCCCTAAATTCTGGGCTCCCCACATTTTCTGATTTGCGTCCAGTGGTGCGAGGACACTCCTGCCAGGTTCCCATCCCCATGGGGCTGTGGGCCTTATGCTCTGAGGTCCCTACGGCTGGGTTGCTCACATTTTCATGTTGTGGGCCCTCTGCTGTGAGTTCACTCAGGCCTGGATCCCATAGCCTCCTTGCACTCTGTCGCCTGCTTGGAGGTTCCAACTAATGGATTCCTCACATTTTTTATTCTATGGACCCTCTGTTGTGAAGCTACTTCTGCCTGCCTCACTCCCAACCCCTTGGTGATGTGGGCCCTCTGGTTAGAATATCCCATAGCCTCGGTGCTCTGGGCTGCCTGCTCGGAGTTTCCAACTGCTGGATTCCTCACCATTTTTATTGTATGGGCCCTCTGTTGTGAGGCTACTCCTGCCTGCCTCACTCCCAGCTGCTTGGTGATGTGGTTCCTCTGGTTTGAGTCCACATGTGCTGGTGATGTGGTTCCTCTGGTTTGAGTCCATATGCGCTGGTTTCCTCAGTTTTCGATGGTGTGGCCCCACTGGTGTGAAGAAAATCCTGCCTGGTACCCGTCCCCTTGGCGTTGTGGGCCCTCTGGAGAGAGTATCCCATAGCCTCGGTGCTCTGGGCTGCCTGCTCGGAGTTGCCAACCGCTGGATTCCTCACCATTTTTATTGTATGGGCCCTCTACTGTGCGGCTACTCCTGCCTGCCTCACTCCCAGCCGCTTGGTGATGTGGTTCCTCTGGTTTGAGTCCACATGTGTTGGTGATGTGGTTCCTCTGGTTTGAGTCCTCATGTGCTGGTTTCCTCACCCTTCGATGGTGTGGCCCCACTGGTGTGAAGAAAATCCTGCCTGTTTTCCGTCCCCTTGGTGTTGTGGGCCCTCTGGTGAGAGTCTGTGGCTGGATGGGTTCCTCACCCTTGTGTGAGGTGGGCCTCTGCTGTGAGGTCACTCC
Organism: Orcinus orca; assembly: GCF_937001465.1. Classification (NCBI taxonomy): domain Eukaryota; kingdom Metazoa; phylum Chordata; class Mammalia; order Artiodactyla; family Delphinidae; genus Orcinus; species Orcinus orca. The sequence continues at coordinate 3,250,499 of NC_064572.1, forward strand.
TGCCTGGCTCGCGTACGTCGCCTGGGCGACGTGGGCCCTCTGGTGGCAGTTGGAGCCGGCTGGTAGCCTTCTCCCCTCGGTGATGAGAGCCCTCTGGCGTCAGGTCCTAAATTCTGGGCTCCCCACATTTTCGGATTTGAGCCCAGTGGTGCGAGGACACTCCTACGAGGTTCCCATCCCCATGGGGCTGTGGGCTTTATGCTCTGAGGTCCCAACGGCAGAGTTGCTCACACTTTCATGTTGTGGGCCCTCTGGTGTCAGTTCACTCAGACCTGGATCCCATAGCCTCCGTGCTCTGGGTCGCCTGCTTGGAGGTTCCAACTGATGGATTCCTCACATTTTTATTCTATGGGTCCTCTGTTGTGATGTAACTTCTGCCTGCCTCACCCCCATCCCCTTGGTGATGTGGGCCCTCTAGTGAGAGTCTGACCGTGGCTGGGATCCTCACCCTTCGGTGAGGTGGGCCCTCTTCTGTGAGGTCTCTCCTGCCTAGCTGGCACACGTCTCCTTGGCGATGAGGGCCCTCTGGTGGCAGTTGGAGCCTACTGGGCGCCACCTGCCCTGGGTGATGAGGGCCCTCTGGGGTCAGGCCCTAACTGCTGGGTTCCCCAAGTTTTCTGATGGGCACCCAGTGTTGCGAGGATACTCCTGCCAGGGTCCCACCCCCATTGGGATGTGGGTCTTCTGCTCTGAGGTCCCAACGTCTGGGTTGCTCACAGTTTCATGATGTGGGCCCCCTGGTGTGAATTCACTCCGACCCGGATCCCATAGCCTTGCTGCTCTTGGCCATGTGCTGGGAGGTTCAAACTGCTGGATTCCTTATCTTTTTAATTCTATGGGCCCTCTCTTGTGAGGATACTCCTGCCTGCCTCACTCTCAGCCACTTGGTGATGTGGGTCCTCTGGTTGGAGGCCACATGTGCTGGCTTCCCCACCTTACGCTGGTGTGGCCCCACTCGAAAGAGGACACTCCTGCCTGGTTCTGAAACTCGTGGTAATGTGGGCCCTCTGATGAGAGTCTGATCCTGGCTGGGTTCCTCACCCTTCTGTGAGGTGGGCCCTCTTCTGTGAGGTCAATCCTGCCTAGCTGGCACACGTCTCCTTGGCAACGTGGGCTTTCTCCTGGCAGTTGGTGCCTGCTGGGAGCCTCCTCCCCTTGGTGATTAACACCCTCTTGCCTCAGGCAATAATTTCTGGGCTCCCCACACTTTCTGATATGTGCCCAGTGGTGCGAGGACACTCCTGCCAGGTTCAGATCCCCATGGGGATGTGTGCCTTCTTCTCTGAGGTCCCATGTGCTGGGTTGCTCACTATTTCATGATGTGGGCCCTCTGGTGAGAGTCTGTGGCTGGATGGGTTCTTCACCCTTCTTTGAGGTGGGCCCTCTGCTGTGAGGTCACTCCTGCCTGGCTCGCGTACATTGCCTGGGAGACGTGGGCCCTCTGGTGGCAGTTGGAGCCGGCTGGTAGCCTTCTCCCCTCGGTGATGAGAGCCCTCTGGGGTCTGGCCCTAAATTCTGGGCTCCCCACATTTTCTGATTTGCGCCCAGTGGTGCGAGGACACTCCTGCCAGGTTCCCATCCCCATGGGGCTGTGGGCCTTATGCTCTGACGTCCCAACAGCTGTGTTACTCACAGTTTCATGTTGTGGGCCCTCTGGTGTGAGCTCATTCAGGCCTGGATCCCATAGCCTCCGTGCTCTGGGTTGCCTGCTTGGAGGTTCCAACTGATGGATTCCTCACATTACTTATTGTATGGACCCTCTGTTGAGAAGCTACTTCTGCCTGCCTCACTCCCATCCCCTTGGTGATGTGGGCCCTCTGGTGAGTCTGACCGTGGCTGGGATCCTCACCCTTCTGTGAGGTGGGCCCTCTTCTCTGAGGTCACTCCTGCCTAGCTGGCACACGTCTCCTTGGCGACGTGGGCCCTCTGGTGGCAGTTGGAGCCTGCTGGGCACCTCCTCCCCTGGGTGATGAGGGCCCTCTGGGGTCAGGCCCTAACTGCTGGGTTCCCCAAGTTTTCTGATGGGCACCCAGTGTTGTGTGGATACTCGTGGCAGGATCCCACCCCCATTGGGTTGTGGGTCTTCTGCTCTGAGGTCTCAATGGCTGGGTTGCTCACAGTTTCATGATGTGGGCCCACTGGTGGGAGTTCACTCCGGCCTGCAACCTATAGCCTGGGTGCTCTGGGCCGCCTGCTGGGAGTTTCCAACTGCTGGTTTCCTCACCATTTTTATTGTATGGGCCCTCTGTTGTGAGGCTACTCCTGCCTGCCTCACTCCCAGCCGCATCGTGATGTGGTTCCTCTGGTTTGAGTCCACATGTGCTGGTGATGTGGTTCCTCTGGTTTGAGTCCATATGCGCTGGTTTCCTCAGTTTTCGATGGTGTGGCCCCACTGGTGTGAAGAAACTCCTGCCTGGTACCCGTCCCCTTGGCGTTGTGGGCCCTCTGGTGAGAATATCCCATAGCCTCAGTGCTCTGGGCTGCCTGCTCAGAGTTTCCAACTGCTGGATTCCTCACCATTTTTATTGTATGGGCCCTCTGTTGTGAGGCTACTCCTGCCTGCCTCACTCCCAGCCGCTTGGTGATGAGGTTCCTCTGGTTTGAGTCCACAGGTGTTGGTGATGTGGTTCCTCTGGTTTGAGTCCACATGTGCTGATTTCCTCACCTTTCGATGGTGTGGCCCTACTGGTGTGAAGAAACTCCTGCCTGGTTCCCGTCCCCTTGGTGTTGTGGGCCCTCTGGTGAGATTCTGTGGCTGGATGGGTTCCTCACCCTTGTGTGAGGTGGGCCCTCTGCTGTGAGGTCAGTCCTGCCTGGCTCATGTACGTCGCCTGGGCGACGTGGGGCCTCTGGTGGCAGTTGGAGCCGGCTGGTAGCCTTCTCCCATCGGTGATGAGAGCCCTCTGGCATCAGGCCCTAAATTCTGGACTCCCCACATTTTCTGAATTGCACCCAGTGGTGCGAGGACACTCCTGCCAGGTTCCCATCCCCATGGGGCTGTGGGACTTATACTCTGAGGTCCCAACGGCTGGGTTGCTCACATTTTCATGTTGTGGGCCCTCTGGTGTGAGTTCACTCAGGCCTGGATCCCATAGCCTCCGTGCTCTGGGTCGCCTGCTTGGAGGTTCCAACTGATGGATTCCTCACATTTTTTATTCTATGGACCCTCTGTTGTGAAGGTACTTCTGCCTGCCTCACTCCCAACCCCTTGTTGATGTGGGCCCTCTGGTGAGAGTCTGACCATGGCTGGGATCCTCACCCTTCTGTGAGGTGGGCCCTCTTCTGTGAGGTCACTCCTGCCTAGCTGGCACACGTCTCCTTGGCGACATGGGCCCTCTGGTGGCAGTTGGAGCCTGCTGGGCACCTCTTCCCCTGGGTGATGAGGGCCCTCTGGGGTCAGGCCCTAACTGCTTGGTTCCCCAAGTTTTCTGATGGGCTCCCAATGTTGCGAGGATACTCCTGACAGGGTCCCACCCTCATTGGGATGTGGGTCTTCTGCTCTGAGGTCCCAACGGCTGGGTTCCTCACAGTTTCATGATGTGAGCCCACTGGTGTGAGTTCACTCCTGCCTGGATCCCATAGCCTTGCTGCTCTGGGCCATGTGCTGGGAGGTTCCAACTGCTGGATTCCTTATCTTTTTTATTCTATGGGCCCTCTCTTGTGAGGATACTCCTGCCTGCCTCACTCTCAGCCACTTGGTGATGTGGGTCCTCTGGTTGGAGGCCACATGTGCTGGGTTCCTCACCTTACGCTGGTGTGGCCCCCTGGAGTGGTGAAACTGCTGTCGGGTTCCGAACCTCGTGGTAATGTGGGCCCTCTGGTAAGAGTCTGATCCTGGCTGGGTTCCTCACCCTTCTGTGAGGTGGGCCCTCTTCTCTGAGGTCATTCCTGCCTAGCTGGCACATGTCTCCTTGGTGACGTGGGCCCTTTCCCGGCAGTTGGTGCCTGCTGGGAGCCTCCTCCCCTTGGTGATTAGCGCCCTCTGGCCTCAGGCAATAATTTCTGGGCTCCCCACACTTTCTGATGTGCGCCCAGTGGTGCGAGGACACTCCTGCCAAGTTCCGATCCCCATGGGGATGTGGGCCTTCTGCTCTGAGGTCCCATGTGTTGGGTTGCTCACAGTTTCATGTTGTGGGCCCTCTGGTGTGAGCTCATTCAGGGCTGGATCCCATAGCCTCCGTGCTCTGGGTTGCCTGCTTGGAGGTTCCAACTGATGGATTCCTCACATTACTTATTCTATGGACCCTCTGTTGAGAAGCTACTTCTCCCTGCCTCACTCCCATCCCCTTGGTGATGTGGGCCCTCTGGTGAGTCTGACCGTGGCTGGGATCCTCACCCTTCTGTGAGGTGGGCCCTCTTCTCTGAGGTCACTCCTGCCTAGCTGGCACACGTCTCCTTGACGACGTGGGCCCTCTGGTGGCAGTTGGAGCCTGCTGGGCGCCTCCTCCCCTGGGTGATGAGGGCCCTCTGGGGTCAGGCCCTAACTGCTGGGTTCCCCAAGTTTTCTGATGGGCACCCAGTGTTGCGTGGATACTCGTGGCAGGATCCCACCCGCATTGGGTTGTGGGTCTTCTGCTCTGAGGTCTCAATGGCTGGGTTGCTCACAGTTTCATGATGTGGGCCCACTGGTGGGAGTTCACTCCGGCCTGCAACCTATAGCCTGGGTGCTCTGGGCCGCCTGCTGGGAGTTTCCAACTGCTGGTTTCCTCACCATTTTTATTGTATGGGCCCTCTGTTGTGAGGCTACTCCTGCCTGCCTCACTCCCAGCCGCTTCGTGATGTGGTTCCTCTGGTTTGAGTCCACATGTGCTGGTGATGTGGTTCCTCTGGTTTGAGTCCATATGCGCTGGTTTCCTCAGTTTTCGATGGTGTGGCCCCACTGGTGTGAAGAAACTCCTGCCTGGTACCCGTCCCCTTGGCGTTGTGGGCCCTCTGGTGACAATATCCCATAGCCTCGGTGCTCTGGGCTGCCTGCTCGGAGTTTCCAACTGCTGGATTCCTCACCATTTTTATTGTATGGGCCCTCTGTTGTGAGGCTACTCCTGCCTGCCTCACTCCCAGCCGCTTGGTGATGAGGTTCCTCTGGTTTGAGTCCACAGGTGTTGGTGATGTGGTTCCTCTGGTTTGAGTCCACATGTGCTGATTTCCTCACCTTTCGATGGTGTGGCCCTACTGGTGTGAAGAAACTCCTGCCTGGTTCCCGTCCCCTTGGTGTTGTGGGCCCTCTGGTGAGATTCTGTGGCTGGATGGGTTCCTCACCCTTCTGTGAGGTGGGCCCTCTGCTGTGAGGTCACTCCTGCCTGGCTCATGTACGTCGCCTGGGCGACGTGGGGCCTCTGGTGGCAGTTGGAGCCGGCTGGTAGACTTCTCCCCTCGGTGATGAGAGCCCTCTGGCATCAGGCCCTAAATTCTGGACTCCCCACATTTTCTGAATTGCACCCAGTGGTGCGAGGACACTCCTGCCAGGTTCCCATCCCCATGGGGCTGTGGGACTTATACTCTGAGGTCCCAACGGCTGGGTTGCTCACATTTTCATGTTGTGGGCCCTCTGGTGTGAGTTCACTCAGGCCTGGATCCCACAGCCTCCGTGCTCTGGGTCGCCTGCTTGGAGGTTCCAACTGATGGATTCCTCACATTTTTTATTCTATGGACCCTCTGTTGTGAAGGTACTTCTGCCTGCCTCACTCCCAACCCCTTGTTGATGTGGGCCCTCTGGTGAGAGTCTGACCATGGCTGGGATCCTCACCCTTCTGTGAGGTGGGCCCTCTTCTGTGAGGTCACTCCTGCCTAGCTGGCACACGTCTCCTTGGCGACATGGGCCCTCTGGTGGCAGTTGGAGCCTGCTGGGCACCTCTTCCCCTGGGTGATGAGGGCCCTCTGGGGTCAGGCCCTAACTGCTTGGTTCCCCAAGTTTTCTGATGGGCTCCCAATGTTGCGAGGATACTCCTGACAGGGTCCCACCCTCATTGGGATGTGGGTCTTCTGCTCTGGGGTCCCAACGGCTGGGTTGCTCACAGTTTCATGATGTGAGCCCACTGGTGTGAGTTCACTCCGGCCTGGATCCCATAGCCTTGCTGCTCTGGGCCATGTGCTGGGAGGTTCCAACTGCTGGATTCCTTATCTTTTTTATTCTATGGGCCCTCTCTTGTGAGGATACTCCTGCCTGCCTCACTCTCAGCCACTTGGTGATGTGGGTCCTCTGGTTGGAGGCCACATGTGCTGGGTTCCTCACCTTACGCTGGTGTGGCCCCCTGGAGTGGTGAAACTGCTGTCGGGTTCCGAACCTCGTGGTAATGTGGGCCCTCTGGTAAGAGTCTGATCCTGGCTGGGTTCCTCACCCTTCTGTGAGGTGGGCCCTCTTCTCTGAGGTCATTCCTGCCTAGCTAGCACATGGATCCTTGGTGACGTGGGCCCTTTCCTGGCAGTTGGTGCCTGCTGGGAGCCTCCTCCCCTTGGTGATTAGCGTCCTCTGGCCTCAGGCAATAATTTCTGGGCTCCCCACACTTTCTGATGTGCGCCCAGTGGTGCGAGGACACTCCTGCCAAGTTCCGATCCCCATGGGGATGTGGGCCTTCTGCTCTGAGGTCCCATGTGTTGGGTTGCTCACAGTTTCATGTTGTGGGCCCTCTGGTGTGAGCTCATTCAGGCCTGGATCCCATAGCCTCCGTGCTCTGGGTTGCCTGCTTGGAGGTTCCAACTGATGGATTCCTCACATTACTTATTCTATGGACCCTCTGTTGAGAAGCTACTTCTCCCTGCCTCACTCCCATCCCCTTGGTGATGTGGGCCCTCTGGTGAGTCTGACCGTGGCTGGGATCCTCACCCTTCTGTGAGGTGGGCCCTCTTCTCTGAGGTCACTCCTGCCTAGCTGGCACACGTCTCCTTGGCGACGTGGGCCCTCTGGTGGCAGTTGGAGCCTGCTGGGCGCCTCCTCCCCTGGGTGATGAGGGCCCTCTGGGGTCAGGCCCTAACTGCTGGGTTCCCCAAGTTTTCTGATGGGCACCCAGTGTTGCGTGGATACTCGTGGCAGGATCCCACCCCCATTGGGTTGTGGGTTTTCTGCTCTGAGGTCTCAATGGCTGGGTTGCTCACAGTTTCATGATGTGGGCCCACTGGTGGGAGTTCACTCCGGCCTGCAACCTATAGCCTGGGTGCTCTGGGCCGCCTGCTGGGAGTTTCCAACTGCTGGTTTCCTCACCATTTTTATTGTATGGGCCCTCTGCTGTGAGGCTACTCCTGCCTGCCTCACTCCCAGCCGCTTGGTGATGAGGTTCCTCTGGTTTGAGACCACAGGTGTTGGTGATGTGGTTCCTCTGGTTTGAGTCCACATGTGCTGATTTCCTCACCTTTCGATGGTGTGGCCCTACTGGTGTGAAGAAACTCCTGCCTGGTTCCCGTCCCCTTGGTGTTGTGGGCCCTCTGGTGAGATTCTGTGGCTGGATGGGTTCCTCACCCTTCTGTGAGGTGGGCCCTCTGCTGTGAGGTCACTCCTGCCTGGCTCATGTACGTCGCCTGGGCGACGTGGGGCCTCTGGTGGCAGTTGGAGCCGGCTGGTAGCCTTCTCCCCTCGGTGATGAGAGCCCTCTGGCATCAGGCCCTAAATTCTGGACTCCCCACATTTTCTGAATTGCACCCAGTGGTGCGAGGACACTCCTGCCAGGTTCCCATCCCCATGGGGCTGTGGGACTTATACTCTGAGGTCCCAACGGCTGGGTTGCTCACATTTTCATGTTGTGGGCCCTCTGGTGTGAGTTCACTCAGGCCTGGATCCCATAGCCTCCGTGCTCTGGGTCGCCTGCTTGGAGGTTCCAACTGATGGATTCCTCACATTTTTTATTCTATGGACCCTCTGTTGTGAAGGTACTTCTGCCTGCCTCACTCCCAACCCCTTGTTGATGTGGGCCCTCTGGTGAGAGTCTGACCATGGCTGGGATCCTCACCCTTCTGTGAGGTGGGCCCTCTTCTGTGAGGTCACTCCTGCCTAGCTGGCACACGTCTCCTTGGCGACATGGGCCCTCTGGTGGCAGTTGGAGCCTGCTGGGCACCTCTTCCCCTGGGTGATGAGGGCCCTCTGGGGTCAGGCCCTAACTGCTTGGTTCCCCAAGTTTTCTGATGGGCTCCCAATGTTGCGAGGATACTCCTGACAGGGTCCCACCCTCATTGGGATGTGGGTCTTCTGCTCTGAGGTCCCAACGGCTGGGTTGCTCACAGTTTCATGATGTGAGCCCACTGGTGTGAGTTCACTCCGGCCTGGATCCCATAGCCTTGCTGCTCTGGGCCATGTGCTGGGAGGTTCCAACTGCTGGATTCCTTATCTTTTTTATTCTATGGGCCCTCTCTTGTGAGGATACTCCTGCCTGCCTCACTCTCAGCCACTTGGTGATGTGGGTCCTCTGGTTGGAGGCCACATGTGCTGGGTTCCTCACCTTACGCTGGTGTGGCCCCCTGGAGTGGTGAAACTGCTGTCGGGTTCCGAACCTCGTGGTAATGTGGGCCCTCTGGTAAGAGTCTGATCCTGGCTGGGTTCCTCACCCTTCTGTGAGGTGGGCCCTCTTCTCTGAGGTCATTCCTGCCTAGCTGTTACATATCTCCTTGGTGACGTGGGCCCTTTCCCGGCAGTTGGTGCCTGCTGGGAGCCTCCTCCCCTTGGTGATTAGCGCCCTCTGGCCTCAGGCAATAATTTCTGGGCTCCCCACACTTTCTGATGTGCGCCCAGTGGTGCGAGGACACTCCTGCCAAGTTCCGATCCCCATGGGGATGTGGGCCTTCTGCTCTGAGGTCCCATGTGTTGGGTTGCTCACAGTTTCATGATGTGGGCCCTCTGGTGTGAGTTCACTCTGGCCTTCATCCCATAGCCTCGGTGTTCTGGGCCGCCTGCTGGGAGTTTCCAACTGCTGGATTCCTCACCATTTTTATTGTATGGGCCCTCTGTTGTGAGGCTATTCCTGCCAGCCTCACTCCCATCCCCTTGGTGATGTGGGTCCTCTGGTTTGAGGCCACATGTGCAGGGTTCCTCACCTTACGCTGGTGTTGCCCCACTGGAATAAGGACACTCCTGTCTGGTTCCGAACCTCATGGTAATGTGGTCCCTCTGCTGAGAGTCCGATCCTGGCTGGGTTCCTCAAGCTATTGTGAGTTGGGCCCTCTTCTATAGGGTCACTCCTGCCTAGCTGGCACACGTCTCCTTGGCGACGTGGGGCCTCTCCTGGAAGTTGGTGCCTGCTGGGAGCCTCCGCCCCTTGGTGATGAGCGCCCTCTGGCCTCAGGCAATAACTTTAGGGCTCCCCACACTTTGTGATGTGTGCCCAGTGGTGCGAGGACACTCCTGCCAGGTTCCCATCCCCATGGGGATGTGGGCCCTCTGCTCTGAGTTCCCATGTGCTGGGTTGCTCACAGTTTCATGATGTGGGCCCACTGGTGTGAGTTCACTCCGGCCTGGATCCCATAGCCTTGCTGCTCTGGACCATGTGCTGGGAGGTCCAACTGCTGGATTCCTTATCTTTTTTATTCTATGGGCCCTCTCTTGTGAGGCTACTCCTGCCTGACTCACTCTCAGCCACTTGGTGATGTGGGGCCTCTGGTTGGAGGCCACATGTGCTGGGTACCTCTCCATACGCTGGTGTGGCCCCACTGGAGTGAGGACACTCCTGCCTGGTTCCGAACCTCGTGGTAATGTGGGTCCTATGGTGAGAGTCTGATCCTGGCTGGGTTCCTCACCCTTCTGTGAGTTGGGACCTCTTCTGTGAGGTCACTCCTGCCTAGCTGGCACACGTCTCCTTGTCGACGTGGGCCCTCTCCTGGCAGTTGGAGCCTGCTGGGCGCCTGCTCCCCTGGGTTATGAGGGCCCTCCTGGGTCAGGCGCTAACTGCTGGGTTCCCCAAGTTTTCTGATGGGCACCCAGTGTTGCGAGGATACTCCTGCCAAGGTCCCACCCCCATTGGAATGTGGGTCCTCTGCTCTGAAGTCCCAACAGCTGGGTTGCTCACAGTTTCATGACGTGGGCCCACTGGTGTGAGTTCACTCCAGCCTGGATCCCATAGCCTTGCTGTTCTGGGCCATGGGCTGGGAGTTTCCAACTGCTGGATTCCTTATCTTTTTTATTCTATGTGTTCTTTTTTGTGAGACTACTCCTGCCTGCCTCACTCTCAGCCACTTGGTGATGTGGGTCTTCTGGTTTGAGGCCACATGTGCTGGGTTCCTCACTTTACGCTGGTGTGGCCCCACTGGAGTGAGGACCCTCCTGCCTGGTTCTGAACCTTGTGGTAATGTGGGCCCTCTGGTGAGAGTCTGATCCTGGCTGGGTTCCTCACTCTCTGTGAGGTGGGCCCTCTTCTGTGAGGTCACTCCTGCCTAGCTGGCACACGGCTCCTTGGTGACGTGGGCCCTCTCCTGGCAGTTGGTGCCTGCTGGGAGCCTCCTCCCCTTGGTGATTAGCGCCCATTGGCCTCAGACAATAATTTCTGGGCTCCCCACACTTTCTGATGTGTGCCCAGTGGTGCGAGGACACTCCTGCCAGGTTCCGATCCCAATGGGGATTTGAGCCTTCTGCTCTGAGGTCCAATGTGCCTGGTTGCTCACAGTTTCATGATGTGGGCCCTCTGGTGTGAGTTCACTCCGGCCTGCATCCCATAGCCTCGGTGCACTGGGACGCCTGCTGGAGTTGCCAACTGCTGGATTCCTCATCATTTTTATTGTATGGGCCCTCTGTTGTGAGGCTACTCCTGCCTGCCTCACTCCCAGCCACTTGGTGATGTAGTTCCTCTGGTTTGAGTCCACATGTGCTGGTTTCCTCACCTTTCGATGGTGTGGCCCCACTGGTGTATAGAAACTCCTGCCTGGTTCCCGTCCCCTTGGTGTTGTGGGCCCTCTGGTGAGTCTGTAGCTGGATGGGTTCCTCACCCTTCTGTGAGGTGGGCCCTCTGCTGTGAGGTCACTCCTGCCTGGCTCGCGTACGTCGCCTGGGAGACGTGGGCCCTCTGGTGGCAGTTGGAGCCGGCTGGTAGCCTTCTCCCCTCGGTGATGAGAGCCATCTGGCGTCAGACCCTCAATTCTGGGCTCCCCACATTCTCTGATTTGCGCCCAGTGGTGTGAGGACACTCCTGCCAGGTTCCCATCCCCATGGGGCTATGGGCCTTATGCTCTGTGGTTCCAACGGCTGGGTTGCTCACATTTTCATGTTGTGGGCCCTCTGGTGTGAGTTCACTCACGCTTGCATCCCATAGCCTCCGTGCTCTCAGTCGCCTGCTTGGAGGTTCCAACTGATGGATTCCTCACATTTTTTATTCTATGGACCCTCTGTTGTGAAGCGACTTCTGCCTGCCTCACTCCCATCCCCTTGGTGATGTGGGCCCTCTGGTGAGTGTCTGACCGTGGCTGGGACCCTCACCCTTCTGTGAGGTGGGCCCTCTTTTGTGAGGTCACTCATGCCTAGCTGGCACACGTCTCCTTGGTGACGTGGGCCCTCTGGTGGCAGTTGGAGCCTGCTGGACGCCTCCTCCCCTGGGTGATGAGGGCCCTCTGCGGTCAGGCCCTAACTGCTGGGTTCCCCAATTTTCTGATGGGCACCTAGTGTTGCGAGGATACTGCTGCCAGGGTCCCACCCCCATTGGGATGTGGGTCTTCTGCTCTGAGTTCGCAGCAGCTGGGCTTGCTCATAGTTTCATGATGTGGGCCCACTGGTGTGAGTTCACGCCGGCCTGTATCCCATAGCCTTGCTGCTCTGGGCCATGTGTTGGGAGTTTCCAACTGCTGGATTCCTTATCGTTTTTATTCTATGGGCCCACTCTTGTGAGGCTATTCCTGCCTGCCTCACTCTCAGCCACTTGCTGATGTGGGTCCTCTGGTTGGAGGCCACATGTGCTGGGTTCCTCACCTTACGCTGGTGTGGCCCCACTGAAGTGAGGACACTCCTGCCTGGTTCCGCACTTCGTGGTAATGTGGGCGGTCTGGTTAGAGTCTGATCCTGGCTGGGTTCCTCACCCTTCTGTGAGGTGGGCCCTCTTCTGTGAGGTCACTCCTGCCTAGCTGGCACACGGCTCCTTGGCGACGTGGGCCCTCTCCTGGCAGTTGGTGCCTGCTGGGAGACTCCTCCCCTTGGTGATTAGCCCACATTGGTCTCAGACAATAATTTCTGGGCTCCCCAAACTTTCTGATGTGCGCCCAGTGGTGCGAGGACACTCCTGCCAGGTTCCGATCCCAATGGGGATGTGGGTCTTCTGCTCTGAGGTCCCATGTGCTGGGTTGCTCACAGTTTCATGATGTGGGCCCTCTGGTGTGAGTTCACTCCGGCCTGCATCCCATAGCCTCGGTGCTCTGGGCCGCCTGCTGGGAGTTTCCAGCTGCTGGATTCCTCACCATTTTTATTGTATGGGCCCTCTGTTGTGAGTCTACTCCTGGTTCCTCACTCCCAGCCACTTGGTGATGTGGTTCCTCTGATTTGAGTCCACATGTGCTGGTTTCCTCACCTTTCGAAGGTGTGGCCCAACTGGTGTGAAGAAACTCCTGCCTGGTTCCTGTCCCGTTGGTGTTGTGGGCCCTCCGGTGAGAGGCTGTGGCTTGATGGGTTCCTCACCCTTCTGTGAGGTGGGCCCTCTGATGAGAGGTCACTCCTGCCTGGCTCGCGTACATCGCCTGGCGACGTGGGCCCTCTGGTGGCAGTTGGAGCCGGCTGGTGGACTTCTCCCCTTGGTGATGAGAGCCCTCTGGCGTCAGGCCCTAAATTCTGGGCTCCCCACATTTTCTGATTTGCGCCCAGTGGTGCGAGGACACTCCTGCCAGGTTTCCATCCACAAGGGGCTGTGGGCCTTATGCTCTGTGGTCCCAATGGCTCGGTTACTCACAGTTTCATGTTGTGGGCTCTCTAGTGAGAGTTCACTCCGGCCTGCATCCCATAGGCTCGGTGCTCTGGGCCGCCTGCTGGGAGTTTCCAACTGCTGGATTCCTCACCATTTTTATTGTATGGGCCCTCTCTTTTGAGGCTACTCCTGCCTGCCTCACTCCCAGCCGCTTTGTGATGTGCTTCCTCTGGTTTGAGTCCACATGTGCTTGTTTCCTCACCTTTCGATGGTGTGGCCCCACTGGTGTGAAGAAACTCCTGCCTGGTTCCCGTCCCCTTGGTGTTGTGGGCCCTCTGGTGAGAGTCTGTGGCTGAATGGGTTCCTCACCCATCTGTGAGGTGGGCCCTCCGCTGTGAGATCACTCCAGCCTTGCTCGCGTACGTCGCCTGGGCGATGTGGGCCCTCTGGTGGCAGTTGGAGCCGGCTGGTAGCCTTCTCCCCTTGGTGATGAGAGCCCTCTGGCGTCATGCCCTAAATTCTGGGCTCCCCACATTTTCTGATTTGCGTCCAGTGGTGCGAGGACACTCTTGCCAGGTTCCCATCCCCATGGGGCTGTGGGCCTTATGCTCTGAGGTCCCTACGGCTGGGTTGCTCACATTTTCATGTTGTGGGCCCTCTGCTGTGAGTTCACTCAGGCCTGGATCCCATAGCCTCCTTGCACTCTGTCGCCTGCTTGGAGGTTCCAACTAATGGATTCCTCACATTTTTTATTCTATGGACCCTCTGTTGTGAAGCTACTTCTGCCTGCCTCACTCCCAACCCCTTGGTGATGTGGGCCCTCTGGTTAGAATATCCCATAGCCTTGGTGTTCTGGGCTGCCTGCTCGGAGTTTCCAACTGCTGGATTCTTCACCATTTTTATTGTATGGGCCCTCTGTTGTGAGGCTACTCCTGCCTGCCTCACTCCCAGCTGCTTGGTGATGTGGTTCCTCTGGTTTGAGTCCACATGTGCTGGTGATGTGGTTCCTCTGGTTTGAGTCCATATGCGCTGGTTTCCTCAGTTTTCGATGGTGTGGCCCCACTGGTGTGAAGAAACTCCTGCCTGGTACCCGTCCCCTTGGCGTTGTGGGCCCTCTGGTGAGATTCTGTGGCTGGATGGGTTCCTCACCCTTCTGTGAGGTGGGCCCTCTGCTGTGAGGTCACTCCTGCCTGGCTCATGTACGTCGCCTGGGCGACGTGGGGCCTCTGGTGGCAGTTGGAGCCGGCTGGTAGCCTTCTCCCCTCGGTGATGAGAGCCCTCTGGCATCAGGCCCTAAATTCTGGACTCCCCACATTTTCTGAATTGCACCCAGTGGTGCGAGGACACTCCTGCCAGGTTCCCATCCCCATGGGGCTGTGGGACTTATACTCTGAGGTCCCAACGGCTGGGTTGCTCACATTTTCATGTTGTGGGCCCTCTGGTGTGAGTTCACTCAGGCCTGGATCCCATAGCCTCCGTGCTCTGGGTTGCCTGCTTGGAGGTTCCAACTGATGGATTCCTCACATTTTTTATTCTATGGACCCTCTGTTGTGAAGGTACTTCTGCCTGCCTCACTCCCAACCCCTTGTTGATGTGGGCCCTCTGGTGAGAGTCTGACCATGGCTGGGATCCTCACCCTTCTGTGAGGTGGGCCCTCTTCTGTGAGGTCACTCCTGCCTAGCTGGCACACGTCTCCTTGGCGACATGGGCCCTCTGGTGGCAGTTGGAGCCTGCTGGGCACCTCTTCCCCTGGGTGATGAGGGCCCTCTGGGGTCAGGCCCTAACTGCTTGGTTCCCCAAGTTTTCTGATGGGCTCCCAATGTTGCGAGGATACTCCTGACAGGGTCCCACCCTCATTGGGATGTGGGTCTTCTGCTCTGAGGTCCCAACGGCTGGGTTGCTCACAGTTTCATGATGTGAGCCCACTGGTGTGAGTTCACTCCGGCCTGGATCCCATAGCCTTGCTGCTCTGGGCCATGTGCTGGGAGGTTCCAACTGCTGGATTCCTTATCTTTTTTATTCTATGGGCCCTCTCTTGTGAGGATACTCCTGCCTGCCTCACTCTCAGCCACTTGGTGATGTGGGTCCTCTGGTTTGAGGCCACATGTGCTGGGTTCCTCACCTTACGCTGGTGTGGCCCCCTGGAGTGGTGAAACTGCTGTCGGGTTCCGAACCTCGTGGTAATGTGGGCCCTCTGGTAAGAGTCTGATCCTGGCTGGGTTCCTCACCCTTCTGTGAGGTGGGCCCTCTTCTCTGAGGTCATTCCTGCCTAGCTAGCACATGGCTCCTTGGTGACGTGGGCCCTTTCCTGGCAGTTGGTGCCTGCTGGGAGCCTCCTCCCCTTGGTGATTAGCGCCCTCTGGCCTCAGGCAATAATTTCTGGGCTCCCCACACTTTCTGATGTGCGCCCAGTGGTGCGAGGACACTCCTGCCAAGTTCCGATCCCCATGGAGATGTGGGCCTTCTGCTCTGAGGTCCCATGTGTTGGGTTGCTCACAGTTTCATGTTGTGGGCCCTCTGGTGTGAGCTCATTCAGGCCTGGATCCCATAGCCTCCGTGCTCTGGGTTGCCTGCTTGGAGGTTCCAACTGATGGATTCCTCACATTACTTATTCTATGGACCCTCTCTTGAGAAGCTACTTCTCCCTGCCTCACTCCCATCCCCTTGGTGATGTGGGCCCTCTGGTGAGTCTGACCGTGGCTGGGATCCTCACCCTTCTGTGAGGTGGGCCCTCTTCTCTGAGGTCACTCCTGCCTAGCTGGCACACGTCTCCTTGGCGACGTGGGCCCTCTGGTGGCAGTTGGAGCCTGCTGGGCGCCTCCTCCCCTGGGTGATGAGGGCCCTCTGGGGTCAGGCCCTAACTGCTGGGTTCCCCAAGTTTTCTGATGGGCACCCAGTGTTGCGTGGATACTCGTGGCAGGATCCCACCCCCATTGGGTTGTGGGTCTTCTGCTCTGAGGTCTCAAAGGCTGGGTTGCTCACAGTTTCATGATGTGGGCCCACTGGTGGGAGTTCACTCCGGCCTGCAACCTATAGCCTGGGTGCTCTGGGCCGCCTGCTGGGAGTTTCCAACTGCTGGTTTCCTCACCATTTTTATTGTATGGGCCCTCTGTTGTGAGGCTACTCCTGCCTGCCTCACTCCCAGCCGCTTGGTGATGAGGTTCCTCTGGTTTGAGTCCACAGGTGTTGGTGATGTGGTTCCTCTGGTTTGAGTCCACATGTGCTGATTTCCTCACCTTTCGATGGTGTGGCCCTACTGGTGTGAAGAAACTCCTGCCTGGTTCCCGTCCCCTTGGTGTTGTGGGCCCTCTGGTGAGATTCTGTGGCTGGATGGGTTCCTCACCCTTCTGTGAGGTGGGCCCTCTGCTGTGAGGTCACTCCTGCCTGGCTCATGTACGTCGCCTGGGCGACGTGGGGCCTCTGGTGGCAGTTGGAGCCGGCTGGTAGCCTTCTCCCCTCGGTGATGAGAGCCCTCTGGCATCAGGCCCTAAATTCTGGACTCCCCACATTTTCTGAATTGCACCCAGTGGTGCGAGGACACTCCTGCCAGGTTCCCATCCCCATGGGGCTGTGGGACTTATACTCTGAGGTCCCAACGGCTGGGTTGCTCACATTTTCATGTTGTGGGCCCTCTGGTGTGAGTTCACTCAGGCCTGGATCCCATAGCCTCCGTGCTCTGGGTCGCCTGCTTGGAGGTTCCAACTGATGGATTCCTCACATTTTTTATTCTATGGACCCTCTGTTGTGAAGGTACTTCTGCCTGCCTCACTCCCAACCCCTTGTTGATGTGGGCCCTCTGGTGAGAGTCTGACCATGGCTGGGATCCTCACCCTTCTGTGAGGTGGGCCCTCTTCTGTGAGGTCACTCCTGCCTAGCTGGCACACGTCTCCTTGGCGACATGGGCCCTCTGGTGGCAGTTGGAGCCTGCTGGGCACCTCTTCCCCTGGGTGATGAGGGCCCTCTGGGGTCAGGCCCTAACTGCTTGGTTCCCCAAGTTTTCTGATGGGCTCCCAATGTTGCGAGGATACTCCTGACAGGGTCCCACCCTCATTGGGATGTGGGTCTTCTGCTCTGAGGTCCCAACGGCTGGGTTGCTCACAGTTTCATGATGTGAGGCCACTGGGTGAGTTCACTCCGGCCTGGATCCCATAGCCTTGCTGCTCTGAGCCATGTGCTGGGAGGTTCCAACTGCTGGATTCCTTATCTTTTTTATTCTATGGGCCCTCTCTTGTGAGGATACTCCTGCCTGCCTCACTCTCAGCCACTTGGTGATGTGGGTCCTCTGGTTTGAGGCCACATGTGCTGGGTTCCTCACCTTACGCTGGTGTGGCCCCCTGGAGTGGTGAAACTGCTGTCGGGTTCCGAACCTCGTGGTAATGTGGGCCCTCTGGTAAGAGTCTGATCCTGGCTGGGTTCCTCACCCTTCTGTGAGGTGGGCCCTCTTCTCTGAGGTCATTCCTGCCTAGCTGGCACATGTCTCCTTGGTGACGTGGGCCCTTTCCCGGCAGATGGTGCCTGCTGGGAGCCTCCTCCCCTTGGTGATTAGCGCCCTCTGGCCTCAGGCAATAATTTCTGGGCTCCCCACACTTTCTGATGTGCGCCCAGTGGTGCGAGGACACTCCTGCCAAGTTCCGATCCCCATGGGGATGTGGGCCTTCTGCTCTGAGGTCCCATGTGTTGGGTTGCTCACAGTTTCATGATGTGGGCCCTCTGGTGTGAGTTCACTCTGGCCTTCATCCCATAGCCTCGGTGTTCTGGGCCGCCTGCTGGGAGTTTCCAACTGCTGGATTCCTCACCATTTTTATTGTATGGGCCCTCTGTTGTGAGGCTATTCCTGCCAGCCTCACTCCCAGCCGCTTGGTGATGTGGGTCCTCTGGTTTGAGGCCACATGTGCAGGGTTCCTCACCTTACGCTGGTGTTGCCCCACTGGAATAAGGACACTCCTGTCTGGTTCCGAACCTCATGGTAATGTGGTCCCTCTGCTGAGAGTCTGATCCTGGCTGGGTTCCTCAAGCTATTGTGAGTTGGGCCCTCTTCTATAGGGTCACTCCTGCCTAGCTGGCACACGTCTCCTTGGCGACGTGGGGCCTCTCCTGGAAGTTGGTGCCTGCTGGGAGCCTCCGCCCCTTGGTGATGAGCGCCCTCTGGCCTCAGGCAATAACTTTAGGGCTCCCCACACTTTGTGATGTGTGCCCAGTGGTGCGAGGACACTCCTGCCAGGTTCCCATCCCCATGGGGATGTGGGCCCTCTGCTCTGAGTTCCCATGTGCTGGGTTGCTCACAGTTTCATGATGTGGGCCCACTGGTGTGAGTTCACTCCGGCCTGGATCCCATAGCCTTGCTGCTCTGGACCATGTGCTGGGAGGTCCAACTGCTGGATTCCTTATCTTTTTTATTCTATGGGCCCTCTCTTGTGAGGCTACTCCTGCCTGACTCACTCTCAGCCACTTGGTGATGTGGGGCCTCTGGTTGGAGGCCACATGTGCTGGGTACCTCTCCATACGCTGGTGTGGCCCCACTGGAGTGAGGACACTCCTGCCTGGTTCCGAACCTCGTGCTAATGTGGGTCCTATGGTGAGAGTCTAATCCTGGCTGGGTTCCTCACCCTTCTGTGAGTTGGGACCTCTTCTGTGAGGTCACTCCTGCCTAGCTGGCACACGTCTCCTTGTCGACGTGGGCCCTCTCCTGGCAGTTGGAGCCTGCTGGGCGCCTGCTCCCCTGGGTTATGAGGGCCCTCCTGGGTCAGGCGCTAACTGCTGGGTTCCCCAAGTTTTCTGATGGGCACCCAGTGTTGCGAGGATACTCCTGCCAAGGTCCCACCCCCATTGGAATGTGGGTCCTCTGCTCTGAAGTCCCAACAGCTGGGTTGCTCACAGTTTCATGACGTGGGCCCACTGGTGTGAGTTCACTCCAGCCTGGATCCCATAGCCTTGCTGTTCTGGGCCATGGGCTGGGAGTTTCCAACTGCTGGATTCCTTATCTTTTTTATTCTATGTGTTCTTTTTTGTGAGACTACTCCTGCCTGCCTCACTCTCAGCCACTTGGTGATGTGGGTCTTCTGGTTTGAGGCCACATGTGCTGGGTTCCTCACTTTACGCTGGTGTGGCCCCACTGGAGTGAGGACCCTCCTGCCTGGTTCTGAACCTTGTGGTAATGTGGGCCCTCTGGTGAGAGTCTGATCCTGGCTGGGTTCCTCACTCTCTGTGAGGTGGGCCCTCTTCTGTGAGGTCACTCCTGCCTAGCTGGCACACGGCTCCTTGGTGACGTGGGCCCTCTCCTGGCAGTTGGTGCCTGCTGGGAGCCTCCTCCCCTTGGTGATTAGCGCCCATTGGCCTCAGACAATAATTTCTGGGCTCCCCACACTTTCTGATGTGTGCCCAGTGGTGCGAGGACACTCCTGCCAGGTTCCGATCCCAATGGGGATTTGAGCCTTCTGCTCTGAGGTCCAATGTGCCTGGTTGCTCACAGTTTCATGATGTGGGCCCTCTGGTGTGAGTTCACTCCGGCCTGCATCCCATAGCCTCGGTGCACTGGGACGCCTGCTGGAGTTGCCAACTGCTGGATTCCTCATCATTTTTATTGTATGGGCCCTCTGTTGTGAGGCTACTCCTGCCTGCCTCACTCCCAGCCACTTGGTGATGTAGTTCCTCTGGTTTGAGTCCACATGTGCTGGTTTCCTCACCTTTCGATGGTGTGGCCCCACTGGTGTATAGAAACTCCTGCCTGGTTCCCATCCCCTTGGTGTTGTGGGCCCTCTGGTGAGTCTGTAGCTGGATGGGTTCCTCACCCTTCTGTGAGGTGGGCCCTCTGCTGTGAGGTCACTCCTGCCTGGCTCGCGTACGTCGCCTGGGAGACGTGGGCCCTCTGGTGGCAGTTGGAGCCGGCTGGTAGCCTTCTCCCCTCGGTGATGAGAGCCATCTGGCGTCAGACCCTCAATTCTGGGCTCCCCACATTCTCTGATTTGCGCCCAGTGGTGTGAGGACACTCCTGCCAGGTTCCCATCCCCATGGGGCTATGGGCCTTATGCTCTGTGGTTCCAACGGCTGGGTTGCTCACATTTTCATGTTGTGGGCCCTCTGGTGTGAGTTCACTCACGCTTGCATCCCATAGCCTCCGTGCTCTCAGTCGCCTGCTTGGAGGTTCCAACTGATGGATTCCTCACATTTTTTATTCTATGGACCCTCTGTTGTGAAGCGACTTCTGCCTGCCTCACTCCCATCCCCTTGGTGATGTGGGCCCTCTGGTGAGTGTCTGACCGTGGCTGGGACCCTCACCCTTCTGTGAGGTGGGCCCTCTTTTGTGAGGTCACTCATGCCTAGCTGGCACACGTCTCCTTGGTGACGTGGGCCCTCTGGTGGCAGTTGGAGCCTGCTGGACGCCTCCTCCCCTGGGTGATGAGGGCCCTCTGCGGTCAGGCCCTAACTGCTGGGTTCCCCAATTTTCTGATGGGCACCTAGTGTTGCGAGGATACTGCTGCCAGGGTCCCACCCCCATTGGGATGTGGGTCTTCTGCTCTGAGTTCGCAGCAGCTGGGCTTGCTCATAGTTTCATGATGTGGGCCCACTGGTGTGAGTTCACGCCGGCCTGTATCCCATAGCCTTGCTGCTCTGGGCCATGTGTTGGGAGTTTCCAACTGCTGGATTCCTTATCGTTTTTATTCTATGGGCCCACTCTTGTGAGGCTATTCCTGCCTGCCTCACTCTCAGCCACTTGCTGATGTGGGTCCTCTGGTTGGAGGCCACATGTGCTGGGTTCCTCACCTTATGCTGGTGTGGCCCCACTGAAGTGAGGACACTCCTGCCTGGTTCCGCACTTCGTGGTAATGTGGGCGGTCTGGTTAGAGTCTGATCCTGGCTGGGTTCCTCACCCTTCTGTGAGGTGGGCCCTCTTCTGTGAGGTCACTCCTGCCTAGCTGGCACACGTCTCCTTGGCGACATGGGCCCTCTGGTGGCAGTTGGAGCCTGCTGGGCACCTCTTCCCCTGGGTGATGAGGGCCCTCTGGGGTCAGGCCCTAACTGCTTGGTTCCCCAAGTTTTCTGATGGGCTCCCAATGTTGCGAGGATACTCCTGACAGGGTCCCACCCTCATTGGGATGTGGGTCTTCTGCTCTGAGGTCCCAACGGCTGGGTTGCTCACAGTTTCATGATGTGAGCCAACTGGTGTGAGTTCACTCCGGCCTGGATCCCATAGCCTTGCTGCTCTGGGCCATGTGCTGGGAGGTTCCAACTGCTGGATTCCTTATCTTTTTTATTCTATGGGCCCTCTCTTGTGAGGATACTCCTGCCTGCCTCACTCTCAGCCACTTGGTGATGTGGGTCCTCTGGTTTGAGGCCACATGTGCTGGGTTCCTCACCTTACGCTGGTGTGGCCCCCTGGAGTGGTGAAACTGCTGTCGGGTTCCGAACCTCGTGGTAATGTGGGCCCTCTGGTAAGAGTCTGATCCTGGCTGGGTTCCTCACCCTTCTGTGAGGTGGGCCCTCTTCTCTGAGGTCATTCCTGCCTAGCTAGCACATGGCTCCTTGGTGACGTGGGCCCTTTCCTGGCAGTTGGTGCCTGCTGGGAGCCTCCTCCCCTTGGTGATTAGCGCCCTCTGGCCTCAGGCAATAATTTCTGGGCTCCCCACACTTTCTGATGTGCGCCCAGTGGTGCGAGGACACTCCTGCCAAGTTCCGATCCCCATGGAGATGTGGGCCTTCTGCTCTGAGGTCCCATGTGTTGGGTTGCTCACAGTTTCATGTTGTGGGCCCTCTGGTGTGAGCTCATTCAGGCCTGGATCCCATAGCCTCCGTGCTCTGGGTTGCCTGCTTGGAGGTTCCAACTGATGGATTCCTCACATTACTTATTCTATGGACCCTCTCTTGAGAAGCTACTTCTCCCTGCCTCACTCCCATCCCCTTGGTGATGTGGGCCCTCTGGTGAGTCTGACCGTGGCTGGGATCCTCACCCTTCTGTGAGGTGGGCCCTCTTCTCTGAGGTCACTCCTGCCTAGCTGGCACACGTCTCCTTGGCGACGTGGGCCCTCTGGTGGCAGTTGGAGCCTGCTGGGCGCCTCCTCCCCTGGGTGATGAGGGCCCTCTGGGGTCAGGCCCTAACTGCTGGGTTCCCCAAGTTTTCTGATGGGCACCCAGTGTTGCGTGGATACTCGTGGCAGGATCCCACCCCCATTGGGTTGTGGGTCTTCTGCTCTGAGGTCTCAAAGGCTGGGTTGCTCACAGTTTCATGATGTGGGCCCACTGGTGGGAGTTCACTCCGGCCTGCAACCTATAGCCTGGGTGCTCTGGGCCGCCTGCTGGGAGTTTCCAACTGCTGGTTTCCTCACCATTTTTATTGTATGGGCCCTCTGTTGTGAGGCTACTCCTGCCTGCCTCACTCCCAGCCGCTTGGTGATGAGGTTCCTCTGGTTTGAGTCCACAGGTGTTGGTGATGTGGTTCCTCTGGTTTGAGTCCACATGTGCTGATTTCCTCACCTTTCGATGGTGTGGCCCTACTGGTGTGAAGAAACTCCTGCCTGGTTCCCGTCCCCTTGGTGTTGTGGGCCCTCTGGTGAGATTCTGTGGCTGGATGGGTTCCTCACCCTTCTGTGAGGTGGGCCCTCTGCTGTGAGGTCACTCCTGCCTGGCTCATGTACGTCGCCTGGGCGACGTGGGGCCTCTGGTGGCAGTTGGAGCCGGCTGGTAGCCTTCTCCCCTCGGTGATGAGAGCCCTCTGGCATCAGGCCCTAAATTCTGGACTCCCCACATTTTCTGAATTGCACCCAGTGGTGCGAGGACACTCCTGCCAGGTTCCCATCCCCATAGGGCTGTGGGACTTATACTCTGAGGTCCCAACGGCTGGGTTGCTCACATTTTCATGTTGTGGGCCCTCTGGTGTGAGTTCACTCAGGCCTGGATCCCATAGCCTCCGTGCTCTGGGTCGCCTGCTTGGAGGTTCCAACTGATGGATTCCTCACATTTTTTATTCTATGGACCCTCTGTTGTGAAGGTACTTCTGCCTGCCTCACTCCCAACCCCTTGTTGATGTGGGCCCTCTGGTGAGAGTCTGACCATGGCTGGGATCCTCACCCTTCTGTGAGGTGGGCCCTCTTCTGTGAGGTCACTCCTGCCTAGCTGGCACACGTCTCCTTGGCGACATGGGCCCTCTGGTGGCAGTTGGAGCCTGCTGGGCACCTCTTCCCCTGGGTGATGAGGGCCCTCTGGGGTCAGGCCCTAACTGCTTGGTTCCCCAAGTTTTCTGATGGGCTCCCAATGTTGCGAGGATACTCCTGACAGGGTCCCACCCTCATTGGGATGTGGGTCTTCTGCTCTGAGGTCCCAACGGCTGGGTTGCTCACAGTTTCATGATGTGAGGCCACTGGGTGAGTTCACTCCGGCCTGGATCCCATAGCCTTGCTGCTCTGGGCCATGTGCTGGGAGGTTCCAACTGCTGGATTCCTTATCTTTTTTATTCTATGGGCCCTCTCTTGTGAGGATACTCCTGCCTGCCTCACTCTCAGCCACTTGGTGATGTGGGTCCTCTGGTTGGAGGCCACATGTGCTGGTTTCCTCACCTTACGCTGGTGTGGCCCCCTGGAGTGGTGAAACTGCTGTCGGGTTCCGAACCTCGTGGTAATGTGGGCCCTCTGGTAAGAGTCTGATCCTGGCTGGGTTCCTCACCCTTCTGTGAGGTGGGCCCTCTTCTCTGAGGTCATTCCTGCCTAGCTGGCACATGTCTCCTTGGTGACGTGGGCCCTTTCCCGGCAGATGGTGCCTGCTGGGAGCCTCCTCCCCTTGGTGATTAGCGCCCTCTGGCCTCAGGCAATAATTTCTGGGCTCCCCACACTTTCTGATGTGCGCCCAGTGGTGCGAGGACACTCCTGCCAAGTTCCGATCCCCATGGGGATGTGGGCCTTCTGCTCTGAGGTCCCATGTGTTGGGTTGCTCACAGTTTCATGATGTGGGCCCTCTGGTGTGAGTTCACTCTGGCCTTCATCCCATAGCCTCGGTGTTCTGGGCCGCCTGCTGGGAGTTTCCAACTGCTGGATTCCTCACCATTTTTATTGTATGGGCCCTCTGTTGTGAGGCTATTCCTGCCAGCCTCACTCCCAGCCGCTTGGTGATGTGGGTCCTCTGGTTTGAGGCCACATGTGCAGGGTTCCTCACCTTACGCTGGTGTTGCCCCACTGGAATAAGGACACTCCTGTCTGGTTCCGAACCTCATGGTAATGTGGTCCCTCTGCTGAGAGTCTGATCCTGGCTGGGTTCCTCAAGCTATTGTGAGTTGGGCCCTCTTCTATAGGGTCACTCCTGCCTAGCTGGCACACGTCTCCTTGGCGACGTGGGGCCTCTCCTGGAAGTTGGTGCCTGCTGGGAGCCTCCGCCCCTTGGTGATGAGCGCCCTCTGGACTCAGGCAATAACTTTAGGGCTCCCCACACTTTGTGATGTGTGCCCAGTGGTGCGAGGACACTCCTGCCAGGTTCCCATCCCCATGGGGATGTGGGCCCTCTGCTCTGAGTTCCCATGTGCTGGGTTGCTCACAGTTTCATGATGTGGGCCCACTGGTGTGAGTTCACTCCGGCCTGGATCCCATAGCCTTGCTGCTCTGGACCATGTGCTGGGAGGTCCAACTGCTGGATTCCTTATCTTTTTTATTCTATGGGCCCTCTCTTGTGAGGCTACTCCTGCCTGACTCACTCTCAGCCACTTGGTGATGTGGGGCCTCTGGTTGGAGGCCACATGTGCTGGGTACCTCTCCATACGCTGGTGTGGCCCCACTGGAGTGAGGACACTCCTGCCTGGTTCCGAACCTCGTGCTAATGTGGGTCCTATGGTGAGAGTCTAATCCTGGCTGGGTTCCTCACCCTTCTGTGAGTTGGGACCTCTTCTGTGAGGTCACTCCTGCCTAGCTGGCACACGTCTCCTTGTCGACGTGGGCCCTCTCCTGGCAGTTGGAGCCTGCTGGGCGCCTGCTCCCCTGGGTTATGAGGGCCCTCCTGGGTCAGGCGCTAACTGCTGGGTTCCCCAAGTTTTCTGATGGGCACCCAGTGTTGCGAGGATACTCCTGCCAAGGTCCCACCCCCATTGGAATGTGGGTCCTCTGCTCTGAAGTCCCAACAGCTGGGTTGCTCACAGTTTCATGACGTGGGCCCACTGGTGTGAGTTCACTCCAGCCTGGATCCCATAGCCTTGCTGTTCTGGGCCATGGGCTGGGAGTTTCCAACTGCTGGATTCCTTATCTTTTTTATTCTATGTGTTCTTTTTTGTGAGACTACTCCTGCCTGCCTCACTCTCAGCCACTTGGTGATGTGGGTCTTCTGGTTTGAGGCCACATGTGCTGGGTTCCTCACTTTACGCTGGTGTGGCCCCACTGGAGTGAGGACCCTCCTGCCTGGTTCTGAACCTTGTGGTAATGTGGGCCCTCTGGTGAGAGTCTGATCCTGGCTGGGTTCCTCACTCTCTGTGAGGTGGGCCCTCTTCTGTGAGGTCACTCCTGCCTAGCTGGCACACGGCTCCTTGGTGACGTGGGCCCTCTCCTGGCAGTTGGTGCCTGCTGGGAGCCTCCTCCCCTTGGTGATTAGCGCCCATTGGCCTCAGACAATAATTTCTGGGCTCCCCACACTTTCTGATGTGTGCCCAGTGGTGCGAGGACACTCCTGCCAGGTTCCGATCCCAATGGGGATTTGAGCCTTCTGCTCTGAGGTCCAATGTGCCTGGTTGCTCACAGTTTCATGATGTGGGCCCTCTGGTGTGAGTTCACTCCGGCCTGCATCCCATAGCCTCGGTGCACTGGGACGCCTGCTGGAGTTGCCAACTGCTGGATTCCTCATCATTTTTATTGTATGGGCCCTCTGTTGTGAGGCTACTCCTGCCTGCCTCACTCCCAGCCACTTGGTGATGTAGTTCCTCTGGTTTGAGTCCACATGTGCTGGTTTCCTCACCTTTCGATGGTGTGGCCCCACTGGTGTATAGAAACTCCTGCCTGGTTCCCATCCCCTTGGTGTTGTGGGCCCTCTGGTGAGTCTGTAGCTGGATGGGTTCCTCACCCTTCTGTGAGGTGGGCCCTCTGCTGTGAGGTCACTCCTGCCTGGCTCGCGTACGTCGCCTGGGAGACGTGGGCCCTCTGGTGGCAGTTGGAGCCGGCTGGTAGCCTTCTCCCCTCGGTGATGAGAGCCATCTGGCGTCAGACCCTCAATTCTGGGCTCCCCACATTCTCTGATTTGCGCCCAGTGGTGTGAGGACACTCCTGCCAGGTTCCCATCCCCATGGGGCTATGGGCCTTATGCTCTGTGGTTCCAACGGCTGGGTTGCTCACATTTTCATGTTGTGGGCCCTCTGGTGTGAGTTCACTCACGCTTGCATCCCATAGCCTCCGTGCTCTCAGTCGCCTGCTTGGAGGTTCCAACTGATGGATTCCTCACATTTTTTATTCTATGGACCCTCTGTTGTGAAGCGACTTCTGCCTGCCTCACTCCCATCCCCTTGGTGATGTGGGCCCTCTGGTGAGTGTCTGACCGTGGCTGGGACCCTCACCCTTCTGTGAGGTGGGCCCTCTTTTGTGAGGTCACTCATGCCTAGCTGGCACACGTCTCCTTGGTGACGTGGGCCCTCTGGTGGCAGTTGGAGCCTGCTGGACGCCTCCTCCCCTGGGTGATGAGGGCCCTCTGCGGTCAGGCCCTAACTGCTGGGTTCCCCAATTTTCTGATGGGCACCTAGTGTTGCGAGGATACTGCTGCCAGGGTCCCACCCCCATTGGGATGTGGGTCTTCTGCTCTGAGTTCGCAGCAGCTGGGCTTGCTCATAGTTTCATGATGTGGGCCCACTGGTGTGAGTTCACGCCGGCCTGTATCCCATAGCCTTGCTGCTCTGGGCCATGTGTTGGGAGTTTCCAACTGCTGGATTCCTTATCGTTTTTATTCTATGGGCCCACTCTTGTGAGGCTATTCCTGCCTGCCTCACTCTCAGCCACTTGCTGATGTGGGTCCTCTGGTTGGAGGCCACATGTGCTGGGTTCCTCACCTTATGCTGGTGTGGCCCCACTGAAGTGAGGACACTCCTGCCTGGTTCCGCACTTCGTGGTAATGTGGGCGGTCTGGTTAGAGTCTGATCCTGGCTGGGTTCCTCACCCTTCTGTGAGGTGGGCCCTCTTCTGTGAGGTCACTCCTGCCTAGCTGGCACACGGCTCCTTGGCGACGTGGGCCCTCTCCTGGCAGTTGGTGCCTGCTGGGAGACTCCTCCCCTTGGTGATTAGCCCACATTGGTCTCAGACAATAATTTCTGGGCTCCCCAAACTTTCTGATGTGCGCCCAGTGGTGCGAGGACACTCCTGCCAGGTTCCGATCCCAATGGGGATGTGGGTCTTCTGCTCTGAGGTCCCATGTGCTGGGTTGCTCACAGTTTCATGATGTGGGCCCTCTGGTGTGAGTTCACTGCGGCCTGCATCCCATAGCCTCGGTGCTCTGGGCCGCCTGCTGGGAGTTTCCAGCTGCTGGATTCCTCACCATTTTTATTGTATGGGCCCTCTGTTGTGAGTCTACTCCTGGTTCCTCACTCCCAGCCACTTGGTGATGTGGTTCCTCTGATTTGAGTCCACATGTGCTGGTTTCCTCACCTTTCGAAGGTGTGGCCCCACTGGTGTGAAGAAACTCCTGCCTGGTTCCTGTCCCATTGGTGTTGTGGGCCCTCCGGTGAGAGGCTGTGGCTTGATGGGTTCCTCACCCTTCTGTGAGGTGGGCCCTCTGATGAGAGGTCACTCCTGCCTGGCTCGCGTACATCGCCTGGCGACGTGGGCCCTCTGGTGGCAGTTGGAGCCGGCTGGTGGACTTCTCCCCTTGGTGATGAGAGCCCTCTGGCGTCAGGCCCTAAATTCTGGGCTCCCCACATTTTCTGATTTGCGCCCAGTGGTGCGAGGACACTCCTGCCAGGTTTCCATCCACAAGGGGCTGTGGGCCTTATGCTCTGTGGTCCCAATGGCTCGGTTACTCACAGTTTCATGTTGTGGGCTCTCTAGTGAGAGTTCACTCCGGCCTGCATCCCATAGGCTCGGTGCTCTGGGCCGCCTGCTGGGAGTTTCCAACTGCTGGATTCCTCACCATTTTTATTGTATGGGCCCTCTCTTTTGAGGCTACTCCTGCCTGCCTCACTCCCAGCCGCTTTGTGATGTGCTTCCTCTGGTTTGAGTCCACATGTGCTTGTTTCCTCACCTTTCGATGGTGTGGCCCCACTGGTGTGAAGAAACTCCTGCCTGGTTCCCGTCCCCTTGGTGTTGTGGGCCCTCTGGTGAGAGTCTGTGGCTGAATGGGTTCCTCACCCATCTGTGAGGTGGGCCCTCCGCTGTGAGATCACTCCAGCCTTGCTCGCGTACGTCGCCTGGGCGATGTGGGCCCTCTGGTGGCAGTTGGAGCCGGCTGGTAGCCTTCTCCCCTTGGTGATGAGAGCCCTCTGGCGTCATGCCCTAAATTCTGGGCTCCCCACATTTTCTGATTTGCGTCCAGTGGTGCGAGGACACTCTTGCCAGGTTCCCATCCCCATGGGGCTGTGGGCCTTATGCTCTGAGGTCCCTACGGCTGGGTTGCTCACATTTTCATGTTGTGGGCCCTCTGCTGTGAGTTCACTCAGGCCTGGATCCCATAGCCTCCTTGCACTCTGTCGCCTGCTTGGAGGTTCCAACTAATGGATTCCTCACATTTTTTATTCTATGGACCCTCTGTTTTGAAGCTACTTCTGCCTGCCTCACTCCCAACCCCTTGGTGATGTGGGCCCTCTGGTTAGAATATCCCATAGCCTCGGTGTTCTGGGCTGCCTGCTCGGAGTTTCCAACTGCTGGATTCCTCACCATTTTTATTGTATGGGCCCTCTGTTGTGAGGCTACTCCTGCCTGCCTCACTCCCAGCTGCTTGGTGATGTGGTTCCTCTGGTTTGAGTCCACATGTGCTGGTGATGTGGTTCCTCTGGTTTGAGTCCATATGCGCTGGTTTCCTCAGTTTTCGATGGTGTGGCCCCACTGGTGTGAAGAAACTCCTGCCTGGTACCCGTCCCCTTGGCGTTGTGGGCCCTCTGGAGAGAGTATCCCATAGCCTCGGTGCTCTGGGCTGCCTGCTCGGAGTTGCCAACCGCTGGATTCCTCACCATTTTTATTGTATGGGCCCTCTACTGTGCGGCTACTCCTGCCTGCCTCACTCCCAGCCGCTTGGTGATGTGGTTCCTCTGGTTTGAGTCCACATGTGTTGGTGATGTGGTTCCTCTGGTTTGAGTCCTCATGTGCTGGTTTCCTCACCTTTCGATGGTGTGGCCCCACTGGTGTGAAGAAACTCCTGCCTGTTTCCCGTCCCCTTGGTGTTGTGGGCCCTCTGGTGAGAGTCTGTGGCTGGATGGGTTCCTCACCCTTGTGTGAGGTGGGCCCTCTGCTGTGAGGTCACTCCTGCCTGGCTCGCGTACGTCGCCTGGGCGACGTGGGCCCTCTGGTGGCAGTTGGAGCCGGCTGGTAGCCTTCTCCCCTCGGTGATGAGAGCCCTCTGGCGTCAGGTCCTAAATTCTGGGCTCCCCACATTTTCGGATTTGAGCCCAGTGGTGCGAGGACACTCCTACGAGGTTCCCATCCCCATGGGGCTGTGGGCTTTATGCTCTGAGGTCCCAACGGCAGAGTTGCTCACACTTTCATGTTGTGGGCCCTCTGGTGTCAGTTCACTCAGACCTGGATCCCATAGCCTCCGTGCTCTGGGTCGCCTGCTTGGAGGTTCCAACTGATGGATTCCTCACATTTTTATTCTATGGGTCCTCTGTTGTGATGTAACTTCTGCCTGCCTCACCCCCATCCCCTTGGTGATGTGGGCCCTCTAGTGAGAGTCTGACCGTGGCTGGGATCCTCACCCTTCGGTTAGGTGGGCCCTCTTCTGTGAGGTCTCTCCTGCCTAGCTGGCACACGTCTCCTTGGCGATGAGGGCCCTCTGGTGGCAGTTGGAGCCTACTGGGCGCCACCTGCCCTGGGTGATGAGGGCCCTCTGGGGTCAGGCCCTAACTGCTGGGTTCCCCAAGTTTTCTGATGGGCACCCAGTGTTGCGAGGATACTCCTGCCAGGGTCCCACCCCCATTGGGATGTGGGTCTTCTGCTCTGAGGTCCCAACGTCTGGGTTGCTCACAGTTTCATGATGTGGGCCCCCTGGTGTGAATTCACTCCGACCCGGATCCCATAGCCTTGCTGCTCTTGGCCATGTGCTGGGAGGTTCAAACTGCTGGATTCCTTATCTTTTTAATTCTATGGGCCCTCTCTTGTGAGGATACTCCTGCCTGCCTCACTCTCAGCCACTTGGTGATGTGGGTCCTCTGGTTGGAGGCCACATGTGCTGGCTTCCCCACCTTACGCTGGTGTGGCCCCACTCGAATGAGGACACTCCTGCCTGGTTCTGAAACTCGTGGTAATGTGGGCCCTCTGATGAGAGTCTGATCCTGGCTGGGTTCCTCACCCTTCTGTGAGGTGGGCCCTCTTCTGTGAGGTCAATCCTGCCTAGCTGGCACACGTCTCCTTGGCAACGTGGGCCTTCTCCTGGCAGTTGGTGCCTGCTGGGAGCCTCCTCCCCTTGGTGATTAGCACCCTCTTGCCTCAGGCAATAATTTGTGGGCTCCCCACACTTTCTGATATGCGCCCAGTGGTGCGAGGACACTCCTGCCAGGTTCAGATCCCCATGGGGATGTGGGCCTTCTTCTCTGAGGTCCCATGTGCTGGGTTGCTCACTGTTTCATGATGTGGGCCCTCTGGTGAGAGTCTGTGGCTGGATGGGTTCTTCACCCCTCTTTGAGGTGGGCCCTCTGCTGTGAGGTCACTCCTGCCTGGCTCGTGTACATTGCCTGGGAGACGTGGGCCCTCTGGTGGCAGTTGGAGCCGGCTGGTAGCCTTCTCCCCTCGGTGATGAGAGCCCTCTGGGGTCTGGCCCTAAATTCTGGGCTCCCCACATTTTCTGATTTGCGCCCAGTGGTGCGAGGACACTCCTGCCAGGTTCCCATCCCCATGGGGCTGTGGGCCTTATGCTCTGACGTCCCAACAGCTGTGTTACTCACAGTTTCATGTTGTGGGCCCTCTGGTGTGAGCTCATTCAGGCCTGGATCCCATAGCCTCCGTGCTCTGGGTTGCCTGCTTGGAGGTTCCAACTGATGGATTCCTCACATTACTTATTGTATGGACCCTCTGTTGAGAAGCTACTTCTGCCTGCCTCACTCCCATCCCCTTGGTGATGTGGGCCCTCTGGTGAGTCTGACCGTGGCTGGGATCCTCACCCTTCTGTGAGGTGGGCCCTCTTCTCTGAGGTCACTCCTGCCTAGCTGGCACACGTCTCCTTGGCGACGTGGGCCCTCTGGTGGCAGTTGGAGCCTGCTGGGCGCCTCCTCCCCTGGGTGATGAGGGCCCTCTGGGGTCAGGCCCTAACTGCTGGGTTCCCCAAGTTTTCTGATGGCCACCCAGTGTTGCGTGGATACTCGTGGCAGGATCCCACCCGCATTGGGTTGTGGGTCTTCTGCTCTGAGGTCTCAATGGCTGGGTTGCTCACAGTTTCATGATGTGGGCCCACTGGTGGGAGTTCACTCCGGCCTGCAACCTATAGCCTGGGTGCTCTGGGCCGCCTGCTGGGAGTTTCCAACTGCTGGTTTCCTCACCATTTTTATTGTATGGGCCCTCTGTTGTGAGGCTACTCCTGCCTGCCTCACTCCCAGCCGCTTCGTGATGTGGTTCCTCTGGTTTGAGTCCACATGTGCTGGTGATGTGGTTCCTCTGGTTTGAGTCCATATGCTCTGGTTTCCTCAGTTTTCGATGGTGGGGCCCCACTGGTGTGAAGAAACTCCTGCCTGGTACCCGTCCCCTTGGCGTTGTGGGCCCTCTGGTGAGAATATCCCATAGCCTCGGTGCTCTGGGCTGCCTGCTCGGAGTTGCCAACCGCTGGATTCCTCACCATTTTTATTGTATGGGCCCTCTACTGTGCGGCTACTCCTGCCTGCCTCACTCCCAGCCGCTTGGTGATGAGGTTCCTCTGGTTTGAGTCCACAGGTGTTGGTGATGTGGTTCCTCTGGTTTGAGTCCACATGTGCTGATTTCCTCACCTTTCGATGGTGTGGCCCTACTGGTGTGAAGAAACTCCTGCCTGGTTCCCGTCCCCTTGGTGTTGTGGGCCCTCTGGTGAGATTCTGTGGCTGGATGGGTTCCTCACCCTTGTGTGAGGTGGGCCCTCTGCTGTGAGGTCACTCCTGCCTGGCTCATGTATGTCGCCTGGGCGACGTGGGGCCTCTGGTGGCAGTTGGAGCCGGCTGGTAGCCTTCTCCCCTCGGTGATGAGAGCCCTCTGGCATCAGGCCCTAAATTCTGGACTCCCCACATTTTCTGAATTGCACCCAGTGTTGCGAGGACACTCCTGCCAGGTTCCCATCCCCATGGGGCTGTGGGACTTATACTCTGAGGTCCCAACGGCTGGGTTGCTCACATTTTCATGTTGTGGGCCCTCTGGTGTGAGTTCACTCAGGCCTGGATCCCATAGCCTCCGTGCTCTGGGTCGCCTGCTTGGAGGTTCCAACTGATGGATTCCTCACATTTTTTATTCTATGTACCCTCTGTTGTGAAGGTACTTCTGCCTGCCTCACTCCCAACCCCTTGTTGATGTGGGCCCTCTGGTGAGAGTCTGACCATGGCTGGGATCCTCACCCTTCTGTGAGGTGGGCCCTCTTCTGTGAGGTCACTCCTGCCTAGCTGGCACACGTCTCCTTGGCGACATGGGCCCTCTGGTGGCAGTTGTAGCCTGCTGGGCACCTCTTCCCCTGGGTGATGAGGGCCCTCTGGGGTCAGGCCCTAACTGCTTGGTTCCCCAAGTTTTCTGATGGGCTCCCAATGTTGCGAGGATACTCCTGACAGGGTCCCACCCTCATTGGGATGTGGGTCTTCTGCTCTGAGGTCCCAACGGCTGGGTTGCTCACAGTTTCATGATGTGAGCCCACTGGTGTGAGTTCACTCCGGCTTGGATCCCATAACCTTGCTGCTCTGGGCCATGTGCTGGGAGATTCCAACTGCTGGATTCCTTATCTTTTTTATTCTATGGGCCCTCTCTTGTGAGGATACTCCTGCCTGCCTCACTCTCAGCCACTTGGTGATGTGGGTCCTCTGGTTTGAGGCCACATGTGCTGGGTTCCTCACCTTACGCTGGTGTGGCCCCCTGGAGTGGTGAAACTGCTGTCGGGTTCCGAACCTCGTGGTAATGTGGGCCCTCTGGTAAGAGTCTGATCCTGGCTGGGTTCCTCACCCTTCTGTGAGGTGGGCCCTCTTCTCTGAGGTCATTCCTGCCTAGCTGGCACATGTCTCCTTGGTGACGTGGGCCCTTTCCCGGCAGTTGGTGCCTGCTGGGAGCCTCCTCCCCTTGGTGATTAGCGCCCTCTGGCCTCAGGCAATAATTTCTGGGCTCCCCACACTTTCTGATGTGCGCCCAGTGGTGCGAGGACACTCCTGCCAAGTTCCGATCCCCATGGGGATGTGGGCCTTCTGCTCTGAGGTCCCATGTGTTGGGTTGCTCACAGTTTCATGATGTGGGCCCTCTGGTGTGAGTTCACTCTGGCCTTCATCCCATAGCCTCGGTGTTCTGGGCCGCCTGCTGGGAGTTTCCAACTGCTGGATTCCTCACCATTTTTATTGTATGGGCCCTCTGTTGTGAGGCTATTCCTGCCAGCCTCACTCCCAGCCGCTTGGTGATGTGGGTCCTCTGGTTTGAGGCCACATGTGCAGGGTTCCTCACCTTACGCTGGTGTTGCCCCACTGGAATAAGGACACTCCTGTCTGGTTCCAAACCTCATGGTAATGTGGTCCCTCTGCTGAGAGTCTGATCCTGGCTGGGTTCCTCAAGCTATTGTGAGTTGGGCCCTCTTCTATAGGGTCACTCCTGCCTAGCTGGTACACGTCTCCTTGGCGACGTGGGGCCTCTCCTGGAAGTTGGTGCCTGCTGGGAGCCTCCGCCCCTTGGTGATGAGCGCCCTCTGGCCTCAGGCAATAACTTTAGGGCTCCCCACACTTTGTGATGTGTGCCCAGTGGTGCGAGGACACTCCTGCCAGGTTCCCATCCCCATGGGGATGTGGGCCCTCTGCTCTGAGTTCCCATGTGCTGGGTTGCTCACAGTTTCATGATGTGGGCCCAGTGGTGTGAGTTCACTCCGGCCTGGATCCCATAGCCTTGCTGCTCTGGACCATGTGCTGGGAGGTCCAACTGCTGGATTCCTTATCTTTTTTATTCTATGGGCCCTCTCTTGTGAGGCTACTCCTGCCTGACTCACTCTCAGCCACTTGGTGATGTGGGTCTTCTGGTTTGAGGCCACATGTGCTGGGTTCCTCACTTTACGCTGGTGTGGCCCCACTGGAGTGAGGACCCTCCTGCCTGGTTCTGAACCTTGTGGTAATGTGGGCCCTCTGGTGAGAGTCTGATCCTGGCTGGGTTCCTCATTCTCTGTGAGGTGGGCCCTCTTCTGTGAGGTCACTCCTGCCTAGCTGGCACACGGCTCCTTGGTGACGTGGGCCCTCTCCTGGCAGTTGGTGCCTGCTGGGAGCCTCCTCCCCTTGGTGATTAGCGCCCATTGGCCTCAGACAATAATTTCTGGGCTCCCCACACTTTCTGATGTGTGCCCAGTGGTGCGAGGACACTCCTGCCAGGTTCCGATCCCAATGGGGATTTGAGCCTTCTGCTCTGAGGTCCAATGTGCCTGGTTGCTCACAGTTTCATGATGTGGGCCCTCTGGTGTGAGTTCACTCCGGCCTGCATCCCATAGCCTCGGTGCACTGGGACGCCTGCTGGAGTTGCCAACTGCTGGATTCCTCATCATTTTTATTGTATGGGCCCTCTGTTGTGAGGCTACTCCTGCCTGCCTCACTCCCAGCCACTTGGTGATGTAGTTCCTCTGGTTTGAGTCCACATGTGCTGGTTTCCTCACCTTTCGATGGTGTGGCCCCACTGGTGTATAGAAACTCCTGCCTGGTTCCCGTCCCCTTGGTGTTGTGGGCCCTCTGGTGAGTCTGTAGCTGGATGGGTTCCTCACCCTTCTGTGAGGTGGGCCCTCTGCTGTGAGGTCACTCCTGCCTGGCTCGCGTACGTCACCTGGGAGACGTGGGCCCTCTGGTGGCAGTTGGAGCCGGCTGGTAGCCTTCTCCCCTCGGTGATGAGAGCCATCTGGCGTCAGACCCTCAATTCTGGGCTCCCCACATTCTCTGATTTGCGCCCAGTGGTGTGAGGACACTCCTGCCAGGTTCCCATCCCCATGGGGCTATGGGCCTTATGCTCTGTGGTTCCAACGGCTGGGTTGCTCACATTTTCATGTTGTGGGCCCTCTGGTGTGAGTTCACTCACGCTTGCATCCCATAGCCTCCGTGCTCTCAGTCGCCTGCTTGGAGGTTCCAACTGATGGATTCCTCACATTTTTTATTCTATGGACCCACTGTTGTGAAGCGACTTCTGCCTGCCTCACTCCCATCCCCTTGGTGATGTGGGCCCTCTGGTGAGTGTCTGACCGTGGCTGGGACCCTCACCCTTCTGTGAGGTGGGCCCTCTTTTGTGAGGTCACTCATGCCTAGCTGGCACACGTCTCCTTGGTGACGTGGGCCCTCTGGTGGCAGTTGGAGCCTGCTGGACGCCTCCTCCCCTGGGTGATGAGGGCCCTCTGCGGTCAGGCCCTAACTGCTGGGTTCCCCAATTTTCTGATGGGCACCTAGTGTTGCGAGGATACTGCTGCCAGGGTCCCACCCCCATTGGGATGTGGGTCTTCTGCTCTGAGTTCGCAGCAGCTGGGCTTGCTCATAGTTTCATGATGTGGGCCCACTGGTGTGAGTTCACGCCGGCCTGTATCCCATAGCCTTGCTGCTCTGGGCCATGTGTTGGGAGTTTCCAACTGCTGGATTCCTTATCGTTTTTATTCTATGGGCCCACTCTTGTGAGGCTATTCCTGCCTGCCTCACTCTCAGCCACTTGCTGATGTGGGTCCTCTGGTTGGAGGCCACATGTGCTGGGTTCCTCACCTTACGCTGGTGTGGCCCCACTGAAGTGAGGACACTCCTGCCTGGTTCCGCACTTCGTGGTAATGTGGGCGGTCTGGTTAGAGTCTGATCCTGGCTGGGTTCCTCACCCTTCTGTGAGGTGGGCCCTCTTCTGTGAGGTCACTCCTGCCTAGCTGGCACACGGCTCCTTGGCGACGTGGGCCCTCTCCTGGCAGTTGGTGCCTGCTGCGAGACTCCTCCCCTTGGTGATTAGCCCACATTGGTCTCAGACAATAATTTCTGGGCTCCCCAAACTTTCTGATGTGCGCCCAGTGGTGCGAGGACACTCCTGCCAGGTTCCAATCCCAATGGGGATGTGGGTCTTCTGCTCTGAGGTCCCATGTGCTGGGTTGCTCACAGTTTCATGATGTGGGCCCTCTGGTGTGAGTTCACTCCGGCCTGCATCCCATAGCCTCGGTGCTCTGGGCCGCCTGCTGGGAGTTTCCAGCTGCTGGATTCCTCACCATTTTTATTGTATGGGCCCTCTGTTGTGAGTCTACTCCTGGTTCCTCACTCCCAGCCACTTGGTGATGTGGTTCCTCTGATTTGAGTCCCCATGTGTTGGTGATGTGGTTCCTCTGATTTGAGTCCACATGTGCTGGTTTCCTCACCTTTCGAAGGTGTGGCCCCACTGGTGTGAAGAAACTCCTGCCTGGTTCCTGTCCCGTTGGTGTTGTGGGCCCTCCGGTGAGAGTCTGTGGCTTGATGGGTTCCTCACCCTTCTGTGAGGTGGGCCCTCTGATGAGAGGTCACTCCTGCCTGGCTCGCGTACATCGCCTGGCGACGTAGGCCCTCTGGTGGCAGTTGGAGCCGGCTGGTGGACTTCTCCCCTTGGTGATGAGAGCCCTCTGGCGTCAGGCCCTAAATTCTGGGCTCCCCACATTTTCTGATTTGCGCCCAGTGGTGCGAGGACACTCCTGCCAGGTTTCCATCCACAAGGGGCTGTGGGCCTTATGCTCTGTGGTCCCAACGGCTCGGTTACTCACAGTTTCATGTTGTGGGCTCTCTAGTGAGAGTTCACTCCGGCCTGCATCCCATAGGCTCGGTGCTCTGGGCCGCCTGCTGGGAGTTTCCAACTGCTGGATTCCTCACCATTTTTATTGTATGGGCCCTCTCTTTTGAGGCTACTCCTGCCTGCCTCACTCCCAGCCGCTTTGTGATGTGCTTCCTCTGGTTTGAGTCCACATGTGCTTGTTTCCTCACCTTTCGATGGTGTGGCCCCACTGGTGTGAAGAAACTCCTGCCTGGTTCCCGTCCCCTTGGTGTTGTGGGCCCTCTGGTGAGAGTCTGTGGCTGAATGGGTTCCTCACCCATCTGTGAGGTGGGCCCTCCGCTGTGAGATCACTCCAGCCTTGCTCGCGTACGTCGCCTGGGCGATGTGGGCCCTCTGGTGGCAGTTGGAGCCGGCTGGTAGCCTTCTCCCCTTGGTGATGAGAGCCCTCTGGCGTCATGCCCTAAATTCTGGGCTCCCCACATTTTCTGATTTGCGTCCAGTGGTGCGAGGACACTCCTGCCAGGTTCCCTTCCCCATGGGGCTGTGGGCCTTATGCTCTGAGGTCCCTACGGCTGGGTTGCTCACATTTTCATGTTGTGGGCCCTCTGCTGTGAGTTCACTCAGGCCTGGATCCCATAGCCTCCTTGCACTCTGTCGCCTGCTTGGAGGTTCCAACTAATGGATTCCTCACATTTTTTATTCTATGGACCCTCTGTTGTGAAGCTACTTCTGCCTGCCTCACTCCCAACCCCTTGGTGATGTGGGCCCTCTGGTTAGAATATCCCATAGCCTCGGTGCTCTGGGCTGCCTGCTCGGAGTTTCCAACTGCTGGATTCCTCACCATTTTTATTGTATGGGCCCTCTGTTGTGAGGCTACTCCTGCCTGCCTCACTCCCAGCTGCTTGGTGATGTGGTTCCTCTGGTTTGAGTCCACATGTGCTGGTGATGTGGTTCCTCTGGTTTGAGTCCATATGCGCTGGTTTCCTCAGTTTTCGATGGTGTGGCCCCACTGGTGTGAAGAAACTCCTGCCTGGTACCCGTCCCCTTGGCGTTGTGGGCCCTCTGGAGAGAGTATCCCATAGCCTCGGTGCTCTGGGCTGCCTGCTCGGAGTTGCCAACCGCTGGATTCCTCACCATTTTTATTGTATGGGCCCTCTACTGTGCGGCTACTCCTGCCTGCCTCACTCCCAGCCGCTTGGTGATGTGGTTCCTCTGGTTTGAGTCCACATGTGTTGGTGATGTGGTTCCTCTGGTTTGAGTCCTCATGTGCTGGTTTCCTCACCTTTCGATGGTGTGGCCCCACTGGTGTGAAGAAACTCCTGCCTGTTTCCCGTTCCCTTGGTGTTGTGGGCCCTCTGGTGAGAGTCTGTGGCTGGATGGGTTCCTCACCCTTGTGTGAGGTGGGCCCTCTGCTGTGAGGTCACTCCTGCCTGGCTCGCGTACGTCGCCTGGGCGACGTGGGCCCTCTGGTGGCAGTTGGAGCCGGCTGGTAGCCTTCTCCCCTCGGTGATGAGAGCCCTCTGGCGTCAGGTCCTAAATTCTGGGCTCCCCACATTTTCGGATTTGAGCCCAGTGGTGCGAGGACACTCCTATGAGGTTCCCATCCCCATGGGGCTGTGGGCTTTATGCTCTGAGGTCCCAACGGCAGAGTTGCTCACACTTTCATGTTGTGGGCCCTCTGGTGTCAGTTCACTCAGACCTGGATCCCATAGCCTCCGTGCTCTGGGTCGCCTGCTTGGAGGTTCCAACTGATGGATTCCTCACATTTTTATTCTATGGGTCCTCTGTTGTGATGTAACTTCTGCCTGCCTCACCCCCATCCCCTTGGTGATGTGGGCCCTCTAGTGAGAGTCTGACCGTGGCTGGGATCCTCACCCTTCGGTTAGGTGGGCCCTCTTCTGTGAGGTCTCTCCTGCCTAGCTGGCACACGTCTCCTTGGCAATGAGGGCCCTCTGGTGGCAGTTGGAGCCTACTGGGCGCCACCTGCCCTGGGTGATGAGGGCCCTCTGGGGTCAGGCCCTAACTGCTGGGTTCCCCAAGTTTTCTGATGGGCACCCAGTGTTGCGAGGATACTCCTGCCAGGGTCCCACCCCCATTGGGATGTGGGTCTTCTGCTCTGAGGTCCCAACGTCTGGGTTGCTCACAGTTTCATGATGTGGGCCCCCTGGTGTGAATTCACTCCGACCCGGATCCCATAGCCTTGCTGCTCTTGGCCATGTGCTGGGAGGTTCAAACTGCTGGATTCCTTATCTTTTTAATTCTATGGGCCCTCTCTTGTGAGGATACTCCTGCCTGCCTCACTCTCAGCCACTTGGTGATGTGGGTCCTCTGGTTGGAGGCCACATGTGCTGGCTTCCCCACCTTACGCTGGTGTGGCCCCACTCGAATGAGGACACTCCTGCCTGGTTCTGAAACTCGTGGTAATGTGGGCCCTCTGATGAGAGTCTGATCCTGGCTGGGTTCCTCACCCTTCTGTGAGGTGGGCCCTCTTCTGTGAGGTCAATCCTGCCTAGCTGGCACACGTCTCCTTGGCAACGTGGGCCTTCTCCTGGCAGTTGGTGCCTGCTGGGAGCCTCCTCCCCTTGGTGATTAGCACCCTCTTGCCTCAGGCAATAATTTGTGGGCTCCCCACACTTTCTGATATGCGCCCAGTGGTGCGAGGACACTCCTGCCAGGTTCAGATCCCCATGGGGATGTGGGCCTTCTTCTCTGAGGTCCCATGTGCTGGGTTGCTCACTGTTTCATGATGTGGGCCCTCTGGTGAGAGTCTGTGGCTGGATGGGTTCTTCACCCCTCTTTGAGGTGGGCCCTCTGCTGTGAGGTCACTCCTGCCTGGCTCGTGTACATTGCCTGGGAGACGTGGGCCCTCTGGTGGCAGTTGGAGCCGGCTGGTAGCCTTCTCCTCTCGGTGATGAGAGCCCTCTGGGGTCTGGCCCTAAATTCTGGGCTCCCCACATTTTCTGATTTGCGCCCAGTGGTGCGAGGACACTCCTGCCAGGTTCCCATCCCCATGGGGCTGTGGGCCTTATGCTCTGACGTCCCAACAGCTGTGTTACTCACAGTTTCATGTTGTGGGCCCTCTGGTGTGAGCTCATTCAGGCCTGGATCCCATAGCCTCCGTGCTCTGGGTTGCCTGCTTGGAGGTTCCAACTGATGGATTCCTCACATTACTTATTGTATGGACCCTCTGTTGAGAAGCTACTTCTGCCTGCCTCACTCCCATCCCCTTGGTGATGTGGGCCCTCTGGTGAGTCTGACCGTGGCTGGGATCCTCACCCTTCTGTGAGGTGGGCCCTCTTCTCTGAGGTCACTCCTGCCTAGCTGGCACACGTCTCCTTGGCGACGTGGGCCCTCTGGTGGCAGTTGGAGCCTGCTGGGCGCCTCCTCCCCTGGGTGATGAGGGCCCTCTGGGGTCAGGCCCTAACTGCTGGGTTCCCCAAGTTTTCTGATGGGCACCCAGTGTTGCGTGGATACTCGTGGCAGGATCCCACCCGCATTGGGTTGTGGGTCTTCTGCTCTGAGGTCTCAATGGCTGGGTTGCTCACAGTTTCATGATGTGGGCCCACTGGTGGGAGTTCACTCCGGCCTGCAACCTATAGCCTGGGTGCTCTGGGCCGCCTGCTGGGAGTTTCCAACTGCTGGTTTCCTCACCATTTTTATTGTATGGGCCCTCTGTTGTGAGGCTAATCCTGCCTGCCTCACTCCCAGCCGCTTCGTGATGTGGTTCCTCTGGTTTGAGTCCACATGTGCTGGTGATGTGGTTCCTCTGGTTTGAGTCCATATGCGCTGGTTTCCTCAGTTTTCGATGGTGTGGCCCCACTGGTGTGAAGAAACTCCTGCCTGGTACCCGTCCCCTTGGCGTTGTGGGCCCTCTGGAGAGAGTATCCCATAGCCTCGGTGCTCTGGGCTGCCTGCTCGGAGTTGCCAACCGCTGGATTCCTCACCATTTTTATTGTATGGGCCCTCTCTTTTGAGGCTACTCCTGCCTGCCTCACTCCCAGCCGCTTTGTGATGTGCTTCCTCTGGTTTGAGTCCACATGTGCTTGTTTCCTCACCTTTCGATGGTGTGGCCCCACTGGTGTGAAGAAACTCCTGCCTGGTTCCCGTCCCCTTGGTGTTGTGGGCCCTCTGGTGAGAGTCTGTGGCTGAATGGGTTCCTCACCCATCTGTGAGGTGGGCCCTCCGCTGTGAGATCACTCCAGCCTTGCTCGCGTACGTCGCCTGGGCGATGTGGGCCCTCTGGTGGCAGTTGGAGCCGGCTGGTAGCCTTCTCCCCTTGGTGATGAGAGCCCTCTGGCGTCATGCCCTAAATTCTGGGCTCCCCACATTTTCTGATTTGCGTCCAGTGGTGCGAGGACACTCCTGCCAGGTTCCCATCCCCATGGGGCTGTGGGCCTTATGCTCTGAGGTCCCTACGGCTGGGTTGCTCACATTTTCATGTTGTGGGCCCTCTGCTGTGAGTTCACTCAGGCCTGGATCCCATAGCCTCCTTGCACTCTGTCGCCTGCTTGGAGGTTCCAACTAATGGATTCCTCACATTTTTTATTCTATGGACCCTCTGTTGTGAAGCTACTTCTGCCTGCCTCACTCCCAACCCCTTGGTGATGTGGGCCCTCTGGTTAGAATATCCCATAGCCTCGGTGCTCTGGGCTGCCAGCTCGGAGTTTCCAACTGCTGGATTCCTCACCATTTTTATTGTATGGGCCCTCTGTTGTGAGGCTACTCCTGCCTGCCTCACTCCCAACTGCTTGGTGATGTGGTTCCTCTGGTTTGAGTCCACATGTGCTGGTGATGTGGTTCCTCTGGTTTGAGTCCATATGCGCTGGTTTCCTCAGTTTTCAATGGTGTGGCCCCACTGGTGTGAAGAAACTCCTGCCTGGTACCCGTCCCCTTGGCGTTGTGGGCCCTCTGGAGAGAGTATCCCATAGCCTCGGTGCTCTGGGCTGCCTGCTCGGAGTTGCCAACCGCTGGATTCCTCACCATTTTTATTGTATGGGCCCTCTACTGTGCGGCTACTCCTGCCTGCCTCACTCCCAGCCGCTTGGTAATGTGGTTCCTCTGGTTTGAGTCCACATGTGTTGGTGATGTGGTTCCTCTGGTTTGAGTCCTCATGTGCTGGTTTCCTCACCTTTCGATGGTGTGGCCCCACTGGTGTGAAGAAACTCCTGCCTGTTTCCCGTCCCCTTGGTGTTGTGGGCCCTCTG
The DNA here is from genome assembly GCF_937001465.1 of Orcinus orca. NCBI lineage: Eukaryota > Metazoa > Chordata > Mammalia > Artiodactyla > Delphinidae > Orcinus > Orcinus orca. The sequence continues at coordinate 3,292,502 of NC_064572.1, forward strand.
GTGAGAGTCTGTGGCTGGATGGGTTCCTCACCCTTGTGTGAGGTGGGCCCTCTGCTGTGAGGTCACTCCTGCCTGGCTCGCGTACGTCGCCTGGGCGACGTGGGCCCTCTGGTGGCAGTTGGAGCCGGCTGGTAGACTTCTCCCCTCGGTGATGAGAGCCCTCTGGCGTCAGGTCCTAAATTCTGGGCTCCCCACATTTTCGGATTTGAGCCCAGTGGTGCGAGGACACTCCTACGAGGTTCCCATCCCCATGGGGCTGTGGGCTTTATGCTCTGAGGTCCCAACGGCAGAGTTGCTCACACTTTCATGTTGTGGGCCCTCTGGTGTCAGTTCACTCAGACCTGGATCCCATAGCCTCCGTGCTCTGGGTCGCCTGCTTGGAGGTTCCAACTGATGGATTCCTCACATTTTTATTCTATGGGTCCTCTGTTGTGATGTAACTTCTGCCTGCCTCACCCCCATCCCCTTGGTGATGTGGGCCCTCTAGTGAGAGTCTGACCGTGGCTGGGATCCTCACCCTTCGGTTAGGTGGGCCCTCTTCTGTGAGGTCTCTCCTGCCTAGCTGGCACACGTCTCCTTGGCGATGAGGGCCCTCTGGTGGCAGATGGAGCCTACTGGGCGCCACCTGCCCTGGGTGATGAGGGCCCTCTGGGGTCAGGCCCTAACTGCTGGGTTCCCCAAGTTTTCTGATGGGCACCCAGTGTTGCGAGGATACTCCTGCCAGGGTCCCACCCCCATTGGGATGTGGGTCTTCTGCTCTGAGGTCCCAACGTCTGGGTTGCTCACAGTTTCATGATGTGGGCCCCCTGGTGTGAATTCACTCCGACCCGGATCCCATAGCCTTGCTGCTCTTGGCCATGTGCTGGGAGGTTCAAACTGCTGGATTCCTTATCTTTTTAATTCTATGGGCCCTCTCTTGTGAGGATACTCCTGCCTGCCTCACTCTCAGCCACTTGGTGATGTGGGTCCTCTGGTTGGAGGCCACATGTGCTGGCTTCCCCACCTTACGCTGGTGTGGCCCCACTCGAATGAGGACACTCCTGCCTGGTTCTGAAACTCGTGGTAATGTGGGCCCTCTGATGAGAGTCTGATCCTGGCTGGGTTCCTCACCCTTCTGTGAGGTGGGCCCTCTTCTGTGAGGTCAATCCTGCCTAGCTGGCACACGTCTCCTTGGCAACGTGGGCCTTCTCCTGGCAGTTGGTGCCTGCTGGGAGCCTCCTCCCCTTGGTGATTAGCACCCTCTTGCCTCAGGCAATAATTTGTGGGCTCCCCACACTTTCTGATATGCGCCCAGTGGTGCGAGGACACTCCTGCCAGGTTCAGATCCCCATGGGGATGTGGGCCTTCTTCTCTGAGGTCCCATGTGCTGGGTTGCTCACTGTTTCATGATGTGGGCCCTCTGGTGAGAGTCTGTGGCTGGATGGGTTCTTCACCCCTCTTTGAGGTGGGCACTCTGCTGTGAGGTCACTCCTGCCTGGCTCGTGTACATTGCCTGGGAGACGTGGGCCCTCTGGTGGCAGTTGGAGCCGGCTGGTAGCCTTCTCCCCTCGGTGATGAGAGCCCTCTGGGGTCTGGCCCTAAATTCTGGACTCCCCACATTTTCTGAATTGCACCCAGTGGTGCGAGGACACTCCTGCCAGGTTCCCATCCCCATGGGGCTGTGGGACTTATACTCTGAGGTCCCAACGGCTGGGTTGCTCACATTTTCATGTTGTGGGCCCTCTGGTGTGAGTTCACTCAGGCCTGGATCCCATAGCCTCCGTGCTCTGGGTCGCCTGCTTGGAGGTTCCAACTGATGGATTCCTCACATTTTTTATTCTATGTACCCTCTGTTGTGAAGGTACTTCTGCCTGCCTCACTCCCAACCCCTTGTTGATGTGGGCCCTCTGGTGAGAGTCTGACCATGGCTGGGATCCTCACCCTTCTGTGAGGTGGGCCCTCTTCTGTGAGGTCACTCCTGCCTAGCTGGCACACGTCTCCTTGGCGACATGGGCCCTCTGGTGGCAGTTGGAGCCTGCTGGGCACCTCTTCCCCTGGGTGATGAGGGCCCTCTGGGGTCAGGCCCTAACTGCTTGGTTCCCCAAGTTTTCTGATGGGCTCCCAATGTTGCGAGGATACTCCTGACAGGTTCCCATCCCCATGGGGATGTGGGCCCTCTGCTCTGAGTTCCCATGTGCTGGGTTGCTCACAGTTTCATGATGTGGGCCCACTGGTGTGAGTTCACTCCGGCCTGGATCCCATAGCCTTGCTGCTCTGGACCATGTGCTGGGAGGTCCAACTGCTGGATTCCTTATCTTTTTTATTCTATGGGCCCTCTCTTGTGAGGCTACTCCTGCCTGACTCACTCTCAGCCACTTGGTGATGTGGGGCCTCTGGTTGGAGGCCACATGTGCTGGGTACCTCTCCATACGCTGGTGTGGCCCCACTGGAGTGAGGACACTCCTGCCTGGTTCCGAACCTCGTGCTAATGTGGGTCCTATGGTGAGAGTCTGATCCTGGCTGGGTTCCTCACCCTTCTGTGAGTTGGGACCTCTTCTGTGAGGTCACTCCTGCCTAGCTGGCACACGTCTCCTTGTCGACGTGGGCCCTCTCCTGGCAGTTGGAGCCTGCTGGGCGCCTGCTCCCCTGGGTTATGAGGGCCCTCCTGGGTCAGGCGCTAACTGCTGGGTTCCCCAAGTTTTCTGATGGGCACCCAGTGTTGCGAGGATACTCCTGCCAAGGTCCCACCCCCATTGGAATGTGGGTCCTCTGCTCTGAAGTCCCAACAGCTGGGTTGCTCACAGTTTCATGACGTGGGCCCACTGGTGTGAGTTCACTCCAGCCTGGATCCCATAGCCTTGCTGTTCTGGGCCATGGGCTGGGAGTTTCCAACTGCTGGATTCCTTATCTTTTTTATTCTATGTGTTCTTTTTTGTGAGACTACTCCTGCCTGCCTCACTCTCAGCCACTTGGTGATGTGGGTCTTCTGGTTTGAGGCCACATGTGCTGGGTTCCTCACTTTACGCTGGTGTGGCCCCACTGGAGTGAGGACCCTCCTGCCTGGTTCTGAACCTTGTGGTAATGTGGGCCCTCTGGTGAGAGTCTGATCCTGGCTGGGTTCCTCACTCTCTGTGAGGTGGGCCCTCTTCTGTGAGGTCACTCCTGCCTAGCTGGCACACGGCTCCTTGGTGACGTGGGCCCTCTCCTGGCAGTTGGTGCCTGCTGGGAGCCTCCTCCCCTTGGTGATTAGCGCCCATTGGCCTCAGACAATAATTTCTGGGCTCCCCACACTTTCTGATGTGTGCCCAGTGGTGCGAGGACACTCCTGCCAGGTTCCGATCCCAATGGGGATTTGAGCCTTCTGCTCTGAGGTCCAATGTGCCTGGTTGCTCACAGTTTCATGATGTGGGCCCTCTGGTGTGAGTTCACTCCGGCCTGCATCCCATAGCCTCGGTGCACTGGGACGCCTGCTGGAGTTGCCAACTGCTGGATTCCTCATCATTTTTATTGTATGGGCCCTCTGTTGTGAGGCTACTCCTGCCTGCCTCACTCCCAGCCACTTGGTGATGTAGTTCCTCTGGTTTGAGTCCACATGTGCTGGTTTCCTCACCTTTCGATGGTGTGGCCCCACTGGTGTATAGAAACTCCTGCCTGGTTCCCGTCCCCTTGGTGTTGTGGGCCCTCTGGTGAGTCTGTAGCTGGATGGGTTCCTCACCCTTCTGTGAGGTGGGCCCTCTGCTGTGAGGTCACTCCTGCCTGGCTCGCGTACGTCGCCTGGGAGACGTGGGCCCTCTGGTGGCAGTTGGAGCCGGCTGGTAGCCTTCTCCCCTCGGTGATGAGAGCCATCTGGCGTCAGACCCTCAATTCTGGGCTCCCCACATTCTCTGATTTGCGCCCAGTGGTGTGAGGACACTCCTGCCAGGTTCCCATCCCCATGGGGCTATGGGCCTTATGCTCTGTGGTTCCAACGGCTGGGTTGCTCACATTTTCATGTTGTGGGCCCTCTGGTGTGAGTTCACTCACGCTTGCATCCCATAGCCTCCGTGCTCTCAGTCGCCTGCTTGGAGGTTCCAACTGATGGATTCCTCACATTTTTTATTCTATGGACCCTCTGTTGTGAAGCGACTTCTGCCTGCCTCACTCCCATCCCCTTGGTGATGTGGGCCCTCTGGTGAGTGTCTGACCGTGGCTGGGACCCTCACCCTTCTGTGAGGTGGGCCCTCTTTTGTGAGGTCACTCATGCCTAGCTGGCACACGTCTCCTTGGTGACGTGGGCCCTCTGGTGGCAGTTGGAGCCTGCTGGACGCCTCCTCCCCTGGGTGATGAGGGCCCTCTGCGGTCAGGCCCTAACTGCTGGGTTCCCCAATTTTCTGATGGGCACCTAGTGTTGCGAGGATACTGCTGCCAGGGTCCCACCCCCATTGGGATGTGGGTCTTCTGCTCTGAGTTCGCAGCAGCTGGGCTTGCTCATAGTTTCATGATGTGGGCCCACTGGTGTGAGTTCACGCCGGCCTGTATCCCATAGCCTTGCTGCTCTGGGCCATGTGTTGGGAGTTTCCAACTGCTGGATTCCTTATCGTTTTTATTCTATGGGCCCACTCTTGTGAGGCTATTCCTGCCTGCCTCACTCTCAGCCACTTGCTGATGTGGGTCCTCTGGTTGGAGGCCACATGTGCTGGGTTCCTCACCTTACGCTGGTGTGGCCCCACTGAAGTGAGGACACTCCTGCCTGGTTCCGCACTTCGTGGTAATGTGGGCGCTCTGGTTAGAGTCTGATCCTGGCTGGGTTCCTCACCCTTCTGTGAGGTGGGCCCTCTTCTGTGAGGTCACTCCTGCCTAGCTGGCACACGGCTCCTTGGCGACGTGGGCCCTCTCCTGGCAGTTGGTGCCTGCTGGGAGACTCCTCCCCTTGGTGATTAGCCCACATTGGTCTCAGACAATAATTTCTGGGCTCCCCAAACTTTCTGATGTGCGCCCAGTGGTGCGAGGACACTCCTGCCAGGTTCCGATCCCAATGGGGATGTGGGTCTTCTGCTCTGAGGTCCCATGTGCTGGGTTGCTCACAGTTTCATGATGTGGGCCCTCTGGTGTGAGTTCACTCCGGCCTGCATCCCATAGCCTCGGTGCTCTGGGCCGCCTGCTGGGAGTTTCCAGCTGCTGGATTCCTCACCATTTTTATTGTATGGGCCCTCTGTTGTGAGTCTACTCCTGGTTCCTCACTCCCAGCCACTTGGTGATGTGGTTCCTCTGATTTGAGTCCACATGTGCTGGTTTCCTCACCTTTCGAAGGTGTGGCCCCACTGGTGTGAAGAAACTCCTGCCTGGTTCCTGTCCCGTTGGTGTTGTGGGCCCTCCGGTGAGAGGCTGTGGCTTGATGGGTTCCTCACCCTTCTGTGAGGTGGGCCCTCTGATGAGAGGTCACTCCTGCCTGGCTCGCGTACATCGCCTGGCGACGTAGGCCCTCTGGTGGCAGTTGGAGCCGGCTGGTGGACTTCTCCCCTTGGTGATGAGAGCCCTCTGGCGTCAGGCCCTAAATTCTGGGCTCCCCACATTTTCTGATTTGCGCCCAGTGGTGCGAGGACACTCCTGCCAGGTTTCCATCCACAAGGGGCTGTGGGCCTTATGCTCTGTGGTCCCAACGGCTTGGTTACTCACAGTTTCATGTTGTGGGCTCTCTAGTGAGAGTTCACTCCGGCCTGCATCCCATAGGCTCGGTGCTCTGGGCCGCCTGCTGGGAGTTTCCAACTGCTGGATTCCTCACCATTTTTATTGTATGGGCCCTCTCTTTTGAGGCTACTCCTGCCTGCCTCACTCCCAGCCGCTTTGTGATGTGCTTCCTCTGGTTTGAGTCCACATGTGCTTGTTTCCTCACCTTTCGATGGTGTGGCCCCACTGGTGTGAAGAAACTCCTGCCTGGTTCCCGTCCCCTTGGTGTTGTGGGCCCTCTGGTGAGAGTCTGTGGCTGAATGGGTTCCTCACCCATCTGTGAGGTGGGCCCTCCGCTGTGAGATCACTCCAGCCTTGCTCGCGTACGTCGCCTGGGCGATGTGGGCCCTCTGGTGGCAGTTGGAGCCGGCTGGTAGCCTTCTCCCCTTGGTGATGAGAGCCCTCTGGCGTCATGCCCTAAATTCTGGGCTCCCCACATTTTCTGATTTGCGTCCAGTGGTGCGAGGACACTCCTGCCAGGTTCCCATCCCCATGGGGCTGTGGGCCTTATGCTCTGAGGTCCCTACGGCTGGGTTGCTCACATTTTCATGTTGTGGGCCCTCTGCTGTGAGTTCACTCAGGCCTGGATCCCATAGCCTCCTTGCACTCTGTCGCCTGCTTGGAGGTTCCAACTAATGGATTCCTCACATTTTTTATTCTATGGACCCTCTGTTGTGAAGCTACTTCTGCCTGCCTCACTCCCAACCCCTTGGTGATATGGGCCCTCTGGTTAGAATATCCCATAGCCTCGGTGCTCTGGGCTGCCTGCTCGGAGTTTCCAACTGCTGGATTCCTCACCATTTTTATTGTATGGGCCCTCTGTTGTGAGGCTACTCCTGCCTGCCTCACTCCCAGCTGCTTGGTGATGTGGTTCCTCTGGTTTGAGTCCACATGTGCTGGTGATGTGGTTCCTCTGGTTTGAGTCCATATGCGCTGGTTTCCTCAGTTTTCGATGGTGTGGCCCCACTGGTGTGAAGAAACTCCTGCCTGGTACCCGTCCCCTTGGCGTTGTGGGCCCTCTGGAGAGAGTATCCCATAGCCTCGGTGCTCTGGGCTGCCTGCTCGGAGTTGCCAACCGCTGGATTCCTCACCATTTTTATTGTATGGGCCCTCTACTGTGCGGCTACTCCTGCCTGCCTCACTCCCAGCCGCTTGGTGATGTGGTTCCTCTGGTTTGAGTCCACATGTGTTGGTGATGTGGTTCCTCTGGTTTGAGTCCTCATGTGCTGGTTTCCTCACCTTTCGATGGTGTGGCCCCACTGGTGTGAAGAAACTCCTGCCTGTTTCCCGTCCCCTTGGTGTTGTGGGCCCTCTGGTGAGAGTCTGTGGCTGGATGGGTTCCTCACCCTTGTGTGAGGTGGGCCCTCTGCTGTGAGGTCACTCCTGCCTGGCTCGCGTACGTCGCCTGGGCGACGTGGGCCCTCTGGTGGCAGTTGGAGCCGGCTGGTAGCCTTCTCCCCTCGGTGATGAGAGCCCTCTGGCGTCAGGTCCTAAATTCTGGGCTCCCCACATTTTCGGATTTGAGCCCAGTGGTGCGAGGACACTCCTACGAGGTTCCCATCCCCATGGGGCTGTGGGCTTTATGCTCTGAGGTCCCAACGGCAGAGTTGCTCACACTTTCATGTTGTGGGCCCTCTGGTGTCAGTTCACTCAGACCTGGATCCCATAGCCTCCGTGCTCTGGGTCGCCTGCTTGGAGGTTCCAACTGATGGATTCCTCACATTTTTATTCTATGGGTCCTCTGTTGTGATGTAACTTCTGCCTGCCTCACCCCCATCCCCTTGGTGATGTGGGCCCTCTAGTGAGAGTCTGACCGTGGCTGGGATCCTCACCCTTCGGTGAGGTGGGCCCTCTTCTGTGAGGTCTCTCCTGCCTAGCTGGCACACGTCTCCTTGGCGATGAGGGCCCTCTGGTGGCAGTTGGAGCCTACTGGGCGCCACCTGCCCTGGGTGATGAGGGCCCTCTGGGGTCAGGCCCTAACTGCTGGGTTCCCCAAGTTTTCTGATGGGCACCCAGTGTTGCGAGGATACTCCTGCCAGGGTCCCACCCCCATTGGGATGTGGGTCTTCTGCTCTGAGGTCCCAACGTCTGGGTTGCTCACAGTTTCATGATGTGGGCCCCCTGGTGTGAATTCACTCCGACCCGGATCCCATAGCCTTGCTGCTCTTGGCCATGTGCTGGGAGGTTCAAACTGCTGGATTCCTTATCTTTTTAATTCTATGGGCCCTCTCTTGTGAGGATACTCCTGCCTGCCTCACTCTCAGCCACTTGGTGATGTGGGTCCTCTGGTTGGAGGCCACATGTGCTGGCTTCCCCACCTTACGCTGGTGTGGCCCCACTCGAATGAGGACACTCCTGCCTGGTTCTGAAACTCGTGGTAATGTGGGCCCTCTGATGAGAGTCTGATCCTGGCTGGGTTCCTCACCCTTCTGTGAGGTGGGCCCTCTTCTGTGAGGTCAATCCTGCCTAGCTGGCACACGTCTCCTTGGCAACGTGGGCCTTCTCCTGGCAGTTGGTGCCTGCTGGGAGCCTCCTCCCCTTGGTGATTAGCACCCTCTTGCCTCAGGCAATAATTTGTGGGCTCCCCACACTTTCTGATATGCGCCCAGTGGTGCGAGGACACTCCTGCCAGGTTCAGATCCCCATGGGGATGTGGGCCTTCTTCTCTGAGGTCCCATGTGCTGGGTTGCTCACTGTTTCATGATGTGGGCCCTCTGGTGAGAGTCTGTGGCTGGATGGGTTCTTCACCCCTCTTTGAGGTGGGCCCTCTGCTGTGAGGTCACTCCTGCCTGGCTCGTGTACATTGCCTGGGAGACGTGGGCCCTCTGGTGGCAGTTGGAGCCGGCTGGTAGCCTTCTCCCCTCGGTGATGAGAGCCCTCTGGGGTCTGGCCCTAAATTCTGGGCTCCCCACATTTTCTGATTTGCGCCCAGTGGTGCGAGGACACTCCTGCCAGGTTCCCATCCCCATGGGGCTGTGGGCCTTATGCTCTGACGTCCCAACAGCTGTGTTACTCACAGTTTCATGTTGTGGGCCCTCTGGTGTGAGCTCATTCAGGCCTGGATCCCATAGCCTCCGTGCTCTGGGTTGCCTGCTTGGAGGTTCCAACTGATGGATTCCTCACATTACTTATTGTATGGACCCTCTGTTGAGAAGCTACTTCTGCCTGCCTCACTCCCATCCCCTTGGTGATGTGGGCCCTCTGGTGAGTCTGACCGTGGCTGGGATCCTCACCCTTCTGTGAGGTGGGCCCTCTTCTCTGAGGTCACTCCTGCCTAGCTGGCACACGTCTCCTTGGCGACGTGGGCCCTCTGGTGGCAGTTGGAGCCTGCTGGGCGCCTCCTCCCCTGGGTGATGAGGGCCCTCTGGGGTCAGGCCCTAACTGCTGGGTTCCCCAAGTTTTCTGATGGGCACCCAGTGTTGCGTGGATACTCGTGGCAGGATCCCACCCGCATTGGGTTGTGGGTCTTCTGCTCTGAGGTCTCAATGGCTGGGTTGCTCACAGTTTCATGATGTGGGCCCACTGGTGGGAGTTCACTCCGGCCTGCAACCTATAGCCTGGGTGCTCTGGGCCGCCTGCTGGGAGTTTCCAACTGCTGGTTTCCTCACCATTTTTATTGTATGGGCCCTCTGTTGTGAGGCTACTCCTGCCTGCCTCACTCCCAGCCGCTTCGTGATGTGGTTCCTCTGGTTTGAGTCCACATGTGCTGGTGATGTGGTTCCTCTGGTTTGAGTCCATATGCGCTGGTTTCCTCAGTTTTCGATGGTGTGGCCCCACTGGTGTGAAGAAACTCCTGCCTGGTACCCGTCCCCTTGGCGTTGTGGGCCCTCTGGAGAGAGTATCCCATAGCCTCGGTGCTCTGGGCTGCCTGCTCGGAGTTGCCAACCGCTGGATTCCTCACCATTTTTATTGTATGGGCCCTCTACTGTGCGGCTACTCCTGCCTGCCTCACTCCCAGCCGCTTGGTGATGTGGTTCCTCTGGTTTGAGTCCACATGTGTTGGTGATGTGGTTCCTCTGGTTTGAGTCCTCATGTGCTGGTTTCCTCACCTTTCGATGGTGTGGCCCCACTGGTGTGAAGAAACTCCTGCCTGTTTCCCGTCCCCTTGGTGTTGTGGGCCCTCTGGTGAGAGTCTGTGGCTGGATGGGTTCCTCACCCTTGTGTGAGGTGGGCCCTCTGCTGTGAGGTCACTCCTGCCTGGCTCGCGTACGTCGCCTGGGCGACGTGGGCCCTCTGGTGGCAGTTGGAGCCGGCTGGTAGCCTTCTCCCCTCGGTGATGAGAGCCCTCTGGCGTCAGGTCCTAAATTCTGGGCTCCCCACATTTTCGGATTTGAGCCCAGTGGTGCGAGGACACTCCTACGAGCTTCCCATCCCCATGGGGCTGTGGGCTTTATGCTCTGAGGTCCCAACGGCAGAGTTGCTCACACTTTCATGTTGTGGGCCCTCTGGTGTCAGTTCACTCAGACCTGGATCCCATAGCCTCCGTGCTCTGGGTCGCCTGCTTGGAGGTTCCAACTGATGGATTCCTCACATTTTTATTCTATGGGTCCTCTGTTGTGATGTAACTTCTGCCTGCCTCACCCCCATCCCCTTGGTGATGTGGGCCCTCTAGTGAGAGTCTGACCGTGGCTGGGATCCTCACCCTTCGGTGAGGTGGGCCCTCTTCTGTGAGGTCTCTCCTGCCTAGCTGGCACACGTCTCCTTGGCGATGAGGGCCCTCTGGTGGCAGTTGGAGCCTACTGGGCGCCACCTGCCCTGGGTGATGAGGGCCCTCTGGGGTCAGGCCCTAACTGCTGGGTTCCCCAAGTTTTCTGATGGGCACCCAGTGTTGCGAGGATACTCCTGCCAGGGTCCCACCCCCATTGGGATGTGGGTCTTCTGCTCTGAGGTCCCAACGTCTGGGTTGCTCACAGTTTCATGATGTGGGCCCCCTGGTGTGAATTCACTCCGACCCGGATCCCATAGCCTTGCTGCTCTTGGCCATGTGCTGGGAGGTTCAAACTGCTGGATTCCTTATCTTTTTAATTCTATGGGCCCTCTCTTGTGAGGATACTCCTGCCTGCCTCACTCTCAGCCACTTGGTGATGTGGGTCCTCTGGTTGGAGGCCACATGTGCTGGCTTCCCCACCTTACGCTGGTGTGGCCCCACTCGAATGAGGACACTCCTGCCTGGTTCTGAAACTCGTGGTAATGTGGGCCCTCTGATGAGAGTCTGATCCTGGCTGGGTTCCTCACCCTTCTGTGAGGTGGGCCCTCTTCTGTGAGGTCAATCCTGCCTAGCTGGCACACGTCTCCTTGGCAACGTGGGCCTTCTCCTGGCAGTTGGTGCCTGCTGGGAGCCTCCTCCCCTTGGTGATTAGCACCCTCTTGCCTCAGGCAATAATTTGTGGGCTCCCCACACTTTCTGATATGCGCCCAGTGGTGCAAGGACACTCCTGCCAGGTTCAGATCCCCATGGGGATGTGGGCCTTCTTCTCTGAGGTCCCATGTGCTGGGTTGCTCACTGTTTCATGATGTGGGCCCTCTGGTGAGAGTCTGTGGCTGGATGGGTTCTTCACCCCTCTTTGAGGTGGGCCCTCTGCTGTGAGGTCATTCCTGCCTGGCTCGTGTACATTGCCTGGGAGACGTGGGCCCTCTGGTGGCAGTTGGAGCCGGCTGGTAGCCTTCTCCCCTCGGTGATGAGAGCCCTCTGGGGTCTGGCCCTAAATTCTGGGCTCCCCACATTTTCTGATTTGCGCCCAGTGGTGCGAGGACACTCCTGCCAGGTTCCCATCCCCATGGGGCTGTGGGCCTTATGCTCTGACGTCCCAACAGCTGTGTTACTCACAGTTTCATGTTGTGGGCCCTCTGGTGTGAGCTCATTCAGGCCTGGATCCCATAGCCTCCGTGCTCTGGGTTGCCTGCTTGGAGGTTCCAACTGATGGATTCCTCACATTACTTATTGTATGGACCCTCTGTTGAGAAGCTACTTCTGCCTGCCTCACTCCCATCCCCTTGGTGATGTGGGCCCTCTGGTGAGTCTGACCGTGGCTGGGATCCTCACCCTTCTGTGAGGTGGGCCCTCTTCTCTGAGGTCACTCCTGCCTAGCTGGCACACGTCTCCTTGGCGACGTGGGCCCTCTGGTGGCAGTTGGAGCCTGCTGGGCGCCTCCTCCCCTGGGTGATGAGGGCCCTCTGGGGTCAGGCCCTAACTGCTGGGTTCCCCAAGTTTTCTGATGGGCACCCAGTGTTGCGTGGATACTCGTGGCAGGATCCCACCCGCATTGGGTTGTGGGTCTTCTGCTCTGAGGTCTCAATGGCTGGGTTGCTCACAGTTTCATGATGTGGGCCCACTGGTGGGAGTTCACTCCGGCCTGCAACCTATAGCCTGGGTGCTCTGGGCCGCCTGCTGGGAGTTTCCAACTGCTGGTTTCCTCACCATTTTTATTGTATGGGCCCTCTGTTGTGAGGCTACTCCTGCCTGCCTCACTCCCAGCCGCTTCGTGATGTGGTTCCTCTGGTTTGAGTCCACATGTGCTGGTGATGTGGTTCCTCTGGTTTGAGTCCATATGCGCTGGTTTCCTCAGTTTTCGATGGTGTGGCCCCACTGGTGTGAAGAAACTCCTGCCTGGTACCCGTCCCCTTGGCGTTGTGGGCCCTCTGGAGAGAGTATCCCATAGCCTCGGTGCTCTGGGCTGCCTGCTCGGAGTTTCCAACTGCTGGATTCCTCACCATTTTTATTGTATGGGCCCTCTGTTGTGAGGCTACTCCTGCCTGCCTCACTCCCAGCCGCTTGGTGATGAGGTTCCTCTGGTTTGAATCCACATGTGCTGATTTCCTCACCTTTCGATGGTGTGGCCCTACTGGTGTGAAGAAACTCCTGCCTGGTTCCCGTCCCCTTGGTGTTGTGGGCCCTCTGGTGAGATTCTGTGGCTGGATGGGTTCCTCACCCTTGTGTGAGGTGGGCCCTCTGCTGTGAGGTCACTCCTGCCTGGCTCATGTACATCGCCTGGGCGACGTGGGGCCTCTGGTGGCAGTTGGAGCCGGCTGGTAGCCTTCTCCCCTCGGTGATGAGAGCCCTCTGGCATCAGGCCCTAAATTCTGGACTCCCCACATTTTCTGAATTGCACCCAGTGGTGCGAGGACACTCCTGCCAGGTTCCCATCCCCATGGGGCTGTGGGACTTATACTCTGAGGTCCCAACGGCTGGGTTGCTCACATTTTCATGTTGTGGGCCCTCTGGTGTGAGTTCACTCAGGCCTGGATCCCATAGCCTCCGTGCTCTGGGTCGCCTGCTTGGAGGTTCCAACTGATGGATTCCTCACATTTTTTATTCTATGTACCCTCTGTTGTGAAGGTACTTCTGCCTGCCTCACTCCCAACCCCTTGTTGATGTGGGCCCTCTGGTGAGAGTCTGACCATGGCTGGGATCCTCACCCTTCTGTGAGGTGGGCCCTCTTCTGTGAGGTCACTCCTGCCTAGCTGGCACACGTCTCCTTGGCGACATGGGCCCTCTGGTGGCAGTTGGAGCCTGCTGGGCACCTCTTCCCCTGGGTGATGAGGGCCCTCTGGGGTCAGGCCCTAACTGCTTGGTTCCCCAAGTTTTCTGATGGGCTCCCAATGTTGCGAGGATACTCCTGACAGGGTCCCACCCTCATTGGGATGTGGGTCTTCTGCTCTGAGGTCCCAACGGCTGGGTTGCTCACAGTTTCATGATGTGAGCCCACTGGTGTGAGTTCACTCCGGCCTGAATCCCATAGCCTTGC